>NC_046159.1:60085241-60385241 GCF_011064425.1 Rattus rattus
GNGCACACACATGCATACAAACATGAACAGGCACAGGCACGTATCACACACACACACACACACACACACACACACACACACACACACACACAGCAGGTAAAATGAGGAAGTAGCTGACGAAGGAGTGTACCTCGGAAGGCAGGAAGGCTCATGTCATCCTGCTTCTCTATGCAAGCGCTGTGCAACCGCACACAGGTGTGTGTGGTTTTATCCCTCGCCGTGGCATAGCAGGCCTCTTGTTCGAGAGGCAGATTTGAAACAGGTGAACCGTGTACCTGGGTCAAACACGTGAGCCGTCTAATTTTAGAATGACTTCAGCTTCCCATGTGGGAAAACTGCAGACAAAGGAATCGGGAAGCAGTTTGAAGTTCTGAAAAGCTTTTGTTGAAGGAGGTGAGCAATGAGGAGAGGCCTGCCTGGCTGGCTGGCCGGCCCATGTTCCTTCTGCTTTGTAAACAAGCAGAATCTTCAAAGGCTTTCGCCTCTAATCTGACCTGCCCTCCTTCCGTGCAGCCCAGCCTGGATTCTCAACCGAAGTCCACAGTCCCCACTGATGCCTGACCTGGGCAACACCTCCCCAAGCAAGTAAGAACGGTGATAAGTCTCACCTACAAAGAACCCCACGGTGATGTTTCTATGTTCATCCATCATTTTTGAAAAGTCTTCCAGATACTAAATCCAACAGGCTAGTAAACACAGGGAGGCCAGAGTCCATAGGCACCGGCCAGGGTGAAACACGAGGAATCAGAAGTGGAGAGAGCTAATCTGAGGAGTGTGCAGGTGGGTAGGAACTTGGCTCCCCGGGGCCCAGAGGGGCCTTCGCCACACCTCCTTGGTCATTACAGGGAGTCTCATGAGAAAAGCACCAGATGAGCGGCCTGGGAATGTGCAGTCCTGCTGAGGGCGAGGCAAGCAGCTGCCCCACATCTTTGCGACTGGGTGCATTCTGTCCTTTTTAAGGGGGCATTGAAAAGGTGCCTTTTGAAGACAGGGTAGAGCTTTTCCTGGGGAGGGTGTAGCCGTGTTCTAAGCTGTGGGTGCCAACACCCTCCCCTGCCTCCGGCTGATGTTTCTCTTTGACTTTTATAAACAGACGAGGATAAAAGTTTATGTTCCAAACTGGAGAACATTGATTTCACTCCTGTGGCATTTTATGGTCTAAATGACACAGTAAGCATTTAGTGACACTCCCAAGAAAGGTTCACAGGCTGTGTCGTTACCTGCCAGGTTGGCCCCTGGAGGGTCAAGGAGAGAGATGTCTGGTTCTTTGTAGGATTCTAGCAAGCAGAGGGTTAGGGTCTGAAGATACAAAAGCACCCTAGAGATGCAATGTCCCAAGAGAATCAAATGCATCTGTCCTGTATGAAGCAAGGACCCAACTGTACTGAAACCCACAGATGCTCAAGTCCTTACAGGAAATGGTGTAGATTGTACATGGACATTACACTCAAGTTCCCATACATTTACTATTTTGTGCGTGTGCAGTGTGTGTGTGTGTGTGTGTGTGTGTGTGTGTGTGTGTGTGTGTGTGTGTGTGTGTGTGTGTGTGTGCATGGAGGCCCAAAGTTGCTATCAGGTATCTTCCTGCATACTTCTTCACTGTATTTTTTGAGGCAGGGACTCTCACTGTCTCAGCTCATCTAGCTTAGCTTGCCCTAAGCTTTCCTATGTGCTGGGATCACAGGGAACCGTGCCTGTCCATTTCATATGTGGGTTCTGAGGATCTGCACCACCCTATCTCCCTAGCCCCTCCTGTGCATTTAGAACAGCTTCTTCGTTACTGTATACATGAACAGTACAGAAAGAGTGGCTTTTGTAAGCAGTTTGGGGAAGAAAGTCTATAGTGTTCCCTATGCTTGTTGTTTTTCCAGGTATTGCTGATTAGTTTACCCTGTGGCTTTAAGATGCGGCACTGTAGATATAGAGGGCCAACCCTGCATGGCAGTTAGACCACCCCTTCCCTACCTGACTGTGTGCAGGCATCACCAATTGATCCCTGACTACGATGCTCCCTAAAAATGTGAAGGCATCCTCAGGGCCTCCCTCCTAGGCCTCCAAGGCCTCTTTCCCTTGTCCATCAGGAGAGCATGTGGAGATTCTCAGGCCATTGCTCAGCCCAGTCCCACAGACGAGGGAACTAATCTAAGCAGATCCTTGAGGACTAACATGCTAGGAACATAGAAAGTCTGAAGGCAAGTGGGCCCCACCACAGGATCCTGGCCTCCTCCCCAAGGCTCCGTGTTCTTCCCTGTCCCACCCAAAGTAAATGCCTGAGAAGCGTTCGATGATGCAACCCAGTTTCCCACACCTCTGGGCCCCTCCGCCCTCTGTATTTGGGAATCTAAGAAAAGGGAACAAAGTAAGATCTTACCAAGGAAGGCCCAGGGCAACTGTCTGCTCTAATGGCATCAGTGCTTCCCCCAATGCATAAAAAAAGCTCCTGGTCAGACCCTGGGCTCCTCTGAGCCCGTGCTCCACCCTGGGTTGGCACATGGAGCCTGCAATTTCCTCTCCCCAATGCTCTGTGATGCTGGGTTTCACCCTATGAGTGCCAGAGGCCCTTCGCTGCACAGCGGCCATTTGGGGATTTATCAAAATTGAAGGTAGACCCATTTGCTTCTAGTTCTGGCCAACAGAGTGGAGATCCATGCCCATTTGCTACAGTCCTGAAATTCCTTGTCTTACAACCTAATGGAAGCTTCTGGAATTTAGTATATGAGCCCACCAATACCCAGGGCTCAGAGGGAGGGGAGCTCAGTTACTGAAGTCACTCAGTATATAAATAAATACATTTCCCCAAAACAGTGTTTACCTGAAAAGAAATACAAGTATCGGATGACATAAGAAAACTCCAAAATATTCACAAGTTAAAACTGAGGGCTGGGGAGATGGCCTAGTCAGTAGAGTGCCTGCTGTTCAAGTGTAGGGATCTGAGTTCAATCCCCAGAACCACCTTAAAGAGAAGGATGTTGGTGAGTGCTTTTAATTCAAGTGCCCTGAGGCAGAGACAGAAGGACCTGGCTGGCCAGCTGGTCTAATCCAATCAGAGTGCTCCAAACCACTGAGAGACCCTCTCTCAGAAAAGATGGACAGCGTTTCTAAGGATGATATTGAGAGCTGTCATCTGGCCTCCACTTGCATGTGAACACGTGCATACTTCCGCACACGTGAACCCAAACATGCCCAGGGACACGTGAGCTACCCCCACCTCAGGAGTTCAGCCCTAGGGGAGGCAGATTGGGGTGGGACGGACTAAGCAGTCCTATTGTTAAAGTCACTTAAAAGAAGAGAAAGTGAGACAGGCAAGCCCTGCTTAGTCAGCCAGCCCTTGGAGAGTTCACTATGACCCAGTCACCACTGTTTGAACTTGACAGCTGCCCCCCCCCCCGAGTCCCAGGACCCAGGTTATAAAGTGTGCAAAACCAGAGAGAACCAGAACCAGTCCCACATCTAAATCATCCACCCAACTGAGAGCAGCCAGAGACTGGACAGGTAGCCACCTTGCTTGTCCCCAAGAGAAGTGGCTTGGTGGCATCTGTAAAGCACACAGTGTGGCCTCTGTTCTGGCCTGCCACCCAGTGCCTCCAGGAGTGCTCAGCCATGACAGTTTCAGACAGCAGAGCAGGAGACTGAGCAGATTTTGGGGGCCTCTGTGTGAGGGGGTAAACCCTAAATACATGCTGGTGTTGGGCACAGTCCCTCAGGAGGAAATTCAGAAGGGAAAGAAGGAACTGAGGCATCTGGTGGGGAAGGCACTGCCATTTTTGTCTGCCAGGAGGGGCAGTGCTCCAAAGAGGCTCAGCACGAGTCACTCCCAGGCCCCAAGGGAGCAGACACAAGAGGGATATCCCCAGACCCTGTGTGTCTATGTGAACAGACAGAGACTTGATGGGGCAACGTTGTCAAGAATGCCTTTACAACCGACGGCTACATTAGCATTTGCCACCATTCCAGGACTCAGTAGCCAGCAGGTCCATCCCACCTGGCTGGCCCACCCCCAGAGCCTGCATGCTTGAAGTGCACAGTTGGGTCTAGAAGGGTGTAAGGCAGAGCAGGGCCACACACACACACACAGCATCTCAGGTCCCCGGAGCGGCCTGGTGATATTCCCATCGGGTACCAGAACAAGTGGCCTCGTGTCCTGCCTGGCCTCATGTTCCCTCACACCCAGGCTGTAAGTATTGCTATGGCATCTGGTACTTGCCAGATGGCTCAGTGGTAAGTGCCTGTCATACATGCCCACACTCCTGTCCCGACACACAGAAAAGCAGGAATCAAAATCATTAAGACCGCCACTACTATGCACAAACAGAAACCACAGAGAGAGAGAGAGAGAGAGAGAGAGAGAGAGAGAGAGAGAGAGAGAGAGAGAGAGAATATAACAGCCTAAACAACAACAACAAAATAAACCTAAACCTAGTGTCACTGGACAGAATCAGGCAGGAGCTTCAGAAATCTAATCATCACACAAGCTGGTCCAGTATGAACAGCTTCAAGCTCTCCCTGCAGGGCCCGTTTCACTTGCTCACACTGGGCGTCTAGACAGGCAAAGGACTCTGAATAGGTGGCCCCTGAGGCAAGCATGCACCAGCCCCCTTGGGCCACGAAGACCTCCCACTAGTCTCTCCTCTGCCTGCTCAGAGGAGACAGATAGGGTTCAAGGTCAGGGGAGTGTCCCAGGGAGGGAGCTCTCCAGAGGAGAGGCAGGACCTGCACCCTATCCATACCCAGGGAGGATGGACTCACCACTCAGGGGGGACGTGCTGTTCTCCAGAGCCTGACACACAGCTACCAGGATACCTGTGGGGGAAGCAGAGAGGGTGGGTAAGTATCTCCTCAGGAATGGACTTTTCTTTGAAAGGCAAAGACTTCAGAATTTTATGAAGGGGTCGATAGTTGTGTCTGGCTACCTTCTTTGAGGGACTCGGTGCAAAGGAAAGCAGAGGGTCCTTGTGCCGAGACTGGGAATTTAATGCTCATGCGAGGAAGCAGAGAGGACTGTCCTTGTCTTTCTCTGCCTTAGTCTCTCTCCACCTGTTGTGGAGTTTCCCCTTTGCTGGGTATGTTGGGTGTGAGGATACAGGTTGGGTACAGCACCTCTGTACTCACACAGGGGCCGCTGTATGACGGTTAGACTCCCCTCTAGCTGAAGCAATGTGCTGAGACATAGCTGGGGGCTAGTAAGGTACCCATGCTTCTCTGAGACTACCTGTCCCTAGCCATGGAGAATGATGACCTCAGAGCATTGCACCATCACAAACAGATGTATGAGGAACTTGGTTGAGGACAGATGACGAGAACCATCACTACACTCTTCCTTGAGAGGTCATGGGGTATATTCAGGCATGTCCAGACCCTATTAGGTGCTGAGCACTGTAGGGACAATGACCCATGAATGGAAGCCCAATGATGGCACTAGGCAGAACCCTGGGAACTAAGGCTCCTTCCTATTGGCTTCCATCATGAGACACAGACTCTAATATACTCATGAGAACTCCAAGACAGCACAGCGTCAAACCCACACACATGACCCGTAAGGCCACCTCTGCCAACAGGTGACCTGTACATGTCCTCATGTTACAGTAGTGGAAGTTTCTGGAAACAGAGTGGTAAGTTCCCATAAAAAGGAAGCTCTTACAAATCTTGAAGGCAGAGATATGTCTCGGGCAGCCCTGCAAAGGAGGCTGTCCCTCAGGCAGATCATTCTAGAAGACCGATTTCCTAAGCCACTGCAGAAATCAAGATAGGTCTTGTCTGCCTCCTACCACACGATCTTTGAGGGTCCAACAGTGGGCTCCTGTTTCTCAGAGAAAGTGTTTCCTTCCCACAGCCCACATGTTCATAGGATTCCCCAGTCACATTTCAAAGGGACATCTGCCATGCATACACCCAGTTCCGTTCCTGCCAGAGCCAGGAAAAGTTGGAGGTTGTGCCTTTAGAGCTGTGGGACAGTCACGTCCTGACGCTGTGGGCACTGCCAAGAGCCACTGTGGGCTGGAGTCAGCCAGTGACCCATCATCAGTCAAAGCTGACATGGAGGTGCCTGGCATATCTCAGGACAGGGAGTATGACCAGCCTGTCAACAACTGTCCCCAACCACTGAGTGACCCCGATGCCACTTCTCTGCCTGAACCCTTCCTGCCAGGGCAAATTGCATAAACCCTGCACCTAGCCTGGCTGTACCAGCTTCAGGACCAGAGACAGGAGATTGCGTGTGTGCTGGGGCCAGTCCCTGCCTGGCACAAAACTCCTTCATCCCTCTGCTTCTTTCTCACCTGTCAGCTGCCAATTACCAAACTCATGAAGGCATTTCAGGAATTAATTAATGACTACAGAGAACACATGTTCCTCTGAGGAACGAGCAACACTTTGCTTTTATTTATGATTCTAGAGAGGTGACAATAATAGTTCCCTTCTGTACTCTCATCTGTACTCTCGGTTCCCATGATGCCCTAGTTCCACTCTAGCTGCTATGGGCCTTGGGCCAGGCAAAATGAGGCTGAGCCTCTCTTTGCAGGTGGGGTTCCACCATTCTGCAACCTGCCCAGGTTCCTGCATTCTTGCCCTGTCCATTTCACTGCCCTAGATGTAGGTTCTTCCCAGCCTCCCTACCCTTGGGGATGTCCAGGAAACAGAACCTTAGAAACATTCAGAAATCTGCCCAGGCTCCGACACAAAGTTGAGGCTTGAGTCTGACCACTTGCGATGTGCAAGACACTGGTAAGTGACTGTGCCCTGACTGGTCTGACACACCAACAGGTGTGTTTCCACCGGGTATGACCCTCCTGGCTTAACCCAGAGACCTAGGGGTCTTCCAGAGGCTACAGCCTCTCCTCTTGAGATTTTTTTCTCTGTGCCCTCAGTTTCCCCATAAGCCAGGCCTTAAGGTTGCTCCATCTGTATGTGCTGGGGAGCCCGCAATCTCCACATGTGGCCTGGTGTCTGAAGGCCTTCTAGGAACAAGTGGCCTTGGCAGACACGAGGCTCTGAGAAGCCAAGGGGCCACCACAGCACTGGCTGTCACCACCAGGGCTCAGAAAGATATAGTGTAGGCTCAGATTCAGCAGCAGGAAGGAGCCATTAGTCCCTCTAGGCTGAGTGTCAAAGCCACCTGGCACTGGTCCTGAGGATGGGAAGGCAGGCTGTAGGGCCACCCAGCCAGCTCTCCTCCCTCGAGGACAGGCATCCGTTCAAGGCTGTCCTGCCAGGGTTTCATTCTCATGCCTAAGTATCTACAAAGTGGGAAATCCCAACTGCAGACTTCAAAAAGAAAAGGAGGCCAGCGGGTAGTGCTGAGGGAAAAGCCACACGCAACGGAAGTGTATCTTTAGGGAAGCCTGGTGTCTGCTCCCAACACACACCGGGACCTGGGCTTCGAGGCAAGGTGAACTCTCCACACTTATGATATTGCTGTTTGCCACTCAGAAACTCTTGATAGAAACGAGGCTGACCCAGGTGTTGTGGGGTTGCAGAAGCGGGGCCAACTCCACGTCTATCCATGATGGAGTTTTAGGAAATGACATTTTGAGAGGCTGGGCATTCCTGTTCCCCTAGGTCTTAAGGCAGGGGCGTCCATGCTTCAGCCCCATGCCTGACTGAGATTGACAGTTCTGCACGGGGACCCAAGCTGCTCTTTCAGTCTGGGACAGGATCCTCTAATCGGCTGGCAATCACCTCTTCTGGGGACACTCAGCTGTAATACCTAGTTCTGAGGTGGGCATCTTCAGGCTCCTGGCTGCCCCAGCAGAGGTGTGTCCTAACCTGTCCTCTGTTGCAGCCCGCGCTTGCTCCTAGACTCTCACCTCCTCAACTGAATGGCTCAGTGGGAACCCAGCAAGAGCTCCACACCACTCCTGTGTTTGGACTTCTGTGCTTGGCTTCAGAGGGAAGGACTGGGTTGGGTGAGGTTCTGGGATCAAAGAAAGATGGGGAAGTGGATCACGGTCACAGCAGGTACCTTTGGGTGCAGATATTCTGGGTTCAAGAACAGCACCGGGGGTTGGAGATTTAGCTCAGTGGTAGAGCGCTTGCCTAGCGGCGCCAAGGCCCTGGGTTCAGTCCCCAGCTCCGGAAAAAAAAAAAAAAAGAAGAACAGCATCGGGTGGGGGTGGACAGGAGCTGGGCTAGAGTGGGATGGAAGGATACATGAGCCCTTGGGGGGTGGTTGCCAGCCTTTTCTTCTTCCTGTCTCTCTCTCATTTGAGGTGAAGAGCAACTAGGAACAGAGGGGGAACCACTGAAGATATGAACACCCCCGCCCCAGTGGGGCCCTGTAGCTTAGCACAAGGTCACCCAGGCTCCCAGTGGCACAAGAATTCTTGTGAATGGGTGACCCAGATCTGCCAACACAGACCAGTGAGCATCTTTCTTGCCTTACAAATTCCAGAGCGGAGAAGAGCCTCCCCATCTCTCCTGGGAGGAGGTGTCAGTTTGCACTTGGCCCTGCGCCCAGGGGTGCTGTGCACCAGCTCCTCGAGGAAGTCAGGCAAAGCCGCAGAGGAACCTTAGAGGAACTGGCCAAACAGGACAGAGAGAACGCTGGGGACCGTGAGGCAAGGTGTTTGGAAAGACAAGAGACCCAAGAATGAGTCACTTAAACAGATGGCCTCATGAGACAGAGGGCTCTTTCCATAGCCACCCAATCTCCAGAGCAGCCCTCCAACTCACAGGAAGGACCTTGACATCAAGAAGGAGAATTTGGTGGGGAACTCACAGGCAAAGGCCAGCACCATGTCATGAGGTGGGTGGGTCCTGACGCGGTGTGGAACTGGAGTTAAGGATGGTTGTGACCTGCCAAAAAGGCTCTAAACTGCTGAGTCATCTTTCCAGTCCCTTGTTAGTTTGTAGGGACACAGGGCATTTGCCTGGCCTGGATCTCCAGTGAGCCCCAGGGAGCTGTCTATCTTTGGCAACCACCTTAACGATCAAACAATCTTCCCGGACCAGTGTTTTTTAGATTTTTTGGAATTTTATTTTGGAATATTTGTATGCAGATATTAAGATATCTTGGGGACAGGAGCAAAGTCACAAATAGAAAGTTAATTTGTTTCATATGTATGTCCTATGAAGAGACTCAGTGTCATTTGGTTCAGTAACTTTAGGGTGCCGGCCTGGTGACTGTGACCCATTCCAAAAGGTCAGATGTAGCCCCATGTGAGCACTTAAGTCCTTTCAGGCTCTGGGCCTCAGGTTTTCAGACTAGGGACGCACAGCTTGTGTGGTGCCTTATTCTGTAGGTAAGAAGATGCCACACAGCGTCAGGCTGTAGACTCCTTCCCAAGCACCATATAAACCAGGTGTGGCCGTGCCTTCTTCTCTAACCCCACACGGGAAGTAGAGATGAGAGTGTCATAGGTTCAAGGCCATCCTCAGCTACATAGGGAGTGTGAGGACAGATCTGCTACTTGAGTCCTTGTTTCAAAAGGAAAGAACCAAAACCAACCCCCTCCAAAGCCAAATACTCCTTTTCCCTTTTGGCTGAGGTAAGACATGCTCAGTAGAATGGGGAGTCTGGGCAGACAGTAGGTTTCTTTAGGAGGTCCTCCTCCTCTCCCTCTCCTCTCCTTCCCTCTTCCTCCTCCTTTTCTGCCACAATGTCCAGGCAGGTCTTGAATTCACAGCAATCCTCCTGTCTCAGTCTCCTAAGAGCTAGGATTAGAAGCATGTGCCACCATGCATGGGCCAGTTTCTTTTTTCTAATATAAGGTCTGTCTTTAGGTGGCCGAGCTGGTTGAGACTGGCCAAGTCTCCAGATTATAGGCAGCTAAGAAGACAGAGGGCTGTCCACCTTCTTAGCCAGCTGGTGGGGACAACCAACCTTGTTTTGACCCCTTCTGAGTAAGTCCTCTGCCTGGAATTAGGGGTCAGGCAATGGTCACTGTGGACACATAGTCTTAGCAAGGGGTGCTTCTATGATAATTTTATCTTCCATTTTTACATGGAATAATGCAAACTAGCAGGCTCTGGGTGAGACATCAAATCGTGGTTCTCCCCACTGCTCTGTCTTCAGTACAGACTCGCTGGTTTACTCGTCCATCTGGAAGTCACAACCCGTAAGAGGCAGTGAGCTTGGATGTCTCAGTTGCCTGTCCTACCAACCTCTGGGGTCCCTTAAGCAGCTAACATCATATTGGCAAGTCGAAGGCAGTATCTTCTGATGAGCTGGTGATTGTATGTCAATGGTCCTCAGCCTACCCTCCAGCATCACTTGAAAGCTCAAAGGAATTTTCCACATCCTTCTAGGTCTAGGAGGGATTCTCAGGGACAGAGAGGTGAAGAGGCAAAGGGGTTGGGCATCTCAGCATCTGCCAGTTTCTGAATTCTGATTTCCGTATACCCTGACTTTGCCACAGTCCTGGGTTTATGCACATCATGCCCTTATCAGTCAGTAAGCGGGAAGCTTTGACATACTCTAAGTGGGCTAAGCCTTGAAATCCCTCTGCCAAACAAGAAGAGGATCTCCTCAGAGGACTGCGGCAAAGGCGAAGTGAAATGGTACGTTGCCTCCTTAGAGCACTGTATTCCCTCTGGGCCTGGCAGCTGACCGGATTGCCCCTGAGGTTGCTCCTTCATGCTCCAGAACTCCCCAGAATCCAGGGGAGCAGCAACAAAGACCACATGAGCTCCAGGGTCATAATGCTGAAGCCCACTGGAATGCCAGGACACTGACCTTGCTTTAGGATGTTAAAAAGTCACTATTTATCCCAATAAAATCAAACATTGAGCAAACATCCACACAGCAAGAAAAGGAGGGTCAGACTGTGAGGAAGATGTGAGGCAGCAGGAAGGAGAGGGGGAAAGCAAGAAAAAGAAGGGGAGGAGGAAAGGGTGTGGGTCTGGAGATGGCACAGCGGTTGGCAGCAGGTACTGCAGTCTGAGGCACTGCATGGGGTCCCAGCACCACACCGTGTGGCTCACAGTCTCCTTTAACTCCAGGGGATCCAGCAGCACCTTAGTACCTGAGCTCAGGTGTGTACACAGACACACAGACGTACTCGTGCACATGCGCACATGCGAACACACACACACACACACACACACACACACACACACTTAAAAATTAAAATGTCTTTTTTTTTTAAGGTAAAAAAGCAAGCAAGAAATCTGAGATCTGTGATCTTTCCTCTAAATATTCAAGACACTTGGGCCAGTGGTAGTGTCCCCATTATTACACTGAAGCAGAGGCAGACAGTAAAAGCAGCTGGGTTCACCAAGACCTTCCCAGATGCTTGTCCTGATTCCCTCCCCAAACACCGGCATCACCCTCCAACAGGGCCTGCTCCCCAAGTCACAAGGTCAAAAATAAACTCACGTCCTCCTCCGCCTCCTCCTGTTTCGGGCAGGGCTGAAGACCAGGTCAGCCCCTCCCTCTACATTGCAATCCAAGCCAAGCCCTCCTACACAGCCAGCCCCCACACGGACACTTCATCCATACCGAGATCCCGGCCTCCCCAGTCTAGGCCTCAGTGCCTCTCAGGGAAGCACAGCAGTTGCCAAACCGGTTCTTCTGAGGCCTTCCCGCCTTGCCTTTTTGATGGCTGCTGAGATGAGGGAAGAGGGTTGGGGGGGGAGGAAGAGACACAGAGACAGAGAAGGGGGAGACAGAGACACAGAGGCACAGAGAGACAGAGACACAGAGGCACAGAGAGACAGAGGCACAGAGAGACAGAGACACAGAGAGACAGAGACACAGAGAGACAGAGAGACAGAGACACAGAGGCACAGAGACACAGAGGCACAGAGAGACAGAGACACAGAGAGACAGAGACACAGAGGCACAGAGAGACAGAGACACAGAGAGACAGAGGCACAGAGAGACAGAGACACAGAGAGACAGAGGCACAGAGAGACAGAGACACAGAGAGACAGAGAGCACAGAAGAGCCAGCACTCTGGACCAGGTTCCTTCCCAACTCATAACCCAGGCTGGAGTCCTGAACGAGATTTAAAGCACATAACCTAAGAGCCAGGCATGGAGGTGCTGGACCATGGTCTCAGTACAGGTGATTGCGATTGAAGGAGGGTCAACCTCCTTCAAGATCATCCTCTGCTACATTGTGAGTTTGAGACCAGCCTCTCCCCAAATTTCCACACACAAACACACACACACACACACACACACACACACACACACACACACACACACACACACACCCATCAGGCCCCAGATGTACTCTCTCTAGTGCTTAGACTCCCGCTGCCTTCCCCAGTTGCAGTCAGACATCCCAAGGCCCTCACTCAGCCCACTGCTTGGGGTCCTTGCAACTCTGACCTGTGTGTAACTGTTGGGGCCTCTTTTCCTTCATTGTAAAAGGTCACAGAATCCATCTCCTGGACAAAGTCATTGTAACACAGGAATTAAGGCATTTGTGAGAAACCTGCAGGCATGGAGCAAGCATTTCTTCTCATTTATTTTATTTTAGAGACAGGGTTCGATTAACAAAGCCCGGGCTGACCTTCAATGTCCTATGTTGTCAAGGATGACCCTGGATTCCTGATCCTGCCTCCATACCCCTAGTGCTGGGCCTCAGGCTTGCGCCCACCACACTTGCCTGCTCTTATCAATAGCTGTTTAGGGCAGTGGATTGCTAATCTCCTCGATCACAGCCATACTTTAAAACATCACATTGTGCTTGGAAATACATGTGACTTGTGTATGCACACGGGCCAGTAATACTGTCTCTAAAATGTTCTCTCACATGCTGGCACCTCACTCCCCAACACCTCACTCCCTGAGGAGGCCATGTCTGACACCCCAAGGTCAGCTCACCTATGGGAAACGATCTTGTCTTTTTCAGCTCCCTCTTCCACTCCGCCCTGAGATTTGTCCCACTTATCCGTCTGTCCCTGGAGTGTGGTGTTTCCTGCATCCACTATCCCCATACTTGGCCTAATATCTGGTACCCACTTTGGTTTGACTGAGTTTCTCTAAGAAGTCTCCCTGTTGGGAAGAGAGCCGGAGTTGATAATGGGGAACCTGAGAGGGAATCCCAGAAACCCACCCTTACCCAGAATTCCTGCTTAGACTCCTTGCCTTCTACGTCTCTGGGTTTTCTTTCTTATTCAGATTTCAGGGGAAATGAAGCATACTTGAATCTCTCTCTCTCTCTCTCTCTCTCTCTCTCTCTCTCTCTCTCTCTCTCTCTCTCTCATTCTTTCATTCAAGTAGTGACTGAGTATTTATTACCATGGCCGAATAGGTGTTGGAGAGATGGGGGACATAGAGGCCCATCACTCACAGCCCACACAGTCCTTTTCCTGTAAGCCACCCTTCTAGTTTAAAACAACCCCAACTGAGGAGCTCAAGGTGGAGTGAGGTGATTGGTCTGCCCTAGTGGAGCCAGAGCGCTCCTGCCTCTGTCAGCCCATCCCACAGTGCCATATCCATCTGTCAGTGTCTGTCTCTCTGACCCTTTGCTCAAGTCCAAATCATTGGGTTGGAGGCAGGAAGCTGGCCTGTTGAATGACGAGGCTGAGCAGCCGCAGGTAGAAATTCAAATAGTTGTATCTGTTACTTGGCAGTGTTACATTGTCTCCCTCGGTATGGAAAATCATGACTCAGAGGTTCTCCTCTAGGGTGGGCTGTGGAACTGGCCTGCCCAGTGACCCCCGATCTTCCCCGGGGAAGTTTTTGTTTCCTCAGTCTTGGCTCTCTCAGACCGCTCCAAGGAGACCCGAGTGTATTAATGGAAGCCAGTGTGACTAGTGTGCGCTCAGGCTCCTTTGTCACTGCTGGAGGCGGAAGCAGTTCCTGATACCAAGAGGCACCCCACAGACAGGAGCTGCAGTTAGAACATCTGAGGGGCTCCTGTCAGGTGTACTTCATAGTCTTTCTTCCCAGGTCCAGGGATTTGTTCCCCATGATATTCTGCCCCGTTTCCTGAGCCCAGCTAATGCCCCCACTTCTTGCCATGTGCCCATCACTCCTGCGAGCAGGGCCTTTGACTTCCCTGAGCTACCGGATGCCCATTTGTGCCAGGACCAGTGATGGACCCCATTTGGCTCACATCCAGAGACCATCTGGGGTTCCCAGTTTCTCTCTCCCTCTCACAGCCCAGACCCTGTTCCCCATAGTCTCAGATTTATAAAAGCTACCTAGGAATCGTCTCTCCCTGTGTCAAAGGTCAAGCCGATGCTTGCAGTGTACTTTGGGCTGTTTAGAGTTTAGGTCCTATCCTATAGATGCCTAAAACTGATGACATCACAGACCCGAGGTTGGCAGAGCCCACCTGACCGCAAAAAGAGGCGGTGCATCCTGACCGGCTGGAACCCCCCCCCCCCCCGAGGTAAATCAAACAGCAGAAACCCAGCTAATGGGAAAAGTTGGAGAGGTGCTTGCAGGAGACCTACCCTGTCCCACTGAGACGCTTCCATTCGGAAGGACACGTGAGAGCCCAGAGATAGTGCATGTCACAAAGACCCCCGGTCCTTGTTCCGACCCCTCACCCGCTCAGCAGCCCAGCTCACTGGGCTGCTTGCTGAGGCTTGCCCGCCGAGCGCACACACCGCGTACACGCCTCACAACAGAGCTCTGGCTTAGTCAGTTACTCGCCAGGGCGCAGAGCTGCCTGTGTGTCCTGGGGCAAGGAAGGCCCTTGGCAAGGTCTATCTACAAGATCTGTGCCGTGCCCTTCTCTGCCAGGAGGGAGCCCATCTCTAGATCTCTTCCGTACAGTCAGGTTTATCAAAGGACTGGGCTGGGTCCTGAGTCAGGCTTCCTCTTCCTCGGGGGCCTCTCCAGCCACCCCCATCTGGGTTCCTGGAACTGCGAGGTAGCCTTGCTGGCTGGAGTCCCCAGGTGCTGAGTCACCAACAAGCTTTACCTGGGCCCAGCTCGGAAATGGCAAAGACAGTGTACCAAGGTGAGTGCTCCAAACACCAGTGCCAGCTGGCTGCTGTTGACTCAGATCTGAAAGTGTCTCTGGAAGAGGCCCGAGAAGGGTGAAGACTAGGGTTCAAGTGGCCAAGGCTATAGTATCAGCCACGGAGCCCAGGGCCTTGGAGCGTGAAACAGGCGAAGAAAGAGGCAGGCTAGAAAGACAGGGGAAATAATAGGGACCTTCGAAGGGAAAGGAGCCCCTCGCTCCAGAGCCAAAAGCTTCTGGCCAGGGAAGAGGCAAGCTTTATGATGCGGTGGGAAGGTTTGTAACATAAGCAATAGAGTGAGGGGCCAGGCTTAAGGCCTGTACATGGATGACTTTGTGCAGGGCCGACTACGCTTCCATTTTCTGGGACTCTCAAAAGAAACATTGGTTTACAGTGGCGATAGTCTACCTTCCAGCAGCCCTGTGATCTAGACTTTTCCTGGCAATAGCCTACCTTGCTGAAACCCTGTGAGCTAGACTTTTCCTTTATCAAGCGTGATCTTGTCTTCGGGAACCACCGGTGATCTCACTGTGGTTCCTTCGACATCCTTTGAAGATGACAACTTCAAAACCACCCAAATCCTACATACGACTACTGTAAAAACGGTGAAGGAGGCTCTCTCTCTCTCTCAGAGAAGCTCACACACTCATCTCTGAGTGTCTTAACTGTATCACTTCAAAGTCTATATTTTAAAATACCTCTAAAAATATTGGTTCTGCTTTATCTTGGCTCACCCAGAAATCCTTTCCTGTGCCAACAGTAAGGATCTGCTTCACCTGAACTGAAAAATGAAGGAACTGTCCCGGGCTGCTACTGTGACAAGTGAAATTGTTCTTATGTCCTTGCTGCTACGAATAGAGTACACTTGCTGCCAGCAAATGTGGAAGCCATTGCTAGTCTCTGAGGTCCACAGAGATATGAGTCCTTTCCCCCGTTTGTGTGGCCCACTGGGACATCTCAGTCTTCCTGGCCTGTTGTGGTCCAAATCATCCTTCGAGCCCGACACTGACCAACACAGTTAGCCTATGTTAGCCTGTGGGTAGCTTCATGCTTGCTGGGCATACTCCCCTCTTGGTGGCTAGCCCATGTTCTGATATCTCACCTGCCCAGGGGCTTAGCAGTCCTCAGGAATGTGCAAACAGTCCCTGAACTCTGCTCCATTTCCCAAGTGAGTGACAACTCCCCAAGACTCAGGACACCCTGGCACCGCCCTGCAGAGGGTGTTTCTCGGGCCAACACAGATGCAAGTGTAACTTGGCAGGATTAAAGTCATTGCAGTATTAGGCTGGGTATGAAAGCAAGTGGGAGGAAGGGACAGTAGCTAAACGGCTAGTCAGGAAGCATGATCATAGAGAGGAAGAAGCAATGCCTAGAAGGCCCCCTAAGCTCAGCGGGTCCATTTTACACTGCAGACTGACAGGGTACCAGAAGTGGGAAGTGGGAGTGACCCAGAGGAAAACAGGAAAGGACGGGTAAGAAAAGGTAAGGGCTGGAAGGAAGAAGGGTGTGCCCGTGCGTGTGTGTGCGCGTGTGTGAGTGTGTGTCCGTGTCTTGCCGCCTTTCACCAGGAGACCCTAACCAGCAACCCCCTCCTTTTCCTGCCAAGGCTTCTTCTCACTGGCAGTGCGCTTGCAGGGTTATCTGAACTCCACAGGGATTTCATTACTGTACCAATGACAAAGGCCACTCTTGATAGTCAGTGGGGTAGGCCAAGGATACTACATTTCCATAATGCATGGGGCTTTGCTCCTCATAGGATGCAGTTGGAGTCTTTAGCTAAGATACTCTAGCCCCTAAAGGGGAAAATCCCTTCACCCCAGGCCTGTCAGCCCCCAACTGTGCCTGAGCAGAAGTAGCCAAGAGGCAGGGGAAAGGAGCTAGGGACAATCACACAAGCTGACAGGTCCCTCATCAGAGACTGGCGAATGGTCTTCTAGAGGCTAGACTGGGACTGACTCCATCCTGGAGAGTGTGGGACGCTCTTATTCCTGCCAGCTCTGACCCCATTCCATGTCCATCTACATTTGTATGTCTGTCTTTTTTTTCATGAACCAGAGGCACCTCAGTTGAACAGCACAAAGCCTGCCTGGATAGTATGGAGGCTGACAAAGGCCACTCTGGAGCACTGTCCCTTAGGGTCTTGAGGGACAGAGCATTCTGCTCTCCTGGTCCACAGCCTAGTTTGGGGGGCCCTGATGTCCTCAGGCCACGTGCTACGTGGCCACATGTAGCAATGCTGTTTGGTGCCTTACATTCTCTGAGTCTCCAAGACTCATCTGTGAGTCTTGATGACACTGGTAGGGAATTGGGCACGCTGCCCACTCAGTTTGAGGACAGATGATTATGTGACTTTTGTTAATGTCAGTTCAGAACATCAAAAAGAAAAAAATAGAGCTACAGTTAGAATCCCTCAGGTTTATGGGAGACATCATGGAGGGTGGGGTGGGAGCACACTGCTAGCCCCCCATCTTCTCTATAGTCACCCCCCTGTTGGGAAAGAACAGAGAGAGAAGGAGGAAAAGGAAGGTGGGATATTTGCTGCTAGGCTGGTTCAAATCTCACGATAGCAGGGAGCTCATGGGAACAAGGAGGGAAGGAGACAGGACTCCATGTTGAAACTGCAGAGGAAGGTTCATGGGATGAGGGTCTTGCATCATCCCTGTTTGGGGTGCTCTTTAGGACAGCCTAATGGCCAGACCTCATTTCAGAGAAGCTGACGAGGTGAGGCCACTTCAAGCTTGGGTGCCTGAGTCTTGCTAGGGGGTCAAGCCATAACGCCTCTTGCTGTGTATCAAAGAGAGGAAACGGTACCTTCCTCAGAGTGTCTGTAGATGCTGTCCATTAATTGCTGTAACCTAGACACCATTAAGATGTCTTCCACAGGTAAATGATAAATGGTGTTATGCTTACACAGTGGGTATTATGTAGCAATGAACAGATCTCTCTCATATATGTCTGTCTGTCTGTCTGTCTCTATCTATCTATCTATCTCAGAATGTATATAATATCCATATGCCACCATACATATACATACACATACACATACACATACACACATACACATACACATATACGCATACACATACACACATACACATACACATACATGTACACATACATGTACACATACATGTACACATACATCAACAAATAGAAAGCTATCAAGAGACAGGAGAGTATGAACACCATAAGGTTCCCGAAGTAAATGAAGCTGGGGTGGAATGGCTGGGAATTCCCTATGGGAACTGAAAAAGACACACGTGTAGAGGTCTGAAGAGGTCCATGGTGGCTAAGAAGTTAGGAGAGGGATGAGCAGCCGGAGACAAGGAATGTTGAGACCTTGAGCCCACATTGAGTGATGCTCTAATGGCACACCGTAATCATCATTACAAGTCTTTCCAGGCCCCTGCAATGTACACCACCATATATAAACCTTAATGTCAAGTAGAGCTGTTGCCTATATTTAATTGTAGTTAAATAGTGTGTGTGTGTGTGTGTGTGTGTGTGTGTGTGTGTGTGTGTTGGGGTGACTTAGTGCACATTGCTCTATCAGAGGACCTGAGTCTGTTTCTCAGCACCCTCATGAGGCAGCTTACAACTGTCTATAATTCCAGCTCCAGGGGGACCAACACCCTCTTCAGGCCTCTGAAGGCCTTCAGTCATACATGTATACACACACACACACGCACGCACACACACTTAAAGTAAAATAGATCTTTAAAGCAGTTTTAGCTAAATATTACTAACTTAGTAGTAACATATCAGCATTGGCATGTCAACTGTAACAGACATAACAACCAATGAGAGGTCCTGGTAGCAGAAAAGGCAAGAGAGCGTGTGGAAGCTCTGGGATTCTTGATCCATTTCTTTTGAAACCCAAAACTGCTCTAAAAAAATAGCCTATTCAGTTATAGCCTATTCAGTTATAAACCAGACCAAAAAAGACATCCATTGGTAATGATGACACGGTAAGGGCATTCCCCTGTCTTCTAACTGTCTAGTTGCTCTAATGTCCTATCTTCAGGCAAAATGTCCCCCTCCAAAGAAGGCTACATCCTGAACAGTTGGGTGGGCTCTTCCAGACATGCAGAGACCCTACTGAGATTAAGGGGAGATCCTTAACCATCCAGGTCCATTGGCTCCCTGACTATGAAAGTGGAGACATATCAGCTATGCCTAGATTCCACTTGGCATCCAACAATGAGCAGTGATCAAGGCTTGGCCATCTCCTGTCAGTCCTGGGTCACTATGGAGTCTGTGTTCAACAAGCTGCTGCTGTGGAGGATTTCTGGCAACAAACAATGGCCAGCTTCAGCTGGGGACTCATCTCCATTAGCAGGACCACCTATCCTCACCCTTGATCTTAACCATAGAACATGCTGGAAGAGAGGGAGCAGAGGAAAACCCCAATCTCTAGAACCGAGGGCACAGAAAAGGTGTCAGAGAGGCTGGGGAAATGGGCAGATCTGTATGCAAGGAGTCTTCCAGAGAAGCCTTCCCGTGTGGAGGCTGACAGGCATCCTAGCAGCCTTGGACACAGCAAGATAATCCAGCATCCTGGTTCAGGGCCATAGGCCTTGCTCCTGTGGCCTCCCCTATCACACAGTGGTGTATACTAGAGACATTCCTTCTCAGGACCTGGTCAATGCTTTTATATTGGTTGTCATCACACCGTGACAGGGAATGGTGGCTAATTAACTTCTTGGTCTTCCAGGTATGTGTAAGTGGGGCTCCTGAGTGGGCATCCCGCACAGTCTTCATCATAATATGAACCATAGCTATGGAGACTTTTGCTACCTTCTCTGCCCTGTGAGATCCCCAGGAACACCCAGGCCATGTTATCTCTGGAAGAAAATACCAACCCAAAGGCCTTTTGGAAGCTCACCCAGAGTACCATCCTGCTTGGTGGTGACCTCAGCACCACCAGGGACTGGCACCTGAGACTCAGATAGGAGGACACAGCAAATAAACTCAGTCAGCAGCAAACCCACAGACTTGAAGACTGCACTCTGCTCTGCGTGTCCCTGTGCTAAAGACACCGGCTTGGAAGCAGCTTTAGGTCCATGTGTGGGTCACCAGCTCCTTCCATCTCCTGTGACATTTTCATATGGAGAGAACTGGACAGACAATTGTCCCCACTGATGGAGTGCTACGTGTCTTCAAGGGAAAGGAATTGTCCTCTCTAGAAATGGTAGAGTCCAGAGTTCCTTCTGGTAGGAGGCCATTGGAACACCCTTAGGGGTACTTCTGGAAGACCTAAGAACTTATCAATCCAATCTTCATACCCAGCACCTCTGCCCCTTTCTGTTCTTGACTTTGAGGACAGCAAATGCCTGAGACTATCATGAAGGTGACAGGCCAGACCATCCCCTCACAGGCTCTTTGCCCTGTTGGGATGCCAGTCCTGTGTTCTCAGGAGTTCTTCTATATGGCTCACGTCCTTTTAAAGAATCCAAGTACTGTTAAAAATTTTCCTAACAAGGCAGGTGTCATAATTTTGTCAACTTGTCACAAATCTAGATCTCCAGTAAGAGGTAATATTTGTTTTTTTTTGTTTTTTTTTTCGGGGCTGGGGACTGAACCCAGGACCTTGCGCTTCCTAAGCAAGCGCTCTACCACTGAGCCAAATCCCCAACCCCAATATTTGTTTTTTGTGAGATAGGGTTTCTATGTGTAGTCCTGGCTTTCCTGGAACTCAATCTGTAGACCAAGTTGGCCTCAAACTCACTGAATTTGCCTCTGCCTCCCAAGTGCTGAGATTAAAGGTTTTGTGCCACCACTACCCACTACCCGGCTAAGAGGTAATCTTAATTGAGGAATTGTCACCATAAGATTGGCCTGTAGGAATGTCTGGGGGGAATTTTCTTGATTGCTGATTGATGTGGGAGGGCCCAGATCACTGTGAACTATGCCATTCCTGGGCAGGGGGGTCTGGACTATAGTAGAAAGGTATCTGAACAAGCCTTGAGGAGTAAGCCAGTAAGAAATATTCCTTTGTGGTTTCTGTCTTGGCCTTGCCTTCTCTCTGTGATAGACTGTAATCAGGAGTTGTAGAGAAAAAAAATCTCTTCTCCTTAAGTTTGTTTTGGTCAGCATTTAATCACTGCAACCAAGGAACAAACAAGAAATGCATCAAAAATAAGAAGCATAAGTAAGAATACTTCCAGGCCTAGGAAATACATCTTTTTTCTCATTCTAAGAAAAAATGGACCAACATCCTGACCAATGACACAATAGGTTACATACATAGAGATACCTCCATGCTGGATCCCCAGCAGACATTACTAATCAATCACAAAATTCCCATTGAATTCAACTACAGCTCCCAGAACCTTCTAAGCAGTCATATCTAAGAGATCATAGTTGGCCTAGAAGATGAAACTGTTTCCCAAGTGTGCTAAGGCAATAACTATCTGCTGCTATGATGGCATGGGAGTCAGAGATGGAGGGGGAAGGAAAGAGGAAGATTGGAGAAAGCCTCTGGGGGTAAATGCTGGCCAATTGTGCAGAATTACCATGAAAGTTGAGCATAGAAACAGAAGAACAGTCACCTGCCCCTTATATCCTCAGACAGACTGGGTCATCCAGATACCCATCAATTTAACTATAAACTGAAAGAGAATTTTACTAACCCCACCCCAACATGGGAGCTGCTGGGACCAAATATCGATAGTGATTCATGCAAATTTCCTCATCTCCCCAAAGAAAAGGTTTTTATAGAACGAGATTTTCAGAAAACTCCTGACATCTCTGAAAATAGCTCCTCAGGTGACAACCAGCACTGGTGAAACATTCCCTGAAATCTTTGTGCACAGAACTGAAGCAGCCACGAGTTAAGAGAGCAAGAGCATTGCTCCGCGCTTTCAAATGATCTTTTGGAGTTCGTGCACGCTTTTCCGCAAAAAAAGCAAATGACCTTACCTTCAAGGCCATTCGTCCACTTTTGGTCTACTCTCTGCTGAGTCAGAGGTCACCATGGCCCCAGAAAGCATCTTTGGCTAGGCTATTCCCAGCCTCTGTGTGTGTGTGTGTGTGTGTGTGTGTGTGTGTGTGTGTGTGTGTGTGTGTGAGAGAGAGAGAGAGAGAGAGAGAGAGAGAGAGAGAGAGAGAGATTGGTAACTCCAGAGACGAGTGCCAGTCTAGTCAAGATGGGGTGAACCGCCGTGTAGACACCAGGCCCACTCACAAGGGAAGACATATGTCACATCCCATATTTGGGATGGGAATTGAGCCCCCACCTGACTGCAATCCTGTTCTCAAGGCTGAGGTTCAGATAAAGCCTGTCCTTGGACAGTCTGTCTCTATCCTTGGCCTACAGACTATGTCTGGCTGCGGGCTGCTCTCTGGCCTCTTGGGCATTCTCCACAGAGGACGGGAGCCAACAGGGGAGCTGTGTTCTTGGTCTTTCAAGCATCTCAGCTATGAAGCCTGTGGCTTTTCTCCCTGTGGGAAGTGAGACTTATCTTGTCCTGTCTTCTTCCTGTTCTAGCAGTTGCCAGCCCTGTACTGTTTGGGTTCAAAGGAACAGGCTGAAATGACAGAAGGCTTCAACTAATGGGAGCTGTTCTATTCCTAAAAGTCAAGCCTCTTTCTCTCTCCAGGAAGATGCGTCAATCAGGCCAAGAAGAAGTGACAGGAAGTAGGTCATAGAGAAACACAGACCCTAATAAAGACCACAGATGTTGGCAGAATCATGGGACAAACCTGCAGATTTGGAGGGGTGGCGCAGACCCCTGCTGTGGCGGAGTGGCATTTGTAGAAGGAGCATGCACATCTTCCAGAGGCTGGTGTCCTCTCCTGACAATGGCTCCTCTCTCCCTACTGAGCCACCAGAGTGGGATCTGTCACAGCCACCAGCAAGACAACTTCTTACTTCTGTAGTAGACACAGCCTACCTTAAGCAAATGTTTAACTTAAGGGAGATTGTTCCGGAGAATGACTCCCTGGTAAGGTCCTTTAAACATGATGTAGACCTTTTCTTTTATGAGATGGAAGGACTTACTATGTAGCCCAGGTTAGCCTTAAACTGTTAGTGGTCCCATCTTGGCCTCCTCAGAATTATAAGCAGGTATAAGATTCGAATCTTAAAGGTTTGTTTATTCATTTATGTATTTATTTAGTGTGCATGTGTGTATATGACCAAGTACATACATGCATATAATTACTGGCAAGTTTTTATTATATCCCTATAGATAAATCTCCAGAAATGGATTCCTAGACCCAACAATCGATACTTTTAAAAGATGATTTATTTTTATTATTTTTAAATTTGGTGTGTGTGTGTGTGTGTGTGTGTGTGTGTGTGTGTGTGTGTGTGTGTGTGTGTGAGAAAGAGAGAGAGTACACTGCCTGTGGAAGCCAGAAGAGGGCATCAGATGCCCCTGCAACTGAAGTTACAGGGTCTCATAGCCATCTCTATGGATACTTAGTAATCTGAACATCCACACATGCTGTCACCTGGTGAGCCATCTCTCCTATCCCAAGAATCCTATTCTTTTTAAGATGCTCACTCATTGTGAAGAGGTCCATCCTCTTCATGATTTGCCAACATGTGCTTAAAGAAACAAACAAGAAATAAAAACAAAAACAAGAATAACCAAAGACCAAACCAAAAACCCTGATCGGCTTTAACAAATATTTGTAGGATGCCCATATGTGGCGCCGACATGAATCACATACTACACTGTCTGTCTGTTCTGATGACACAGCATGTCCAAAAAAAGGAAAGAAAAGGCACCAGCTGGACGAGGCTCCCGTGTAGGCGTGAGTAGCACATGTTCCTTTGTTCTCATCTGCCGCTCAAGGCAACAGCAGTGCCTGTGCTTTCCCTGGGCACAGGGCGTCACAAGGGTTGGGGGTGAAGAGTCTGAAAGAGAGGCAGCCTTTGGCAAACCCGCTAATACAGGTTCTATCTTTAGTTGGACTGTGAGGAACTACGAGTGTTCATGTGAAGGCGTTAGAGTTGCTTCTGCTATGATTGACTAAAGGTCTAGGGGTTGAGCGAGGAGAGGGGTAGGGGATTGGGAGGCTGGGGAGGGGAGGGTGGTGGTGGCAGATTGTAGAAGCCAATGAAAGAGAACATCCTTCCAAGCAAACACCTTTGGAAGGATTCAGGGTAGAAGGATAAACAGGATCCTACTAACCGATTTACTATGCGTTTCCTCTGCAAAATACACACTTCAAATGGGACCTCAGGTGAGCTTCTGTCATCTGAGCCTGAACTCCACACAGGAGGAGAAAGCTTCTGCTGTGCCTCTTTATGGTATTCACTTGTCTGAGTAGCAGCAGCAGCAGCAGCAGCAGCAGCAGCAGCAGCAGCCGCCGCCGCTGCCACCACCACCACCACCACCACCACCACTATCCTTTGTATCTAGCATGGTGACCCACAGGATGATCTGTGTGATGCAAATGCAGGGAATGGCAGTCTGAGAGCCTGACAACACTGACCAAAGTCAGCCAAACGATGGCCCCTCGTACACGACTGACACCTTACATATGACCAGGGGCTGGGCCCCCACAGGCCCCATGGCAGATCCTCAGCCCCCACAGCCTTCAGTGCACTCTAAGACAAGGCCTCAGCTGTCACCACACTCCACGACAAGGCCTCAGCTTTTATAGCCCTCAGTACCTAGTGCCTCAGCCTGCATGGCCCTCTGCAACCTGATGCAGACAACCGGAAATAGTGGGGTGGGGACAGGACAGCGTACAATGGCTTTTGATCCACGTCCTGGTTCTGGCACTTGCTGGTTACAGTAGCTTGAGAAAATTTCCGCGTGTGTGTGTGTGTGTGTGTGTGTGTGTGTGTGTGTGTGTGTGCGTGTGTGTGTGTGCATGTGTGTGTGTGCATGTGTGTGTGTGTGCATGTGTGTGTGCATGTGTACATGTGTGTATATATGTGTGTGTGCGTGTGTGTATGTATATATGTGTGTGTATATGTGTGTCTGTGCATGTGTGTGTGTGAATGCATGTGTGAATGCATGTGTATGTGTGTGTATATATGTGTATATGTGTGTATGTGTGTGTGTGTGTGTTTGCGTGTGTGTGTGCCTCAGTTTCCTCGTCTATGAAAATGGGAGAGCTGCCATGTCTCACAGAACGGCTAGGTGGGGCCGGTGATTGTATAACAGGTGGAGGAGTACTTGGAGGACTTAAGGAATGCCAGCCCCTTCTAAAGGTGGGTGTTGTCTCCTCAGCACTCTCACGACTCCTCTGGGCCTGGTCCCTATGTCCTTTTGTAAAAGCCCCTGTACTCACATGTGCCATATTTTGGGAGCCAGGGCTAGGTCATCCTTCTTTTTGCAATGTCATCGAGCCCAGCCCAATACACAGTTACACGCCAAGGGCAGTGATAATCTGTGAGACGCCTCTCTGCTTTATGCTGGCCGACTTTATGTTTGTGATCATGTCGCTGGCTCTATAATACGCCATGGCTGAAATAGCTATGTTGGGTAAGTTAAGTACCAAATGGCACATTAGAATTGGGCCACAGAAATCACAGAGGCTGCTTGGTCACGTAGATGCATCCTACCTGGGATGGGAGCTGCGAGAGCTCATTGCTTCCCTTTAATCTGAAGTCCAGAAAATCCAATTTAGTTGAAAGGGCTGTTTTGCTTATTTCCCCTCATTGCACACTATGGGAAAGAGGCTGTTCACAGGAAACCGAGCTCATGTTACATAACGAGTTGATGTTGTTTTCCTAAGGGTGCGTCTCTTAGCTTTCAAGTGGTTCACCCGTGCAGAACTGGTCCGTTATCCCACAACCTTCACCTGAATAGAGCCTCAGTCCAGGAAGCTGGGATAAGACCTTTTACCTCTTTCTCTCTCTCTCTCTCTCTCTCTCTCTCTCTCTCTCTCTCTCTCTCTCTCTCTTTCCAAAGAACATAAAAATAGAGGAGGGAACTGGACTCACTGAACCCCCCTCACAGGTGACCATGGAAACGTCCATCCTGGGTAGGACTCAGCACTGGTAAACCCTGAAATAGCCCCTCAGGCTCCAGGGATGAAATGTGTACCCACCAGCAGGGTCAGAGTCCATATACCAAAAATTAGTGAATCGAAAGGAGACGTCGAAGTCACTGTGGCGGTTAGACACTTTGAAGATCCTAGACCAGAAACCAACAAAGACAGTGTTGATCTAAAAAGATTACCAGTCAGGCTGGCGATGCAGCTTTGTTGACAGAGGGCTTGCCTAACACGGGTGAATCCTTGACTTTGTTCCCAGTTCTGAATAAACTTGCTGTGGTGGTGCACACTGCAGTCTCTGCACTTAAGAGGGAGAGAGGGGCAAGAGGATCAGAGGTTCAAGCCCAGCCTCAGCTACATAACAAATTCAATGCTAGCCTGGGCTACATGAGGCATTGCCTCAGAAGAAATTGCCATCAATCAATTGATCTAAGAACATCTATTGATGATTCTGAAAACAAGAACCAAATACACGCCTTTCCCACACACACGTGGAGCGCCCACCAGGATGGACCACAATCTGAGACATTAGATAAAAACAATGGAATCAGAAATCAACACAAGGCAAATGACTAGAGGACTAGAGAGATGGCTCAGCAAGTAGTAGTCCTTGCTGCTCTTGCAGAGGACCTGAGTTCAGCTCCCATCACCTATAACTTTAGCCCTAGAAGACCCTACACCTCTGGCCTCTGTGGACAGTGCACGAGAGTGCACACCACCGGTGCCTCACATGCACATAATTAAAAAGTAATAAAAGTGTTTGAGAGATAGCTGGAAATCCCCAAAGTCCTGGGGATTGGGACAACACGTTTCCTAAACAAAGCATGGATCAAAGCAGTTATGCTGAGAGGAGCTAAGCGTGTTTTGAAGCCAGTGAAGATTCGGCTCATTGAAGCGTGTAGGATGCTGCGAAAGCAGTACTCAGAGGGAGAGCTGTAGAACGGACTGCACACCCCACACAGGCACTGCGGGCTTTCATCTCAAGAGATGAGAGAAGGGATGAGGAGAGGTGAGGAGGGGGATGGGAGGGAGGGGGAGGGGGAGGGAGGGGGGAGGGAGGGGGAGGGGGGAGGGGAGGGGAGGGGGGAGAGATGCAAAATCCCAAATGAGCAGAAGAATCATAACTTCGTTTTGGTTAGTGTTTCCCTCTAGGTGTCCGAAAGTTAGTCATTCATGTAGCAGATGAGATGTCTCCAGAATTTCTGCCAGCACTCCCTGAATTGCAAAGAGTTGAGGCCCATGTCTATCCTGAGTCCTGTAACTAACCTGGCTGGGGCAGGAGATGATAATTTTCCTGAAGTCTTGTTTTAACCTAAAAGCCAGCTTCAGTGTTTTCAGTCTTGCCCTCCTTTCACTAATGTCTCTGAATTTGTTTTAACATAGAAAACAGTGTCATGACGTAAGCTGACACTTACATTCCCTTCCTTTGAATGCCAACTAAACCCACGTTCCAGCAAGATGTACCAGGTTGGGCTGAGGTCCCAAGTATGCCGGGGCAGATGCTGCATGCTCTCAGCTGAGGAGAAAGTGGGCAGGAAGACAGTTTCAGTCCTCCAGAATGTCCCATAGAGGATGGCAGGCCTGACACATGGCTTTCAATTCCCAGAAAGCCCATCATTAAGGAAGGCTAGCAGGGATGTTCCCTTGGTCTTTCAGGACAGTGAGACCCGGTGTCCACCAGATTCTTGCTAAGCAACAGGGTGAAGTGATTCTGCTTTCTCCAGGAGAAGTACGGGAAGCCCCCCTGCAGCACCACGGAGGTGGCAGGAGATGGAACTCTCATCACAAGGGTGTGCAGGAGAGGGCATACTCTGTGATGCACAGTTACCTTCCAGTTCTCGGTCATGACCCAGTTCCCGGGAGCAATCATGCACTCCAGTCCCTACAAGGGTGGTATATTATAACCTCAGTCCTCAGAATTGTGGGACAGAACAAACCCCACAGACAGACCCACATCTCCTACGGATGAATTGGCAAAATGGAATTTGAAACCAATAAATGCAGAAGAAATCATCCAGCGGCCGGCGAACAGCAGAGGCATTATTTGACAAAAATGAAAAACATTCGACTTTGACCTCAAACCCAAACACATTTTCCAAAAGAATGAAGATTCAGACCAGCAAATGAAAAAGCCCAAAAGAAAATAACACTTGGCATTGCTGTAGAAAACCCCTTCATACCCTCTGCTCTGGGCTTCACCACAGCAGAAAGCACCCAGGAGTTACGAGCAGATTCCAAGCCCTCGTAAACCAAAACAAAGATGACGCTACAGATTCGGAGGTCTAAAAACAACACGCACATCGACAAGACAGGACGGAAAATATACTGGATGGGCAGTGTAGAACACTGCCTGCAGGTCAGTAAGAAAACAGCCAACCCCAACACAGACACAGGAAAATCGGCTCAGCCGTGCTGAAATCCCGAGGGAGGAAGGAAACAGTTTGGTCACATTTCGTGTGACTTAGAAATGACGGTAATCACCACCGACCACTCTGCCGCCCGAGACGTGGGCATTCACACACGGGTGATGGAAAGGCGAGTGTGTTCAGCTTTTCTGGAAGCCAGGTTGTCAGATCACATTAAGAGGAACGACTGTGACTCTTGGGGGCTGGCAAGAGGGCTGAGTAGTTACGAAGTTGGCTGCTCTGGCAGTGGACCTGGGTCGGCTATCAAGTGCCTGTCTTGGGGGGCTCCCAACTTAACTCCAGGTATTCTCAGGTTTGCATATTTAAAAGCTTCAAACCCCCCCCCCCCGTGTCCATGTCAATAGGGGGCAGATAATAAATGATGGACATGACAGAACACCTAATGGCCGTCGGGTGGACGTTTAGCCGTATCTGTACATTTGCAGGAGAAGTGTCCTTGTGCACTGTGAGTGGCAGATTTTATAACACAGTCTCCTAGGTGGCACTTTTGATTGAAAACAGGTCAATTTACAAATATCTATGTTCACCGTCCAGGAAAGGGGCGGGTAGTAAAATTCAGTAAGCTGGGGGTCTCTGGAGAGTCATGTCGGAGTGCTTTTAGATTCCCTTGTTTATAGATTTCTGTTTCTGTTTCCTTTTGGAAAAAGACTCAGCAGGACTTAATGAGGATGGCAGAGGAGAGGTCCTGGCCAGCTCACCTGGGAGGTGACAGCCACAGGGACACGAGTACCTGGAAGTGGCCTATACCTCACCTAGCACCGGGGATGTGTGTATTGGGGGTTTACTTTAGAGGGCAGGGAAGCGGAGGGTGAGGCCGAGAGAGAGTCTAAATCCAGAGGGAGTCTTCACCTGCATGATCTATGAGCTGACCTCACATCCCTGAAAAAATGATCAGGCTCCAGGCCAGCTTTCATCCCAGTGTGGGGACCCATGACTCATCCCCCTGCACCTCAATTATAACACCCAGGTCTGCAATGCGCCTAAAACATCTGTCACTGTTTCAATCTGCTGCAAGGGCGAGTACAGCTCACAGACAGGCCTGAGGACACCTTTCCACGGTTCAAAACCAGTCGGCCAGACACCCGTGCCAGCCAGAAGGGTTCAAACCTCAAGCTCAGTGGCAGGTCAGTGGACAGGTCCTGTTCCGCTATCACACAAGGACAGCTCCTTGGCTTTCTTTAAAGCCAACAAAAGTCTCCTGAATCTGAGAGTTTCTGGTCAACTGCCGAGGCCTACCGTGGGCAGGAAGGAGGCTGTGCACACTGCCAGCCTCTCATTCATCATTGGTGGCGGGTCCTGTGTCACTGTGTTCTGAATCCCGTGTAGCCAGCTAATCCTCAGAACCTCTCATGGGTACAGGAATGACACAGAAAACGCTTTAGCTTGGGTACAATGACCTGGTGAAGACATGGCTGCCCTCTTGGTGCCTGGAGAACTGCTGGTTTACCTCATTCAGACTCTTATGAAAGGCCCCAAAGAACCCAAGCTGAAGACAGGCTCTCGCTTCAAGGGCCTAATATCTGTCCCTGGAAGTGCCAATCACAAAAATAAGAGAAATTAAACAGAAAAACAAAGCTAACAATAACCCCGCACCCCAACCCCGGCTGTGCTATGGTGGCATCTCATAGGCACAGCAGCGTTTGGAGAGAACAGGAAGCCTTTTAAAGCTTAAGGTGGGACTGAGACGATGGCTTGGTTGGCAAAGGTTCTGCCTTGCAGGCCTGAAGACTTCAATTCACTCCAGAACCCCTGTGTAAAAACAGCCAGGCTTGGTAATGCACACACGTGATTTCTGTGATGGGGAGGTAGAAGCAGGAGGATTCCTGGGGCTTATTGGCCAGCCAGCCCAGCCCAATCAGTGAGCATCAGGACAGCAAGAGAAACCCTGTCTCAAAACACAAGCTAGAGCGATGGCTCAGTAAGAAGAGCTTCACTGTCTTCCAGAAGATCCAGGTTCAGTTTCCAGCACCAAAATGGCAGCTCATGAGCATCTGGTAACTCTAGTTCCAGGGGGAGAGGACACCCCTTTCTGGTCTTGACAGGCACTGCCCACACATACATAAAAGCAGGTGCACACTCACACATAAAATAAAAATAAAATCTAGAATAACTTGAAAGAATTCAAGGTAGATTGGCTCCTAGGAAATGACACCGAAGGTGACCTCTGACCTCCACATGTAACAGCACATAGACACTCAGGCTTAAAGCATACATGTGTTATTTATCGGTCTCTGCTGGAAACCATCTTGCCAGGCGCCCTTCAAATCAGTAGATGGATAACAACTCCATTAAGTACTCTGTATAAACAAAACGGTTGCTTACTTGGACTTATGGGAAGAGCATCAGCTATGAAAACTTCCCTTGAATTTTACTTAATGATTTAAAAGACATTTTTCCCTCAATATCAAGAGAAACAAAATTTAAAATCCATTTTATTCAGGGGCCCTGGTGTTCACTTTGTTTTACTTTATTCTAAGGGCAGTTTCTATTCCTAAATCCATTCTAAAGTTTTAGAAATTCGAGTTGAATAGAGTCTAAACAAAAGTCATAATTATAAAAGCTGGCTTAAGAAATAGTGTCTTAGTCTGTGTTCTATTGCTGGGGAGAGACACAATGACCAAGGAAACTCTTGCAAAAGAAATTATTTAATTGGGGAATGGTGGGAGGATGGTAACACTGCTCATGGTGTTGGAGCAGTAGCTGAGAGCTATAGCCTGCTCCATGGGGGGGAGGGTAGGAAGAGAGAGAGAGAGAGAGAGAGAGAGAGAGAGAGAGAGAGAGAGAGAGAGGAAGAGGAGGAAGAGGAGGAGGAGGAGGAGAAGGAGGAGGAAGAGGAAAGGCAGTAGGGAGAGAGAGAGAGAGAGAGAGAGAGAGAGAGAGAGAGAGAGAGAAAGGAAGAGGAGGAGGAGGAGGAAAGGCAGGAGGGAGAGGGAGAGACAGGCATGGGCTTTTGAAACCTCAAAGCCCACCCCTAATGACACACTTCCCCCACAAGGCCACACCTCTTAATCCTTCTAATCCTTTCAAACAGTTCCACTCTGTGACTAACATTCAAATATATGAGCTTATGGGGGCCATTCTTACAAATAGGAACCTGGAACCAACCACAGAAGAAGGACCTGGAGCCACATGGATTGGCCATTCACTTTACTCTTCCACGGGATTGCCAGTTTCTATTATTACTTCAATCTTCAGCCTAAAAACATGGGATCCTTAAAATCTGTTTTATAAAGTATACTTAAAGCTGATGCCAAAACCTGAGAACAGAAACGAGGAAGGAGTGGTAGGGTTAGAGATGGCCCAGCAGCTAAGAGTACTGGCTGCTTAACTGCAGCACATGCATACACATAGTGAGTTACAACCACCTGTAACTTCTGGTGTCAGGGGGTCTGACGCCCTCTACTGGTCTCTGTGGGTACCCACATATATGGCATAAGGGACCACACATACACATGCAAATAAATCTTAAAAAACAAATGCAGAGACACTTCACAGTGGATGTATTTATATGTTTATATATTACATTTATATAACAATATTTACAGAGAGTAATGTTATACTGATGATGACATTTATTTCAAGATTTGAAAGATTGTTTTAACATAATGGAGTCAAATATTTGAACTTCAGCTCACATTATCTCTTCTTGCTTTGGAAACCAAGAGACGAAAAATACTGGATCCTAGTGAGTTATAAAACACGCACTCTATAGATATGCCAAACATATATAAAACCAAAAACTCTTTCCCATACTTAACTGTTAAATGCATAAATGTAAACCTATAAAAAATACCCAAGTGGTAGAGCGCTTGCCTAGGAAGCGCAAGGCCCTGGGTTCGGTCCCCAGCTCCGAAAAAAAGAACCAAAAAAAAAAAAAAAAAATACCCAAGAATATCTACTGCTCTTTAAAAAAACTGTTGTTTTTCAGGGGCAAAGAGATGGGTTGATGGGGTATTTGCTACCACACCTGCAAGCCTGATTTTGAGCTGCAGGACCCACATAGTGGGGAAAGCTGACACCCACAAATTGTCCTTGAATCTCCACATCCACAGGTGGTTGTAACTTCCTATGTGTATGCATGTGCTGTATATGTGGGTACCCATAGAGACCAGTAGAGGGCGTCAGATCCCGACTCCACGTTCACACTGTGTCAGGTGAGCATTGATTAATTAACTAATCAAACGCAACTAAACCTTTTAAATCTTGTTCTTAAAATCCCAGTTGGCACCATAGAGTAAAAGGAAGATAGAAGCAACAGCTAAGAATTCGGAAAGCCAGGGTTGGGGATTTGGCTCAGTGGTAGAGCGCTTACCTAGGAAGCGCAAGGTCCTGGGTTCGGTCCCCAGCCCCAAAAAAAAAAAAAAAAAAAAAAAAAAGAATTCGGAAAGCCAGTGGTGGGTTTTATTAGTCAAGAATACATAATCATCTACCTGAAACTCTAAAGGAATCCACTGAAAGCCTCTTAGAGTTGGCAAAGTCTGTTACAACGTAGAACAGAAGCTCGTTTGTGTCACACACACACACACACACACACACACACACACACACACACACACACACACATCCAGATGCCCCAAACAGAATGGTACGAGGTGGGGATGAAGAAGAGTCTTGGAAGACATGGCTGTGGGGGGAAATGCTTTCTCCTAAAGAGCCATGAAAAGAATGAGTGATCGATTCAAAGCCACTATAAAAATGTTAATACTGATACTTGGAGGCAACCAAGACCCAGTGTGCGAGTGTGTGCATGGACTCGCCCCACTAGATGGCAAATCCGAGGGCTTGGCTGAGATCTCTTCCTCCAACAAATGTTTGATCTGTGATGTTCTAGAAGACCAAAGAAAGCGGGCCTCTGGGAACGAGGCAGAAGCAGGGTCAGTTTCTGGGAATTTATCTTAAAAATCAAAGATGAATCCAGCATTTCTGTGGAAATATGTCTGTTGTCTGGGCTGACTTTCTTGACTTTAATTATTATTTGTTTATGCACATGTGTGTTTCCATGGGGATATATGAACAGAGGCCGGAAGAGGACGTCAGAGTCCCTTCATCTGGGGTTATAGAGCTGGGATTGTTGGTGGCTGTGAGCAGTGAGCTGTGAGCTGTGGTGGTGCTGGGAACTGAACTTGGGTTCCTTGTAAGAGCAGCAGATGACCTGAACCACTGAGTCACCTCTCCAGCTCTGACTTTCTAGACTTCAGACATTACAAATTTAATAAATTTAATATGATTATTATTAAAAGTTAACCAGTGCCTGAGGATGTACGCATGAGGCCCTGAGTCCAATCCTTATTACCACAAAAATTTTCAAAAGACTATTTTGAACCAAGGCACAGCACCATACATTCAGCTCAGGAACTCACCTTTCAAGTCTGAGCGTATTGTGAAAACCCTCATAAGCAGCTGCCCAGTGAGTCACAGCCGTGACGACAAAGAGGAGGATAACTCACTTAATAACTCCTGCATCCCAACAGTTCAGCAGGCAGCATCTTCGCCTTTCTCTCCCTGCTGGTTTACAAGCACGGGAGAGAACAGTGGGGCGGCGTGCATTCTCAAGTTATGCCCACTTGTAACTGATCAGATACTATGACCACAGTGACCTCAAAAAAGTGTGTGTGTGTGTGTGTGTGTGTGTGTGTGAGAGAGAGAGAGAGAGAGAGCCACTACACATTAGTATATATCACTTGAGAGTCATAACAAAGTGTTTATTATAAATAATCAGCCTACTCAAACAAATAAAAATATCATGAGCCCATTGGGATTCGTATACTCTCTTAACACTGACCCAAACTCCTGCAGTGAGCTCGAATGCAGTGTTAATTGTGGTTATGTTGTGGTGGTTATCCAAATACCTCTCATACTCCTCTTAATTTTCCAAATAGTCCAGAGGAAAAAAACAGTTTTTGCAATCATAAAGACATGCCAGAATTTTTTATGCATGTGTAAGTGCACACACACACACACACACACTCACACATACATACACACACACACACACGCCCTCCATGTGGCATCGTCATGGAGGTCAGAGGACAACTTTTAGAAGACTCTCCAGCTCTCCCATCTTTTGTGAGTTTGGGGAATTGAACTCACTTCATCAAGCTTTCATGGCAACCCCCTTTACCCACAGATTCATCTCCCTGGCCCCATAATCTGTTTTTTAAGACAGCAGGAAAACAACATCCCAAAGAAGAGTGGCACTAGTGACATGGGATTTGCACGCAGCCACCCCGCCCTTGATTATCAAATAAAGAGCTGTCTGGGATGAATGTTGACAACTGGGCTGGTGTTTGGCAACCGAGATCTATTGGAGTGTCCTGGGTAGACATTCCATGAGGTCATGCTGATAGGTATGAGATGGAGAGCATGGAGCCGGAGACCATCAGAGAAGAGGAGCGAGACCCTGGCCAACATGATCCAAGGCAGACTGTCTGTCAGGCTGAGGCTCCTGCCATTGGCTTTCCAGGCAAAAAAGGTGAACAAGGGGAGATTAAAATCAACAGCCAAGCACCAGCAGGCTAAAGCGGCCCCATCCAATCTCTGTTTGAGGAAGCCTCGACCATCGTCGTGTAATTGGAAGGCCAAAGGCTCAAGTGCTGCGAACTGAAAGCCCTTTGTGGTGAGAGGTTTCCAAGCAATGGAATGCAAAACCAGCCAAGGCAGCAGGCATCTGTGATCCCAGCTCCCAGGAAGCAGAGGCAGGAGATGGCACATCCCTGGGTTCCATAGAAGGGCCTGTCAATCTACCCCTCCAAAAATACTAGACGCAGTAGAGTGCAGAATTCACTAGACTAGGACATGACTCCATGATTTTAAAAAATGTTTTTTCAGGCTTAAAACAAGCAAACCAGTATTAAGTAGAATACAGTTAGGTTTTAGTAACTTTCTGGCTTTTCCTAGTTCCCAGGGAAACAGTTTTTATTTCTTTTCTTTCTTTTTCAAATTATTTTTATTGTTATCGGTTTCCTTGCATGAATGTCTGTAAGACTATCAGATCCCCTGGAACTGGAGCTACAGACAGTTGTGAGCTGCTCTGTGGATGCTAGGAATTGAACCTGGGTCCTATGGAAGAGCAGCCAGTGCTCTTAACCACTGAGCTAAATCTCCAGCTTCAGTTTTTATTTCTCAAGTTGTATTTAATACAACACATTCATAATGCTCGAAAGAATTAGCCAGGGTGGTGGCACCTGCCTTTAAGCAGGCAGATGGCTGTGAGTTCAAGGCCACCCAAGTCTACATAGTGAGTTGTACCCTAAAGAGAGAGGTGGGATACCTAGACATGAATGTGTGGGTCAAGGGAGCGTGTGTGTGTGTGTGTGTGTGTGTGTGTGTGTGTGTGTGTATATGTATATATCACTCTTTACAACAGAATAGTTTATATCTTTCAACAATATAATCAGAAATATTTGAAAAGGCTGTATAGTAAGTCATTTTTGCAATTAACAAGGAAGGTAACATGAGCTGCTAGATGCTCTTGAGAGAATGTGGGTTCAATTCTCAACACCCATATGGTGGCTCACAATCCTCTGTAACTCCAGTTCCAGGGAATATGACACCCTTGCGGCCTCCTTGGGTCCTGCATGCACACGGTGCTCAGGCATACATGCAAGCAAAACACCATACACATAAAAATAAATAAAACTTTGAAACTGGAAAGAGTGAAATGGCTGGTGTTGCAAGCTGACGTTTAACAGCACAGGCTGAAGGCAAAGCAGAGCTGGGAACTCTCGGTGAGGTTCCAACTCTGCCCTGGCTGGCAGCACAGGCCAGAGCAGCTCTAATGAGAGCTCCGGAGTTAGCAGCCACACTTACAGCCATGAGGATGGCTTGGAGGCAGAAGGTCCCCAAAGCACATGAGGAGCAGGGGTTCTTGAAGAGCCCCTCCAGCCACACGGGTCACACCTGGGAACTTGCTGAGCACGCAGGCCCCTCCACCTGTGCTCACCAGGCCTCCAGATGGTTCTGACATAAGCATACCGGTGTAGAAGATGTTAGTAAGGTTTCTAGTGTGGGATGACCTGATGCCTGCCTGCTTTAGAGGGCAGTGTGGTGACTAGGGCCTCGTTCCAAACACATATTGCAAAGGTCCTTGGAGATCAGGCCAATGGAAAAGTCATCTGTTTGTCATGTGTTACCATAGCAACAATAGCGCAAAGCATCATTTACTCCTATAAGAAAAGTCTCCCTTGTAGGAGACATTACTTAGAGAAAGATCACCTTGTCCTGAGGAGACCAAATGTTGGAAGAGCAAAATGGGGTCAGCAGGCTTGCCAACATCTATCCACACCTCTCCAGCCCTCAGTCCTGGTGAGCACACCCTAACTGCCCATTACGGAAGGCATGAGTTTGCCTCAGGCGGACAGTGGAAGTCTGAAAGACAGACAACATTTCCACATAAGGAAAACCCCCCTAAAACACCTCAGCATAAACCTCAACGATCACCCCTCTGTCCACGACAGCCTTCCCTGGGGTCTACAGGCAGCCTTCATCTATGGGAAGCTAAACAAGCCTTATCTCTATACTACAGAGCCCATCTCTGTCACCAAAATCAATTTTATTTTCAGCATGGCCTTATTTCCTTTGCAGTGGTGGGGCTTTGTGATGCCAGGCAAATGGCTTTACGGAGCTACATCCCCCCAGCCTGATTATCTTTATGGTTTGTAAATCTGTTGACCATCTCATCTGATTTCCTAGCAGCCTGGGAGGTGGGGCTGGCTTTGTCATTCCCATTTTACAGAAGAGAAAACAGCCGGCCACTCAGGACTTCAGAGTAGGCATAAATGCTTGACATAAAAAGGATTTGCAATGTACCTAAGAATGCCTAAGTTTGCTTGAATCTGTTGTCTCCCAGGTGACACTGACTAGAAATCACTCAGGTAGGGTTTCTGGCAGAGACAGGGCGAGGAGCTTGAGGCTCAGCTAGTGATCTGTGGGTCATAGAACCCACATAACCTGCCGTGACATCTAGAATTCTCTGGGGCTCCCGTCAACCAACAACAAAGGGAGGGGTGGCATTAAGGTTAATTAAGCTCTGACTACATACCAGACATTAATCTGCAGGTATCAAATCTACCCAAGATTCCTTTTAACATACCCATTTCACAGACAAAAACAAGGCACAGAAAGGTGATCTAATGCCAGGAACCTAACCTCTTGTTCCCTTGGCACAGAGGAGGTACCATGCACAGGAGAGCCCCGCCTGGGGAGGCTGCCACGCAGAAACCTGGATAAGGTTTCCAAAGTTGGCACTAGAGCCACATTCTCCACATTGTCCCCCAGAACAGGAAAAAGTGTCAGGATCCAATCCTAAGCCTCTACAGATAGCCGTTTTGTTTTTTTTTTTTTTTTTTTTTTTTTTTTCTGTGTTTATCGATGTAACACTGGCTGATTTGCCTGGAGCTGTCTAAGAAAAATCAGAGAGGCAAAGAGCTTCAGAGGAAATACCGCAAATTAAAGACGTGTGGGAGGCAGCCGTTTGAGTAAAGGCACAAACCTAACGGCTGTGATTTGTCTTTTAAAGAATATTGAATAAAACGGGATCCTCACTGCTGTGAATTGATCCCCTCCCCCACTTTAAACTACCCTTTCTGGGATGGTACAGGTCAGCTTTTAGAGATTGGTCGATCATACGGTTATCTTTTTTTTTTCCCTCTCCATTCTTTCAAGGAAGGGTGCACAGAAGAAGCTGGATGAAGCACTCAGGCAGGGAGAAAATGACAGTGTGACAGTGTGGGGTCTGCTCCATACTGTGAGCTAAAGGGGCTGGGAGAGCACCGCTGTCAACAGCTGCCTGGAGAAACCACTTATCTCATTCACACTGAATAAACCATCTCGTCACCATAGAGCTCAACCACAAGAAATCGAACAGTGAGTTCTAGGGTTTCTCACACCATCTCTCCTCAAAGTCACATCTCCAACCCCAGAGATGGGACTAATATGTTGACCACAAGTGTCGTGACCTTCCACATCTGCACTCCTTGGTCTTTAATAAGGCCGGCCCGCTTAGGACAGTGGCTCTTTGCACTGTTCTTTCTTCGTCTGTGAAATGGGGACAGGATGGCTTCCTCATGAAGTGAGCGTGCAAGCCAAATGGGTGAATGAACTGCTTGGCAACACCCGGCAAGCATTCGCAGGGTTCTAGTTAGTAATACTATTCGGAAAAAATAAACATTTGGGTGGGGAAACAACCTGTAGGCTTCCCACCATCTGCACGTTCCACAGCTTTGAATTATGAAGCTGTTGTATGTGAAGTGAAAACCAACGACAGAATACACTTGAAAGGCAGTTCTTACAAAAGGTGGGAAATCTGCTTCTAACTCACTTCGGGTGAGGGCAAAGCCGGGAGGATCTCACTGTGTCCCCTTCTGCTGCAGAGGGGACCTTTCTAATGTAGGATTGCCAGAGACCTGTGAACCCTTCCTCACCTAGGCTATGACGGGCTGCTCTGGGCATATTTTGGGGAGGCAAAGTCCAAACATCCTCTGGGGTCTATTGATCCCGTAGCAAGCATCTTACTTTATAAGGCTTTAATTATTAATAAATAATTAGAACCAGGTTCTCATATAGCCCAGGCTGGTTTCAAACTCCCTATAAAGCTGAGGATTGTACTATGATTCTATTTTCTCTACCTTCTGAGCACCGGGATCACCAGCACAGCTTTACATGGTGCTGGGGATTCTTTTCAGGATTTAGTGCCTGGAGTTCGCTGGCCACTGACCTACAGCCTCAGCCTCCTTACAGGGTTTTAAATGCTGAAAATATCAGACAGAAAGATTCACAAGGCGGCAGCAGTGTCCGGGACACCTGGGTACTTCGGTCCACTCTGTCAAACAGACTGCACCCGGTAGCTGAGAGTAGACGCTGCGAGTGGAAACACACACACACACACACACACACACACACACACACACACACACACACCTGCGAGCTTCGCGGCGGCAATTCTCTCCCACCACCCAGACATCGGGAGTGGGGGAGGGGACACTCGTCCCCTCCCCCCAACCCGCGCTTATGTCCAAGAATCTACTCAGGAAACTGGTTACACTCAGGTGTCACTCCCGCCTTCTCTGACAGGGACACCAAGACTCCCAGGGAAGCTCATTAACAGAACAATTAATCCGCACAAAAAAATCACAAACCCACCCAACACCGAGGAGAGCTTCAAGTCGAAGGCGAAGGGTGCGGGCGCGCAACGTGGGCTCCCGCCCCCGGGACACGAAATATGCTAAGGCCAGGACCACCAGGGGACAACCGGCGCTCAGGAGGCTTTGGAGAAGCCGGGCTCGGCGACCGGCAGGTAGGCAGGAGGGCGTGGGCACCGGCGAGCAAACGCCGCGCAGAGTAAAGTTCAAGCCGGATCTCACGGCCGGGCGGCCACCTCGCTAAGACTGTCCCCCCTCGCTTCACAGTTCTCGGTGACTCCGGGTGGCTCGCACACTCCCACCCACTCCAAGCACCCGCCTCTCTTCTGCTCTCCCAAGCGGACTCAAGAGCACCGCAGGAATCTTTCTAGAGCGGGCCCGGGGACCTCGAGTGTTGCCTACGTACCCAGCGCTAGCAGAGCGAGCTGTCCGGCCGCGGGGACCATCTTCCGAGCGCAGGGCGCTGCAGCCACCGCGCTCTTTGCGGTTGGCGAGTGGCCGCGCGCCGCCGCGGTGTGCGCGGGGGAAAAAGGCGCAGGCGACAGGGCCGGCCCCCGGCGCGCGGGCGGAGGGACGACCGCGCCTCCCGGTGGCACTGGCCAGCGCGCTGCCCGCGGCGGAAACGGGAAAGAGGTGGAGGTTCCCGCCACCTCTCTGCCTTAGGCGACCGGGGCGAGGCGGACCACCCTCCCGCGTTGGGGCGCCCCCGAAGGCGCAGGGGTGGGGACTGGGAGCCGGGGGCGGGGACCTGCGCCCCGATCGCGACAGCCAGTCACCACCCTGGGCCAAGGGCCAGGCAGGAAGCGCCGGGCTTCAGACACCTCCCTGCAGTGCTCGCGCCCAGGGTCGCCGCCCGAGTCCCCTGCGCAGTAGCCGCGTCCAGGCTGTAGGCGGCAGAGCGGAGTCGCCCAGGTTAGTCACCTGTGCTAGGGGCTTCTCCAAGACACTCTTGAGCAGGAGCCTGGAGCCCCACGAGCTTAGCCAGCCACCTGGCAAGGCTTGACCCAAGAAAAGCTTTCTCCATAGTCAGCCAAATACTCATTTAAGTCGAATTTCCACCTGTGTCCCCATCCATGCCAGCCCCGGGACACCTGCCACCAACTAGGGGCAAAGCCACTCTGCGTCCCCAGATACACTGTGAAGATCAGGGAATCTCTGTCTACCATGAACTTAATCACGCATCAACCCTTCTGTCCCACTGCTTCGGGGATACAGGAGTCGGAATAAGAACTGGCTTTGATACAATTAAGTGCGGAACAAAAGAGGAGCGGGCGGTGGGGGTCAGCTAGCTGGCCTGTTCAGAGGTTGTGTCTTTGAGATGGCCCCTGAATCTGAACTAGACAGAGGAACACAAGAAGGGGGAAGGCTTCTTTGGGTAGAGAAAGGATGGTTCGTGGGTGTTGGGGGATGGGGCATCCATAGGGGACAGTAACCCCAGAGAGACCACGACTAGCCAGAGTCCAGCCTCTCCTGCTTCCTGACACCTAGCTGCTCCAGAGAAGACCCGCTCTCTCCTAGCCGGTGGAGCGTTGGTGGTAGGGTGTGTTGGCCTTGGGATTCTCTTGCCGACTTCTTAGATGGATGCTCAAAGTCTCAGGGATGAAAACCTCAGTTTATTGTAAGAACAGAGGACCTTAATTCCAAAAGAAAGCTCAAGCCATTGGCCCAACGTGTGGGTACTGGGTTAATTAATCATCTTTCTGTTGCTGAGACAAAATGCACACAGAAATCAACTTAAAAGCAGCTGGTTTTCTGTTCCAGTTCATGTTCACTTGGCCGGCCCTGTAGCTTTGGGTCTGTGAAGAGGAAGGACAAAATAGGGGGGAGCATATGTCTGAGCTCAAAAGCAGGGAAGGGGGGGGTGTCCCAATATCCCCTTGAAGGATACACTCTCAGCGTTCTAACTTCCTCCAGGGCCCCACGGACTGAAGTCTCCACCATCTCTCTCTAGCGCCACCCACTGGGGGCTCAACCGAACAACAAATGAGCTTTTATGGGAAAAGCAAAAACCAAAGCCAAAAACCAAACCAAACCAAACCAAACAATAACAAAATGGTGTTAAATCCAAGCATCTTTTTGTCGTAATTAATTAATTTTATTTTCGAGACAGGGTCTCACTACATAATCTTGTCTGGCCTTGAACTCACAGAAATCTACTTAATTCTACTTCCAGAGAACCGAGATTAAAGGCCTGCAGAGCCACACCAAGCTCCAAGCGCCCTTTTTGGAAAAAAAAATTATATTGCTTGTGTAAGTATTTTGACTGTATGTCTGGAGTCTGATCCTCTGGAGTTCTATAGTACATGATCGTCTGGCATCTGACCCCCTGAAACTGGAGTTACCGACAGTTACATATTCCTATGTGCTGAGATCCTTTGCACGGTAACAGGGGCTCTTACCCACCGAGCCATCTCTCGGGTCCCACATAAGAGGAACATTTAAGATCTGCACCATAACATGGGTGGTCCATTATAAAGAGAATAATTTGAAAGCGGTGTGAGTTTACATAGAAAACCATCACCGATTAGAAACTATTGTACTCCCTTCTCCTGATGCTGGTGAGGTTTCCCTGACAGTCATTTTCCCCATCCACTGCACAGAACTTTCCTATGGCCTTCAGCTCACTTCCTTCAGTTTGACCTGGTCCTGTCCTGGGACTTGCCTTTTCCCTTAGCTACAAGAGGCAAGGAATCAGGGCCGGGGACTGAACACGTGTGGAGCAGCAAGGCCGTGGTTGGCTGCCAGCTGTCTGGGAATCAGACGGTCCTGGTCTTCTGCCCACTGCCCACACACTGTTGGGGCTGGCAGAATCAAGCAAGTGGGCTGGTCCACTGAAGGACTGGAAAATATTTTCAATCAGAAGATAATTTGTGGGGCTGTAGAAATGGCTTGGAGGTTAAGAGCACTTGCTACTTTTACAGAGGACAAAATATGCACCCTGGGAATTCCAGCATTCACGTGGTGGTTTGAAAGCATACACAACTCCAGTTCCAGAAAACCCAGTACTGTCTTCTGACCTCCATGAGCACTAAGCACTCCCATGAGATGCATACACAGATGCAGGTAAACACCCACATATTCGACTAACAAATAGAAGTAAAAAAAAAAAAAAAAAACCTCTAACAGAGAAAAAGATATTTTGCCAGCTCAAAAACTAAAAAGTACACAACTCCAGTATGTTCTTTATTTATTTATTTTTTTTTTGGTTCTTTTTTCGGAGCTGGGGACCGAACCCAGGGCCTTGCGCTTCCTAGGCAAGCGCTCTACCACTGAGCTAAATCCCCAACCCCCAGTATGTTCTTTCTTTCTGTCTCCACTCCTTCCTTGCCTCTGTCCTCACCCCACCCCCCGTCCCGTACCTTCTTCTCTTTCCCTCTCTGTCTGTATTTTTTTTTTTGAGGCTGGGTCTTGTTATACAGCTGGGAACTTTCTATTCTTCTGCCCTTGCCTCTGGGACAACAGAAGTGGGCCACCACACCTGACTTGGTGTGCACCCCAATACTTGAAAATCATTCGTTATTCCCCAAGATTTTCTTGAGCTGGTATAATACGGTTTTAGAACATTCCAGTTTATTTTTACTTTTATGTGCATATGTGTGGTATGCTTATGCGTATATGCATGTTTGTATGTGTGTGGGTGCCTGTGCACATGTGTGCATACATGTGTGAGTCATCATCGCCTTTTTCCTTCTACCTCATTCATTCATGAAGGCAAGGTCCCTCAGTCAAACCCAGAGCTCACTGATCAGGTTAGTTGGCTAGCCATCTTTGTGATCCCCTGTCTCTACTTCCCTGGAATTTCAGGCAGGCTATTACTCCACCCAGTATTTATGTGGATTCTGGGGCTCTGGACTCTACTTCTCATGCTTGCCTGCCAAATACTTTAACCACTGAGCCATCTCTCCAGATTCCTCCCAGTTAATTCTAGTGAACAGATAAGCAGGTTTGGGAAGCAAATAGCAAGAATGATGTTGAGAGCGAAGTTTGTTCCAAGGTTACTCTGCTCCACTGCCTCAGATTCTCACATTTTATTAAAGATAAGACTTAACTCATTGAGATTATAGGAGAATTAGGTGCCAGAGTTTGTCCGCTTAACAGTGTTTCATCTGAACAAAACTGCCTATTAAAGTTCCCCTGGTGGGCTTGCCTCTCCGCTCCACGTTCCCTACTCTTCCCTTGCTTAATCCATGTCAATGTCCTTGCTCATGGGTGTACATACATGCATGGCCACACCTATATACCTATACACATCTGCATGTGCACACGCCCACACTCATATGTTTCAGCTGTACAGAATCTGTTGATCTATGAGCTAAGTAAGTCCCAGTGGTGTCCTTGAGACTGCAAGGGGACTCGGTGCCCTCCTTCTCCTGCAGACTCGGCTATGCCTGTCCCCTGCATTCCTGAGACTCTCCCTGTGTGCATGCAGAACCCTCTTTACAAGAATAGACCCTGGATCGAGCAGGGGGGGATTCCCTCTGTAGAGCCAATCATGCCTGCCCCTGAGCAAACAGAACACTGGCAGAACTGAGGCAGAGGCCATCAAGCCTCAGCCCAGGTGCCTTCCATCCTCAGTCTGAGGAGTGTTTAGGGGGTTCTTTGCCCAATTCCCCAGCCTCCCCTCATTCCTGATGATGGGGAGTCACAGATCCTAGTGCCTTCACCTGGCATTCAGCCAGCCAAGCTGGCCTTGAGTAAATGGTGCCAGATGTTTCTAGAAGGTCTTGAGGAGGAAACAGCCATGGGCGTGAGAGGGAAGATGGCTCTCATAAGCCAAGTCTCAGAGCCAGTGGCCTGCTGGCTTCAGCACGTACAAGGCCTTCACTTAGGAAGCAACACATAGCAAAGGGAGAGGGGGATAGAGAGGCACTTGCCAGATGGTAAAGGTCAGAGGTTATTGGTCATGGGGGACCCTTTTGGAGGACTCTGGTAATTGAGTTTTGGTGCTATGAGGAGATTCCACCATGACAAGGGATTTAGGGAGAGAAATGGATGCAAAGGGAGTAGATTGTCTAAGTTTCAGTGCCGTGGAGGCCTCAGCTGTCAGCGTGCCCCCTGCTCTAGAGGAGGACAAAGAAGGGCACACACGCTGGGCTCGTTTTGAGTCTTCATTGCTGTGTGCAGCTCTGCCTTTGGGCACCTGGGTGATTTTCATTGCCGGTGCTGTTCAGCACTGATGTGGTTTCTGCCTCCCATCTCCTGCCTGGTGCTCCCGCTGGCCTCAGATGTAGACACTGGACAAATCCTGCTATCCTAGACTACAATGTCCCCAAAGCCTGGGGTGGAAGCTTGGAGTCCATGAATATGTAGGTGGCGTATGCTGGAAGGCACTGGTTTAGAGAGATTCTCATGGACTCTGAAACACCTCCAGCTGCCACAGCAGGGGCATTGCCATCTAACACAACTTGAGAACATCTTAGGGTCTTGAAGGCAACGCAGACAAACCTACTCTGGACTCAGCACATCATGTGGCAGCCCCCCTCAGCCCCCACATGCTCAGAGGCAGGAGAGTAATTCATCTGGACATCCAGCTATGGGTCCATTGTCTTTGCTGCTGTGCCCTAGTATTCTGCTACACCTTTCTGGAGCGTGAGAAGATGGCCTCTGGAATTCTTAGCAGTTCCTATGGAAAGTCCCAAATCCAGTACCCAGAAACCCTTAACAGGGTCAGCTCAGGACACGCATAGAAATAGTGGTGCTCAGAAGTAAGAAGGTAGATAGTGGAAGGAGAGAAAAGGCAGGGGAGGTGGTTCAGTCATCGAAGTCCTTGCTATGGAAGTTTGAAGACCTTCCATCTCTAGAACCCATAACGTGTGTGTGTGTGTGTGTGTGTGTGTGTGTGTGTGTAAAATGTACGCAAATGTGTAAAAGTATATATATGTAAAGTGTGTGTACATTTTACATATGTAATATATGTGAGTATGTATGTAAAGTGTGTGTGTACATTTTACATGTGTAATATATATGTGAGTATGTATGTAAAGTGTGTGTGTACATTTTACATATGTAATATATATGTGAGTATGTATGTAAAGTGTGTGTGTGTGTGTGTGTGAAGTCAGGTGTGGTGGCTTGCACCTGTAACTCCAGGACAGTGGAGATAGAGAGAGCTGTGTCCCTGGGGCTCTCCGGACAGCCATGGTAGCCTACTTGTCAAATTCCAAACCAATAACAGACCCTGCTGTCTTAATTAACAAGATGAACAGACCATCAGGAACCAAGGTTGCTGTTTGCCTCACAAAATTATGTGCATGGACACACACACACACACACACACACACACACACACACACACACACACACACACACTAAAGAATAAAGGGAAGAAAAATCAAGCCAAACGGGACTTGCTCATTTGCTTTTTAATGATGAATCTGTCTACCTGATGAACTCAATAAATTCTCCCCAAGGTCAGAGGAAAGGGGAAATGAAAAAAAAAAACAGGTCAGATAAGACAGAGAAAGACAACAACAGTCAAAATATTTTTAACAGATGCTCAGGATGACAGCAGAGGGTGACAGGAGAATCTGGTCTTCTGTCCCAAACCAGAGGTAGCAGGAAGGAGGGAAGAGTTGCATCCCAGATCTCCATGGGAGATGGAAACTTTGTTCAAAGAGACTGCAAACGTAAGGACATATGTCCACTCTGACGGGCAAGTGTGTCCTCACGGCCAACATTTGAGCTGCATGAGGAGTATGTGCGAAGTAAGGACAGAGTGGAACCTGTGGCACTGACCAAAGTTGAGAGTGGAGAGATCTGACCAGCACATCAGACACCAGCGGGATAAAGGGAGCTGGAGGGGAGGCTTGGCAGCCTTTCAGTTTATGGGGAGAGAACCCAGGGTGTTTGGAGTCCCTGTGGTAGGAGTCTATGCAGACAATGGCTCCTTCACTGGGTCCTCTCACCTTTGTAAAACAGCTTTCACTGCCGGTCTGTTGTGTTCCAGGCTCCTGACATTGGGCAAGCCCTTCTGCTCTGTGGGAGACTATGAGGAAGAGTCAGGATGCTTCCAAATGAAACTTACACTGACGTTTGTCAGATAATGCCAAAGACCACAAGGACATTGCCAAGGAATTTTGAGAGGATATGCCTGGGATTCAAAATTCGGTTTCTTATCAAGACAGTTCAGATAAACTATAAAAATGTCAACCACCTGTGTTCCGCCCTGACTGAAAAATATTCTGCAGAAAAGACCCCAGCCAAGTCAACAAAACAGACTGAACAATGGGGAAGAATCAAGAGCCAGTATTGATGGATGGTGACCAATGCGAACTTGATGTTGACCCAACTCACATTTTTAATGTTTGTCGTGCTCGCTGCTATTGCCAGAAGCACAGCCAGGTTCCTTCCTTTCCCACAAGATTGGCAGCAGGTCCTGAACCACAAGATGAAACAAGACAGTCCCTGATCACTGCTGAGGATTGGCTGAGGGGTGGGCCTGGCCAGGGAAGCATCAGGGAGTCTCAGGAAGCTTCTGGGGAAGAAAATGTCCCTTTTGACAAAGAGAATCCTGAGGCAGCCTTTTCTCCTTCCCTGCCTCTGGATGAGAAGTATGTAGTTTCACTGTTTTGTGACCATGAGGAGGGGACTGTCAGATTTGGGGTGGAGGATGGACTCAAGAGGGTACTGAGCTGCATTACTGGGGTGTACGGAGTTCGTTAGAAGAATTATTAACACTGTGAGCAGCTAGAGAGACAACGACAGCATGGCAGGAGCTCTGAGACGAGTCCAGGCCTATCACTGAGACAGCCAGCGTGGCAGGGTCTCTGAAGAAGGAACTCAGAGTCCATGCAGCAGAAGCAGGAGGCTAGCCTTACAGCTTCCTGAAGACGGGGACGTTTCACAGCCCGGAGCTCGCTGGGACTTCTAGGCTGGAGGCAGGAACAATGGAGAGCAGAAGTGTGGTCTGACACCCCTTCGATGTTCAATCATTTCCCCAGGTGACAGCTGCTGACCCTGTTAGCTCTGGGCTCACTCCTGATGCCTCAGTAGGGTGCCCGTGAAATGGGAGGGGAACCTAGATCTTTTTTTAGATTACATTTTTACAACCAGGAGACTCAGAGAGCTGTCCACCCCATACTGGGCATTGGATTACTGCTGAACTATCCCTCATCTTCTCTTGGCTCTCTCTCTCTCTCTCTCTCTCTCTCTCTCTCTCTCTCTCTCTCTCTCTCTCTCTCTCTGTGTGTGTGTGTCTGTCTATCTGTCTGTCTCTCTCTTTGTCCTCTCTCTCTCTTTGTTCTCTCTCTCTCTCTCTCTCTGTCTGTCTATCTGTCTGTCTGTCTCTTTCTTTGTTCTCTCTCTTTGTCCCTCTCTCTCTCTCTCTCTCTCTCTCTCTCTCTCTCTCTCTCTCTCTCTCTCTGTTGATATGATTGTGTGGAGGGTTGGAGGGTAGGGTGCATTTTTGCACACATGTGGAGGCCACCTTGGTGTCTTCCTCAATCTTCTCTTCAAGGTCTCCCATTAAGGCTGGGGCTTTATCAATCCCAGGAGACCACTGGCCAGTGATCTCCAGGCTTCCTCTGTCTTCATCTTCCCAGTGCTGGGCTTACATCGGGCAGACGCCACCGTGCCTGACTTTCTATGGTGCTGGAGATCAAATCGAGTCTTCATGCTTTTCCAATGAGCATCTTACCCATGGAGCCATCTCCCCAGCCTATTCTTGCCTCCTTTCCTGTGTGGTGTGGTTAAATACCTTACTGCCCGAGACACTGAAGAAAACTCTCAGAAGAAAACATATGATAAGCCACGGGTAGTGTCACACACCTGCATTCCACAGGACATGTAATCTCCTGTGAGTTTCAGGAGAGCCCAGAGCCTGTGGTGTTGGGATTAAATCTAGGGCCTCATGCATGGTAGGCAGGGACTCTACCAACTGAGCTACATCCCCAGTCCCTAGGTCCCCTTTTCTAAAAGCTTGATATTGTGTTTGTGTGTGCGCATGCGTGGCTGTGGAGGTCAGAGAACGACTCTGTGGAGCTCCCTCTGTCCCTCCGCTCTGGGAATCAAGCTCAGGTCATCAGGCTTATGCAGCCCCTTTATTCTCTGAGCCAACTTGCAGGCTCCAGCACTCTTTTTAATGTGAAAATCTAACCAGAGGATTTTAAGAAATATGCCAAGTGAAAATTGTAACAGACAAAAGCAGATATCTCAGAAAGTCATCTGGGGGAGGGGTTATGGGAACTGCGAAGAAAATTTGCAGCAAACCAGAAAATAACACCTCCCTTCCTTTGTAGTATTGAGCTGAATTGCCAGCCCTAGGAAGCAATCCTTAAATAAGATTAGTTTGGTTAAAACTGCTAGAAAGTAGGAAAACCGTAGAGACACACTATGCCACTCTTCCTGGTGCCTTGTGGCCCACTAAAGAACACTTCCTGTTTCCTGTGCCCTCATCAATCTCCTCCCTTAGGAAGTTAGGTCTGACCCTGTGGCTTTCTTTGAACACCCATATTAGAGCCTGCCACGTTGGATTTTGTCTAGCAGAGCATGAGAGCACGGGCATCAGAGACAAGTCCCCACTCCTGAGCGCAGCCTACCCATGGAATTGGGCTTCAAGCTTGCCGATCTCAGAGCTGTGAGAAACCGTACAAACGTCAGTTCCAAAGTCGTAATTCTCCGTGTGAGGTACAGCAGCAAGTGAGCGACAGATTGAATTCAGTGTTCCTCACTCCGGGTGACCCCACAAAGGGATGGAAACAGCAAAGGCGCCACGAAGTTCAACAGTCCAACCCCACTAACTTAATATACACGGCTCAAACCTTTCCACCTGAGTTTAATTTCTGGAAGCCACATGACGAAAGGAAGATTTTCTGCTGAGCCCCATGTCTGCTTGCACCAGAACATAAGAATCACACACAGAGGCAAACAAAGAAATAAATAACAAACAATCAAATAAAGTCCAAAGCTAAATTTGAATTATTGCTAGACAAGTTCTCAGTTAATGGATTTTATTTTATTAGAACACTGGGAGAGGCTGTGGTAGAGGCCAGCATGAATGCTGACTTAGTCACTATTACACTATGTTTTCCAAATAATTTGATTCATTGATGACACTGTTTCTCTTAATCTACCTTCCTCCTTCCTTTCCCCAGTGATTTGAAATAATCTCTTTATCACACTGTCACCCTCCCTTTATAGTTTATGTTTGCTTTTTTTCTAACTCACACCAAACTTCTACTGTCTTAGACTTCATAATTTGGTTACAGTTATTTTTCCCCTACAGAAAACTTTTCCTAATTAATATTCTAACAGTGGTCCACATTCATTGAAATTATTACCTCTTTGGGTCATGCACATTGTAGTGATTAGCCTTAATTATCAGTGTGACAGAGATAGAAATACCTGGAAAGAAATCCCTTAATGAGGGATTGTCTAGATCTGTGCTTGTCTGTAGGGAACTGCCTTGATTACATTGAGATGATGACTGTCCACTGTGGGTGGCACCATTCTCTAGGCAGGGAATCCTGGATTGTGTAAGAGTAGAGAAAGTGAGCTGAGCACCAGCATGCATGTATTTGTTGCTCTTTTCTCCTGACTGCCAATGTCATGTGACCAGCTGTTCCTGATGCCTTGACTTGGTTGCCTCAAAGATGGAGTGCCTCAAACTGTGAGTTACAGTGAACCTTTCTTTCTTAACTTGTCTTTGTCAGGCTATTTTATTACAGCAGTAGTAGAGAAACTAAGACACATACCCTAGAGAATATGAAAAAGACTATGAATTGTTGTCCTTGTTTCCCTAGATCTGCATTTAGATGTGTGTCCTAATCTCTATAAAAATACAGATTATTTCATCAGTGCTGAAAGACTCTTTGAAGTTCATAGTAACAACTCTTAAAATTACCCCAGAACCTTTACTTTTCTTGTGGAGGCTAGAGGGAAAGACTTCACTCTGTGGCCCAGGCTGTTACTCACATTGTAACCCAGGCTTGCCTCAAACTTACTATTCTCTGTCCTCTGCTTCCCAAGTGAGAGGGTTATACATGGCCATGCCCAATCATAGCTTTATATTTCATTCTCTAATACAAAAGAAATTAAACTCAGACTATGATACATGTCTGAAAAATGTATCTTGTGGTCACATTCTGTCCTTCCCATAAGTGTATTAATGCATGGACACAGACAAATACAAGGTTATAAATAAACCAAAAAATGTGGACAGATTGCAGGACTGGATTCCTCATCTTGATTTTCCTTGTTTAATTTTCTGTGGTAAGCATCTCTTCTTTTGTAAGAATTTTTGTTTCAGAAGAAGGGTGTTGAGGGTCATGGCTGGGTTTGGGTTTCAGGGAGTAATGGGGGAGAGGGTTTCTTCTTTTGTAGACTTACAGAGGGTCCTGAGCTCAGGGGCAAGTGAAGCTTGGGTGTCAGCTGTTGGCTCTGCTGGGCAGGGATTCGAGGCTCTGAGGCCACCTCACTCCTACACACAGGCGCCTCAGTGTGAGCCAGGGCTGGGGTAGCCAGTCATGCTGAAAGCTGGAACAAGAGTCCTGTGTCTGCCAGTGTCCGGCACAAAGGACAGAGGTCTCTTGTTTACTTTGGATTAGAAACGTTAAAATGAAAGACAGGAAAAACATTTGAGTTTCCCCTCTTTTTGGTTTTCTACAAAACAAATTGTCATGAGTTGGGGAAGTTTTTGGTATCTTGTGGAAATAAAAATCAATCAGACCGATGGCTGAGGGAGCCGTAGAGAGCCTCCCTTGTTTATGGTTTGCTTTAGATTTAAGGCTTAAAGGTTAAGAAGTAAAAAGGACCAAAGAGGCCCCTGAATTGTTCATTCATTTCCCAGGAAGTGGGGCATTCCCAGCTCATTGGTCAGTTGGGCCAAGTAACCTTTGACCTTTTGCAATAAGCTCCCTGAAGGCTGAAGCAACACATTATCATGGTCGCCCCTCATGCTCTCTCTTTGTCTCCACTCCAGGCTCCCACACACTGGGATGGAAGGGTATTGTCAATTAAATACCCTCTTAGATGATTGGGCTGGCCGTGGGACAGGTTTCTCCAGACACAGCAGTTCACAAAGCATGAAGCTCAAAATAGTCCTATGTTGAAAGACTGCCTGAGACTCAGGGGAATGAGTCCTTGAAGACCTTTGTAGCATGAACCAACAGTGGATGGGAGCCTGAAATAAGACCACAGTTCTGCACTAATGGCCAGGAAAACATTCTGAACCTTTCTTTGGGCCATTCACTTACCTGCAGAATGGGGGCTACTGTTCTAACCAGCAGAGTCACCGTGAAGACTCCAGGAGATGGTGGGAGTTAAAGGTTCTAAGTTCGAGCCTGTCACAGGAAACAGTGCTTAATTTAGGAAGATGGGCTAGCTCATGGTACACATAGGCGCTGCACTATGGGAGCTCACCGGGCAGACTTCTGTCTTGTGTTGGCTTGTTCTTGAGCTGTTCTCAAGACATCAGGGGCTTCTGTGGCGTTAGCCCCCAGGATTAATCCTCCATGTCTGATGACGCCCAGCGTCTGACACACCTACTGAGGTGTGGCTACCTGCAATAAGAGATGGACGCCCTCGGCAGGGGGCATGGTGTGGGCATCAATGGGCAAGAAAAGGAGAGCTGGGACATTGATTTACATCCACTTGGTTATTTCTGTCGCTCTAACTGATGCTGACCCGTTGCGGACAATATGTAGAGAGGTAGGTATCTCAGATTGAAAATTAATTTCTTGTGTGCCCTTGTCTGGATGAAGGGGTGTCCAGAGAGTCGGTGTGATGCTTAGGGCTGTCAGCTGAACAGTCTAGAATCACTTGGAGAGATGGGCTTCTGGGCATGCCCATGGGGAATGATCTTGTGTTAAATGAGATGGGAAGACGGAACCTAGAGGGGAGCAGGGGAGCAGCAGACATTTATTGCCCTCTGCTTCCTGAATAGACACGTGCTTCAGGCTGCTGCTGCTTTGACTTTCCATCATGATGGATTGAATCCTTGCATTGTGAGCTGATTTAAACGTCTCCTTGCTTAAGTTGCTTTTGTCAGAGTATTTTTTTATCAGAACAACAGAAAAATAAACTCTAAGGCAACTGGTGAAGCAGTTGAGGAACAACCCCCCATGTGTGCACTGAGAAGGTGCGTGTTGAAGAGTATAGCATTGGAAGGGGGAAAGTGAGTTGAGATCAACGTATGCAGTGTGGGTGAAATTAACCCACTGAGGGTCTGGTTAGAGTAAAAAAAAAAAGTGGGGGAATCTGGGGAGGCAGCACGGGTGGTAGAGCACTTGCAGGAAGCCTGGGGGGCGGGTAATCACCAGCACTGCGTAAACTAGGTGTGGTGCTACACGCCTGGAATTTTGGGGGTAGGTAGGTAGTACAGGAGGATCAGAAGTTCCAGGTCATCCTTGATGACTTAGTAAGTCTGAAGCCAGACTGTGCTTCATGAGACCAACAACAGCTCTCAGAAGAGATGGCTCAGAGGTTAAGAGTGCTTGCTGCTCTTACAGAGGACCCAAGCTCAATTCCCAGCACTCAAGTAGATAGAGTAGCTCACATCCACCCACAATTCCCCCTGTAGGGCTTCTGACACCTTCTTCTAGCCTCTGAGGTTACCTCTAGACATGGGCATGTACACACACACACACACACACACACACACACACACACACACACACACACACATCCTTAAAACAACAAAAACAGGAACTGGAGACATGGCTTTAAGAGCACTTGCTGTTCTTCCAGAGGACCTGTGTTTGGTTTCTAGCACCCACATGGTGGCTCACAACCATCTATAATTCCACTATCCAGCGCCTTCTTCTCTTCTGTCTTCTAGGGACACTGCACACTGCAAACACATGGTACACTGACATCTGTGCAGGAAAAACACTCAGGCAAAATTTTAAGAAAGCAAACAACGAAAGGTAAAGGATGCTTCCACCAGAGCTGGCAACGCCCGTCTCCCGCCCTTGGACATCGCTGCACCTGGTTCTCAGGTTCAAAATGTCTTACAGTGACATTTTGCCGACTTTCTCTTCTTTCTCTTCTTCTTCTCTCCCTCCTTCCTCCCTCCTCTTCCTCCCTTCATCTTCCTCCTCCTCTTATATTAAAGGCAGGTTTATTGAGACTGTACTGGTGGCAGGGGGTGGGGCAGGTTCACTGGCCCCAAGGACCTAGGCCAGGGAAGTTGCCATGGGGAAAGGAGGCAAGGGTAGAGGAAAGAAAGGGGGTGTGGAGAGGAGAGAGAGAGAGAGAGAGAGAGAGAGAGAGAGAGAAAGTGGGAAGAGGGAAGAGAGAAGAGAGGGAAAAGAAGATGGGGGAGAGGAGAAAAAGAAGAATGGAAGAGAATGGGGAGAGAGGAGAAAGGAGGTGAGGAAGGAGGAGGGAGAGAGAGAGAGAGAGGAGAGACAGAGACAGAGTGACCGGTGACCCGGTGACCGGTGACTGAGTGACCGAGTGACCGAGTGACACAGAGAGAGGATCAGACATCAATTTCAGCTGTTACTCAGGAGCTCCCCACCTTGTTTTTTCTTGTTTTTTTGAGCTAGGCCCCTGGGTCTGGAGCTTGCTGGTTCAGATAACCTGGCTGGTTGGCAAACTCTAGAGATCCACGTGTCTCCACGTCCTCAGTGCTGGGCTTACTGACTCAGGCCACTACACCGAGCTTCATAAAGTGGGATGGAGAATTGACTTGTGGTCTTCATTTAACCACTGGTCTGACTCCAGTCCAGCCCTTTGAACCTTTGGCTGTTCCAAAGATATTTTAGGCTGCCTTTTATTTCTCGCCTTCAGATGCCTGGGCTTTGGGGTCTTCAGGAATTTTTCCTTGTGAACATTTGTACAAACTTGGTTGGGTCTGTTTGCGAATCTAGCAGGAAGCTACTCGGCATAATCCAGTTTTTGTCATGACACAGCATTCTCCAATGGCCTGGAACTGCACCTGAGAGCTGTGAAAAATGTGTCTGCCCAGGCTCCATTTAAATATCCCTAGAGATCTGGCAGCTGGTGGTCACAGCCATGTGTCCATGCCAACCTCTATCAGTTAAGTAACCTGTTTCTCCAGTTGGGCAGGACTGAATGCTGGAATTCCCCTGGAAGGGGACAGTCCCTCAGGATGGCCGCTGGATCACACTGAGGAAGATAACCCAAATTCCCCTCCCCTGCTTACAAAGAGCTTCCGAAGACTCACTGGCTCACGGGATTTCACGTCAGTGCAGTGGGAGGAAGCCATTGTGACTCCCATCTTACAGATGTGAACTGAGATCTGGATGAGTTGCCTAAGGACCCACAGCTGGCAAGTGTCAGAGCAAGGTCTGGAAACCTGGGATTACAGGGACTCACGTAGTGTGGGTTCAGGAAACATCTCACCCTCGTGCCATACCTGCCTCAAGCTCACCAAAAGGCTCTACTCAGGGGAGGGAGACTCACCAGGATGAGAAGGAAGGAAAACACCGTGCTTCTGTGGTATCTCATCTCAGAGCCTCCTGGGCTCTGTGCAGTCCCAAGCCCCTGAAGCAGCAGATGAACCTGATGTGTTCTATTCTTTCTCCAACAGAGAAGAATCCCCACCGCTTACAGAGGATAGCAGGCAGGAGGCACGGCCACAGTTTAATGGAAACATCAGGAAACAAGTTAGCCAGGCGTAGTGGCTTCTGCCTGTGATGTAGGCATTCAGGAGTTAGGGGCAAACAATGGGACTGGCAGAGAGCGAGTGGATCTTGGAACAAGTTAAAAAAGATGTCACAGTGACCGTTGGAAACCACGTAGAGCCTGTGGTACCGTTGGTTCGGCTTAAGCTTGTTACGTGCTGGAAGTTTCTTGTTTTAAAAGAATGGTGTATACATGTGTGCATGTGTGCGTGCGTGTGTGTGTGTGTGTGTGTGTGTGTGTGTGTGTGTGTGTGTGTGTGTGTGTGTTTGGAGGCATGGAGGTCTTTGTGCTCACAGAACAACATGAGACGAGCCTGGAGTGTTAAGCACTGAGGATTGTTCCTTCAAGGGAAGGAACGCAAAACCTGTCATTACCCAGAAAGCTGGTGGAGGACAGCATTCTTATTAGCATGGTGACCTTTGCATTATCTGTGTGGCCAGAGACTTTTCCTGCATTGAACCTTCCCCAAGAATCTAATCACGAAGCTGTTTTTCTCAGTGTATAGAAGCTATCTGTGTGGACCTAGCAAAGAGTTTCAACCGAGTCCTGTCTGACCTGTATTTAGATTACTTTATCCCCCAAGATTGATGTATATATTTATTTATATAAAGGTTATGCTTTACTGTGCACACAGGATTGAGTTATCATCTGGGATGTTTTCACCCAATTGTGCTGTGCTTAAATATGCCTAAGATACGTTACTCAGGGTTGGACTCCCAAGTTTGCACCAACACTCACTGCTAAATCTCACTGAACTGAAATGCCTTCTTGCCTCGCACATGTCATCTCTCTGCAGGACTATGTGCATGCATGTGTGTTCACCTGTGTATACACACATGTGCATCTGTTTGTGTTTGTGGAGACTTCACCCTGCCTGTGGATCCTCCAGAGCCGTCCTCCTGTGAGTCTGGATACTCACCCTGGAGCTCACCAAGTAGGCCGGCTCACTAGCAAGCCCCAGGAACCCAGCAGCCTCCACCTCCCCGGTGCGGCGATTTAATGTTGGTCTGGGAATTGAACTCAGGTCCCCCAGAACACGAAGGAAGCTTTTTACCCATTTAACTTCTTTCCCACCCCAAACTTTCTGTTTGTTTTGTAATTTTATTGTGAAATGAAACCTGGTTTTGTCCACATATTATTTTAAAAACTTGGAGGAGAGAATGGGGGAGGAGGAGCACTGAGAGAAGGGGTGAGGAGGAAGGGGAGGAAGAGGGAGTGAGAGAGTGAGTAGACCGGACGGTTTTCCTGTAAACGTGATAAGAGGAAAAAAGCAAGAGTAAGGCTGGGCAGAGCTGGTGACTAAGGGATCAGGAATGGGGAGAATTCTCTGGAAGGTTCTGTGTATGCTCACCAGGGGATGGCAACACTGGGCATGTTCTTGCACGTTCAATGTTAATGACTGATTTGAAGGAATTCAATACAGAGGGTTCTAGAACATGCTTACTGGTTTATGCTTGGATTCAGTCTGAATGACAGGGTTCTCCATGGGGTTGGTGAGGGTACCCAGTCACAGGATCTCTTGCTAGGTCCTTTCATCCTTTCAAGCATCCTGAGCTATTAGGGAAAAGTCCCCTGAGGCCATGGGGGTTTGGGCTTCTTGAGAAGAAGAGAGCTATGGCTGAGACCACAGAGAGAGTTGCTCATCCTGGGATCTCGACTACACAGTGTCATCTTTCCCACAGTGACCTGGACAGATGGTGGCAGCTGTACTGTGAGTGCAGACATGAAGCCTACGATGGGGGCCTTCAATGGGGGTCACTGTGGCTGAGCTTGGAGTGAGGGGGAGGGGCTCCTGAAGACGAGACAGAGGGGAGAAGGGCACAGGTAAGAGCCAAAGTGAAAACCACACAGCCAGAGAGAAAGGTCCCATGGACCCTTTAAGCCAAGGATAATACCAACCACCTGAGACAACTTTTCATTTGACTTTGGGAGAATAAAACACCACTTCTCTCATCTAGATCCATAGCTGCCATTGACACAATTAAAATGTCCAGAGCAAGGGTTGGGGATTTAGCTCAGTGGTAGAGCGCTTGCCTAGCAAGCGCAAGGCCCTGGGTTCGGTCCTCAGCTCCGGAAAAAAAAATGTCCAGAGCATTTCCAAGATGACTGGGCCTTATGTCTACTGCATCCTGTTCCAAAGAAGTCTAGAAGGTACTTGATTCTTAGTAAACACTCACTGAATAAGGGAATTAATATTTGGAAAGATCCTTGCACCTCCCAACATCCCCAAATCCACCCTAAAAGCTTTTGTCAGATCAACATCATGAATCCACATCATCCGGTCAAGTCTGAACCTACAGCTAACTTTGCCTCTTTGTGTTGTCTCTAGACAGGATCTTCTAGCTCAGAATGCAGCTCAGGGTGGCCTTGAACTTGATACGTAGGCAGAGATCATCTTGGACTTCTGAACTTCCTACCTATACAATGCCTGGTTTCATGTGGTCAAGCCCAGACGAGCGCTCCATCAATTGAGTTACATTCCCAGTTCCAAAAAGGGAAAAATGGTAAAAATTTGCTTTAAAAATAAACAAAAAGGCAGAAGACATGGTCCAGCAGGCTAACACACTTGGGGCCAAAGCTGATGGCCTGAGTTTAATCCTTGGACCTACATGGTGAGAGGAAAAAACCAACTCTGAGGGCTGTGTTCGCATGAGCACTGTGGCATGTGTGTGCTTGTGAACATATACATGTACACACTTGTACACACACAGACACATACGTACACAGGCATGCATACGCATATGCAGGCACACAGATACACATACATACAGACACAACATTGAAAACATAAATAAATCAGGAAGAAAGGTGCTTTTTTGTTTGAACCCAGCCTCCAGCTGCTGTGGTGCTGTGGCTTAGACGTTCAGCCCCTGTCCCTGGTGTTCTGCTAGAGTGATGCTACTGTCTGATCGAATGGCTCTACAAAAACACACGGAGGAATGAACCTTGAGAGGTAAGTGGCTGAGATTAGAGTCTCCATCAGGGAGAAAACGTCCTGAGTGGAGTTTTACTGAACAGGAGCTGTGTTCTGAAATCTAAAGCAAACGTGACCACAAGACCAGAGATGGGGGACGGGAGGGGTCCCCACACACTTGTCCCTGCACACTGAGGTCACTATGTGGCGTCTGGTGTACAGAGAGAAGCAGCATCTCAGACCTCAGCTACACCCCCTCCTGGGGGTGACAAGGCAAGAACATTCTCAGACATATGGACTACTTCCTTCTGCCCAACTCAGATTTCCAACATGTTACCTCCCCTAGTGCTGGATCTAAATACACATCTACACAGACGTGCCAGTGGGGAAGGAGGGGTAAAGACTGCTTTCTGTAGTCATGAAGACCACCGCAGGGATCCATGTAACAAGCAGGGCATCCTGAAAATTCCTGTAACTCTAGCTCTGAGAGAGCTATAGCTGTCTTCAGGGTCTGAGCATACATAGGCAAATGCACACACTCGTGCATGTGCACACACACACACACATACACACTCACCCATTCACACACTTGCACACATACACTAACACACTCACATACACATACACACACTTACACATACAAAACACTCACACATTCATACACTAGTACATATACACACTACTCATTTATATACGCATTCACATTCACACATATTCACACATTCAAAATACTCACACATTTATACACACATTCACATTCACACACACTCACAATACACACTCACATACACATACACACACATTCACACGTACAACATATTCACACACAAACACACTCACACACACATACACACACACACCTTCATACACTCACACACACACTCACAGAGGAACATCCAACACACATAAGTAAATGAATGGCTGAATAAATGGAATTTTAGGTCACCACAAATAAACGACTTCTGTCCTTAAAGGTCATTTGCCCAGGAGACTCTCATAGCAATCTCTCGAACCTTCCTCATGACATTTATGTAAACAAGCCAAATATGGCGGCTCATGCCTGTAACAAGCATTCTCAAGGCTGAGGCATCCTGCCTTATAAGACTGGGATATAAGCTTACCCCGGACCGTATTGTGAGTTTAATATAGGAGACAGTGGTTCAAACAAAGAAGGAAAAAGGGAATGAGGACTCGGCCCTGGAAGCTTGGACCCTGTGGATAGCTTACCCAGAGTCCCATAAGCGCATTTACTGCCAACAGGTGGGACGCATCAGATTGGTACAAACCTATCCTGTTCATGCCTCCTCATACAATAGAGGTCAGTGGGAAGCCAGGTACTACCTCTGTGATTACAGAGGGTCTAAGGCATAGGGAGACTGGAACTCCAGGAGCAATCAGCATCCCAGCCAGTCCCACTTTTCATGGGTACTAACACTGTGTCTGACGAGTGCCAGAGCTGCCAGGAAGTAACTGGCCAGAAAGTGTGTGTGTAAGGGGAGGGCAGAAGGGAGGAGGACCAGCAATTTTGTACTGTATCCTGGGATCTATGATATTTACAAGACAAACACCACAGGCCAGGGCGAGGGCAGGAAGATTGCCTGATGGTAACACAATCAGCTGCAGGTTTGCAGGTGACTGTGGGTCAGAGGAACAGAGAACCAGGTAGGGAATGTGCTGCTTCCATAGCGCTCCCGTCCTACGTGTTAGCTGTTTGCCTGCTGTCAGATACAAAACTTGTCTTCATTCATGCATGTGCACTCAGACACCGTGTTGGAAAATGGGGTGAAGAAAATCTAACCAGATGTGAAAGATTTATTCTCTCTCTCTCTCTCTCTCTCTCTCTCTCTCTCTCTCTCTGTGTGTGTGTGTGTGTGTGTGTGTGTGTGCATGCTATACGTGCTTATACATGCATATAGGAGTCCAAAGCAGTTAGAAGAAGGCATCATAGCCCTTGAAGCTGGAGTATCAGGCATTAAATAGTGAACTGAAGACCAGGCTGGTCTCAAATTCACAGAGATCCACCTGCCTCTGCCTCCTGAATGCTGGGATCAAAGGCAGGTGCCATCAACCCGCAAATAAAGATTTTAAAATGAAGTATAAATACTATATTAGGTAGCACAAGGTCATTAAATACTCAAGAATAAATACAACAAAGTAGGTTGAGGATCTCTACATTGTAAACTAAAATATGTTGATAAGAAAAATACCTAAAGACCAATATAAGCAGAAACCTAACATTTTAGGGTGTCCCAACTCAAATCGCACTGTTCTTTTCTGCCTTTGCCTATCATCAGGAGTCCTATGTTTTTCTCTGCATCTGTGTGGGTTAGAGAGTTGCAGCCATAACTGGCCATCCGGTAGTAGTGTGACTCTGTAGAAGTATGAGGTTTCGAAAAGGTCCAATTAGGTTATGTGGAGAGAGTATAGGAACGAACCCTGCCTGGTGCCTGGACAGTCCTTGATGCTCTGTTCTATGATGTTCCAGCACCATCCACCCAGCTGTAATTGTCTGGGAGATCCCGATGCACAGAGAAGGCCCAGTTCCCCAGATCCCCAGAAACCAGGCAAAGAGCCAGGTGTGGTGGTCTGTGCCTGTATTCTCAGCACCAGACAGTGGACACGAGAGGGTCCTGAAGTCTGCTGGTCAGGAAGCTTAGCCAAGTCACCAAGTTCCATGTGGTGAGAGACTGCCTCAAAAATGAAATGGAGGGAGATACTCAGATCAAATTCTGCTCCAGACACACACGCACGCACACACACACACACACAGACACACACAGACACACTCAACTCACAGCCATACACACCAATACACATAGACATACAACACATAGACATATACAGACACACAACACAGACACACACAGACGCCTGCATAAACACACACAGACACACAACACAATACACAGACACATATATACATAGATGCACACAGACACATACATACACATGGACACATAAGCACACACATACACACAACACAACACATACAGATGTACACAGACACACACAACACATAGATACACAGACACACACAACACATAGATACACAGACACACACAACTTTTTTTAAGTAACTGTAGTCTTAGATGGTTCATTGTACAGCAAGGTAAGTTGGAACAGGTCCCTTGGAGTATCCAAAGATTTCTTAGTCAGGACACAAAAAGGATGGCCCACAAACATTTAAGAAAAGCTGGATTGGGGTTGGGGATTTAGCTCAGTGGTAGAGCGCTTGCCTAGCAAGCGCAAGGCCCTGGGTTCGGTCCCCAGCTCCGAAAAAAAGAATAACTGGATTGGACTTTGTTAGGATTAAGAGTCCCTGTTCACTAAAAGAAACAATAAAGAATAAGTAATGAAATTAGAGAAGATGTCCACAGAACACTCCTGCCGGAGGATTTGGACATAAGAACACCAGAAATACAACTAACACCGATCAGGATGTCCCAGAACTCTTTATAGACAGTAAAGACTGGGCAAGTCGTTTCTACTGACCACATATGGATCTGTGCCATCTGTAAAGCCAACCGTTGCCAGCCAGGCAATAAGAAGCAAAGCCTTCTGACCTCACACAGGATGATAAGAAGCAAAGCCTACTGACCTCACACAGGATGTGGACAGCGATGTCAAACAGTGGGACAGAAGACTCTGGACAGAGCACAGTACAACCCAAACCATAGGCTTCCATTTACCTCAGTTCAAGAGCAGCTGATCTGAGGACAGGAGTCACAGCGGTGGTTACTCAGGGCAGGGTCCTGTGTACTAAGGACACCAGCAACTCTCTGCCTCAGCGTGGACGTTGGTTCCCTAGAAAAACACACGTGTAAACAGCCATTAGTCTGTTGGGGATGAATGTTTCTCTGCCCACCAGTGCTCGTGTCGTCCTCTCCTGCTAGACAGGCAAGAAGAATGTGCAGGGACAGTGAGCACGTGGCCAGGCTGCCTTGAGAAAAACTGGGCCGTACCAGTTCCCTGTTTTTAAGGAAAAGGGACAAGAAGGAGGTCAGGATGTTTTTGATGGAAACTAAAACGTAAAGCAAGTGACCCTGAGTTGAGTTTAAGAAAAAATAGGTGCTGAATGAAGTTGAATCTTGTGTTAAAAAAATGAAATAGGAGGGAAATTTGACTCATAGGAAAGAGGCAAATTATTACCATGGTGAGAGAGGTGATTGATTGACATAGATGGTAACTGGCCAATGTCACCAGAGCCAGAACAAAGGGCTAGAGATAACAAAGGTGTATCAGAGGGAAGTGTTTGAATTCCACAGGGAAAGAGGAGAACCACCTGCCTCTTGTTCTGAATTCGTGAACAGAAACCTTCTCAGGGCAGAGCTGGCTGAGTGTTCACTGCAACTCCTACTCATCCTCAGGAGTGGCAGAGCTGTGGGCGGGAGCCAGGCTCCCTGTTGGGAACCACATCTGTGTGTGTGTGTGTGTGTGTGTGTGTGTGTGTGTGTGTGTGTCTGTGTCTGTGTGTGTGCACGCGCACGCATGTATCACTTCTGTGGAGATCCGAGGACAACTGTGGGCTCCAGGGTTCAAACTCAGGTTGTCAGGCACGGCAGCAAGCCCCTCTGCTTGCCGAGCCATCTCTCTGCTCCTAGTTATTGAAATCTCACGTAGTCTCCAGGCTATTGTCGTTAAAAAGTCCTTATGCCCTCCCGTGAAGCTGGAGGTGAACTTAGAAGCCACAACAGGTTCGATCCGCCCTGATCCAGGAACGCTTGTGCAGCAGCACAGCTTTTCCTGAGTCCCGCTATAAACTACAGCCATCGTATTTAGACCCTTACTTTGGGCCAAGTTACTGGAATCTGGGGATTTGCTTGCTTTGGGGAAGGCAAGGCAGAGGGAATACTCATGGACAAGATCGGAGGCTCGCTACACTGCAGAACTGCTGTGGTCACCCAGCAAAGGCGACCATGAGGTTTATGAGCCTGCGCTCCAGCCTCTGCTTACATAGCCTGTGTGGAGTGAACATTTGCCACAGCGGCCTTAAGAGGCTAAAGCACTAAACTGTCATTAGAGGGAAGGTGGTGGGTTAAGGCATGGGCTCAGCAAACCACCGTGAAAACAAATGGATTAAGGTCACAAACAGCAATGTGTGTGGATATCAAAAGCCAGATGGAGAGCCAAGCAGGTAAGTCCTGTGAGTCCTGGCAAATACGGGAGTCCGAGTCCATTCCTAAAATGTGTGAAGGTTGGGTGAGACCAAATAAGATGCACCTCCTCCCATCTACCAGCTGACCCCATTCTTCAAACTGGAAGTAAAAAGCAGTACATGGCGCTTTCACCAACTCTAACTGGAAAAACTACGGCACCACCACAACCTGAGACACAGATGTGTCAGAGCAAGGAAATACATTAACCAAGCAGCAGCAACAACAATAAAAACAAGTTCTCAAAAGAAGTTAAGGTCACGTTCCCTAACTGCCATGTAACGGAAGCCAGTCAGGACCGTTACTGTTTAAATCGTCCTCAAACAAGAAACATTGGAACATTCGTCCTGTACTTCTCAAAGCTGGCAGAACCCTGAAAGCGAACTCGGCATGATGGTCAAGCACCAACCAACCAAATGCCACCGGCATTGCAGCCAGCACAATCCTGCGACCCCAGCATTCCAGAGGACCAGGAACTCAAGTTTCTTTTCTGCTAAAGTTCACGAGCAGCCCAGGCTGTGCGAAACTCTATCGCAAACCAGCATCAAGCACACAAACAGGATCTAAACCGTTCTCATCCTTGATTATAGACGCTTTAAAATTACATCAGGTCAAAACAAAGAAGGACAATACTCTCAGATACCAAAAGTAATTCCCCAGAAGCCCAGTGTATGTGGGGGTGGACCAGTGGCTAAGTGGCAAAGAAAGCTTTGCTGTTTAGAAAACCCAAGTACAGCGTTGGTACTGGGACACTCACAGGAGCCTGTAACTCCAGTCTCAGGAGTTCCAATGCATTTTTTTAGCCTCTGTAGGCACCTGAATACTCATGTACAGACACATACAAACACACACACAATAATAATAAATTAAATAATAAAAATTAAATAATAAAAACTCAAAATAGATATATACTTTTGATTAATCATATATATATATATATATATATCCAACTGGAGGGTATTCATCTGAACTATAGTATAATATTTAGAAAAGTAGACGCCTGGGTTGGAAAGGCGGAGAAAAATGTTATCAATTTAAAGTGTATGATTAGCCAGGCCTGGTGGCACACACCTTTAATCCCAGCACTAGGGAGACAGAGGCTGGCAGATCTCTGTGAGTCTGACGGTCTTGTTTACATATGAGTTCTAGGCCAGGCAGTACTGTATAATGAGACCCTGCATCAAAAATATAAAATAAAATAAACCAAAAAAGGTGTAATGCATTTTTCTACCTAGACAAGTTTCAGTTGGGTGACCGGTGAATGACTTCCGTATAGACTTTAAACCCCTGATAAATGGAATAAAAATCCATTGTTGTTTAAAAAACTCTCCCTTTAAAAATTTATTTCCTTAATATTTTAATTCTTTTTCAGACAGGGTCTCATGTAGCCCAACCTGGTCTAGTTTTGAACCCATAATCCTCCTGCCTCCACTTCTCTCATCACAGGGCCACAGAGGTGAAACCACCCCACTGTGCCTGCTGCATTTTATTTTAACACATGCATGCGCACAAGCAAACAAAAAACAAAAGCCAAAAACAAGGTAAAATCCAAACCAGGGTTTTCCAAAGTAACCCAGGCTGGCCTAGAGTTCTTGATTTTCTGCCTCAGCCTCCTGAATTCTGAAACAACAGGCAGGTCCCCACCAGGCCCACTGGTTGTTACTATTTTCACTAACAATTCTAGATGACCTCAGCGATAAAATGTTCTTCTCTGAAAACAAAACGCAATGGAAACGCAAACATTTTGTCTAACTTCTAAGCAACTGTTACAAGTCCTTTTGGACAATGCAAGCTTCAAATCAGCAGGTTTCCCTTTGCTTTGGACCCTAGAGCACTGTATCCTAAGTGGAGAGTGAGGAGGGGTCCCGAGGCAGAACTTACTTAGCCTGATGGCAGGAGCCCCTGGGTCCCACCCCAGCACCACGAAAGATAAACAAGCCGGCCAGTAGACACAGTGAGAGGAAGGTCACACGGACTGACACAATTTAAGTGAAGTCAAATTGGCCACGTGACTACTGTGAGACCCTGAAGGAACTAGGCTGAAACACACCTGCCATTTCATCAAGAGCTAGGCTTCTGGTCACAAAGCACTATATTTTTCATTCATTTACTAATTTATCCACTTTACATCCCCTTCGAACCCCCCTCCTCTCCTCCCAGTTTTGCCCTCACAAATCCTTTCCCCTATTACCCACTCCCCTTCTCTGAGGAAGGGAAACCACTCTTGGGTAACGCCCCCCCACCCCCACATACATTCTGCCCTTGGAGATTTAGTCCCAGCAGGACTAAGCACTTGCTCTCCCACTGAGGCTCACCCAGTCAGTCCGGCTAGGGGAAGGGGATCTAAAGGCGGACTACAGAGTCAGAGACAGCACCTGCTCCAGTTGTGAGGGGACCCCACATGAAGACCAAGCTGCTACAAATGTGTAAGAGGCCTAAATCCAGCCCCTGCATGCTCTTTGGTTCGGTCTCTGTGAGCCCCCACGGGCCCAGATTAGTTGACTGTAGGTCTTCTGTGCTGTCCTTGACTCCTCCAGCCTACTCGATCCTATTCCCCAATCTTCCACAGGACTCCCTGAGCTTCACCTGGCCTTTGGCTGTGGGTTTCCGCATCTGTTTCTGTCGACAGCTGGATCAAGCCTCTCAAGAGACAGTTATGCTAGGCTCCTGTCTGCAAGCTTAGAGGAGTATCATTATTCGTGTCAGGTCTTGGCTGTCTACCATGGGATGGGTCTCGAGTTGCGCTGTTCACTCAAGCTCTGCTCCATTTTCACCTCAGCGCGTCTTGTAGACAGAACAAATTTTGGGTCCCAGGTTTTGTGGGTAGATTGATGTTTCCTCTCTCCACTGAAAGTTGCCCTGGCTACAGGAGGTGGCCCCTTTGATCTCTATATCCCCTACTGCTAGGAGTCTCAATTAGGGTCATCCCCACAGACTACAGGAAGCCTCCTCTGTCCCAGGTCTCAAGCTAGTCCCAGAGATGCCCCCTCTCAGATTTCCATTCTCTCTCCCAGCCCACTTCTCTCCCCCTTCCTCAACCCCTCTCTCACTCAGTTTCCCATCTCCATACATCTCTGATGTCTATTTTATTTCTGCTTCTGGGTGGGATTCACATATCCTCCTTTGAGCCCTCCTTATTACTCAGTTTCTTTGAGTCTGTGGATTATAACATGGTTATCCTGTACTTTATGGCTAATGTCCACTTAAAAATAAGTACATACCATGCCTGTCTTTCTAGGTCTGGTTTACCTCACCCGGGATGGTATTTTCTAGTTCCATCAATTTGCCTGAAAATTTCATGATGTCTTTGCTTTTAATAGCTGAGTAGTATTCCACTGTGTAAACAAACCACATTTTCTTTATCAGTTCCTCAGTTGAGGGACATCTAGGCTGTTTCTAGTTTCTGACCATTATGAATAAAGTTGCTATGAACATAGTTAAGTGAGTAAGTGTCCTTGTGGTACAGTGTGGCTTCTTTTGGGTATATGCCCAGGAGTTGTGAAGCTGTGTTTTGAGGTAGAACTATTTCCAACTTTCGGAGAAATGGCCAAGTTGATTTCCAGAGTGGTTGTTCTGCAATGGAGGAGTGTTCATGTGCTGTCACCTGAGCGTTTGATCTTAGCCATTCTGACAGATGTGAGACGGGATCTGAGCCATTTTGATTTGCATTTCTCTGATGACTAAGTGTGTCGAACATTTCTTTAAGCGTGTCTCTGCCATTAGAGATTCCTCTGTTTAGCTCTGTCCCCCATTTTTAAAATAGGGTTATTTGGTTTGTTGGTATCTCATTTCTTGAGTTCTTTATTAGTCTTCAGTCAAACATAGTGTTGGTGAAGATCTTTTTCCATTCTCAGGCTGCCATTTTGTCCTATTGACTGTGCCATTAGCTTTGCAGAAACCTTTTGAGGTCCCATTTATTAATTATTGATCTTAGTGCCTGAGATATTGGTGCTCTGGTGAGGAACTTGACTCCTGTGCTAATGAGTTCAAGGCAGTTCCCCACTTTCTCTTCTATTGGATTCAGTGTGTCCAGTTTTATGTTAAAGTCTTTGATCCACTTGGACATGAGTTTTGTGCAGGATGATAACAAGCATGAGTCTATTTGCATTCTTCTACATGCAGACATCCAATTAGACCAGCACCATTTGTTAAAGATGCTTTCTCTTTCCATTGTAATATTTTGGCTTCTTTGTCAAAAATCAAGTGTCCACAGGTTTGTGGGCTTATTTCTGGGTCTTTGATTCTATCTCATTGATCAACCTGTCTGTTTTCATGCCAATACCATGTGGTTTTTATTACTACTGCTCTGTAGTACAGCTTGAAGTCAGGGATGGTGATACCTCCAGACGTTGTTTTACTGTACAGGATTGTCTTGGCTATCCTGGTTTGATTTTGTTTTGTTTTGTTTGTTTTTTTGGTCTTTCCATATGAAGATGAGAATTGAGCTTTCAAGGTCTGTAAAGGATTGTGTTGGAATTTTGATGGTAATTGAATTGAATCTGTAGACTGCTTTTGGTAAGATGGTTTTTTTTTTTCTATTTATCCATGATCATGAGAGATCTTTCCATCTTCTGATTTCTTCCTCAATTTCTTTCTTCAGAAACTTGAAGTTCATACAGGTCTTTCACTTGCTTGTTAGAGTTACACCAAGATATTTTTTATATAATTTATGGATATTAAAACGGTGTTGTTTCTCTAATTTCCTTCTCAGCTTGTTTATCATTTGTATAAAGGAGGACTACTGTTTTTGTTAATTAGTAAATTTTGTATTGGCCACTTTGCTGAAGGTGTTTATTAGCTGTTCTCTGGTACAACTTAGGGAGTTGCTTATGTATGCTATCATATTATCCAACAAGAGCGATACTTTGACTTCTTCCTTTCCAATTTATATTCCCTTGATCTCCTTTAGTTGTCTAATTGCTCTAGCTAAAACTTCAAGTACTATATTGAATAGATAGGGAGACAATGGGCAGCCTTGTCCTTGATTTTAGTGGGATTGCTTTAAGTTTCTCTCCATTTAATTTGATGTTGGCAGTTGGCTTGCTGTATATTGCCTTTATTATATTTAGTTATGCACCTTGTATCCCTGATCTCTCCAAGACATTTAACATGAAGGGGTGTTGGAATTTGTCAAAGGCTTTTTCAGCATCTAATGAGATGATCATGTGATTTTTTTGAGTTTGTTTATATGGTGGATTATGTTGATAGATTTCCATATATTGAACCATCCCTGTATCCCTAGGATGAAGCCTACTCGATCACGATGAATGATGTTGGTGAGTATTTTATTGAGTATTTTTTAGCATCAATGTTCACAAGAGAAATTGGTCTGAAATTCTTTTTCCTTGTTGAGCTTTTGTGTGGATTAGGTATCAGTGTGACTGTGACTTCATAGAATGAGTTTGATAGTGTTTCTTCTGTTTGAATTTTGTGGAACTGTTTGAGGAATATTGGTAGTAGCTCTTCTTTGAAAGTCTGGTAGAATTCTGTGCTAAAATCATCTGGTCCTGGGTTTTTGGGGGAGGGCAGTTGGGAAACTTCTAATGACTGCCTAATATTTCCTTAGGGGTTACAGAACTATTTAAATTGTTTACCTGGTTTTGGTAACTTTGGTAAGTGGTATCTATCAAGAAAATCATCCATTTCATTTAGATTTTTACAAGTTTGTGGAGAATAGGTTTTTAAAGTAAGAGCTAATGATTCTCTGGATTCCCTCAGTGTTTGTTATGTCGTTTCTGATTTTGTTGATTTGGATGCTGTCTTTCTGCCTTTTAGATAGCTTGGTTTGTCTATCCTGTTGATTCTCAAAGAGCCAGCTCTTGGTGTCATTGATTCTTTATATTATTCTATTTGTTTCTAATTTATTGATCTCAGCACTGAGATTTATTATTTCCTGCCATCTACTCTAGAACAAAAAGAAACAAGCACACCCAAGAGGAGTAGATGGCAGGAACTAATACAACTCACTACTCTGTGCTAACATCTGTGATCTCTTAGAGTCTGTAAGACATCTGTCCAGTCCTTTATGGCTTTTAGAGTCTCTGCTGAGAAGTTGGGTGGAATTCTGATAGTTCTGCCTTTATATGCCCTTGGCCTTATTCCCTTGCAACTTTTAATATTCCTTCTTTGCTATGTACATTTAGTGTTTTGATTACTATGTGGCAGGAGGGTTTTCTTTTCTGGTCCAATATATTTGGTGTTCTGTATGCTTCTTATATGTATAGGCATATCTTTCTTTAAGTTGGGGAAATTTTCTTCTATGATTTTTTTTTGATAAATATTTTCTGGGCTTTGTAGCTGGGAATCTTCGCCTTCCTCTTTTCCTATTATTTTCAGACTTGTTCTTTTTGTAGTGTCTCGGATTTCTTAGATGTTCGTGTCAGAAACTTTTTAGAGTGAGCCTTGTCTTTGACTGATGTATCAGTTTCTTCAATCTCATCTTCTACGCCTGAGAGTCTCTCTCCTATCTCTTTTATTTGGTTGGTGATTCTTGCCTCTGTAGCTCCTGTTCTCTTCCCTAGGTTTTCCACCTCCAAGATTCCCTCAGTGTTTTATTTATTGCTTCCATTTTCATTTTCAGTTCTTAGACAGTTTTATTCATTTTCTTCACCTGTTTGATTGTATTTTCCTGGATTTCTTTAAGGACGTTATTCATTTCCTTCTTGAAGACCTCTAAAAGATTGGATTTAAGGTCACCTTCTTGGGCTTCAGCTGGCTTGGGATACCCAGGGCTTGCTGTAGCAGGACAGCTGGGCTCTGCTGGTGCCATATCACCCTCGCTCATGTGGATTGTGATTATACACTGTTCTTTAGCCATCTGGTTGACCTTAGTGTTAGCTGGATGTTTCTGATGCCAGCAGGACACCTCTGGGAGGCAGGTAAAGCCTGGCAAAGGAAGGCTGCTGCTCACCTCTGCTGGCTGCCCCAGGTGGAACCCAAAGGCAGGGCATAGGCTGGGGAAGGGTCTAGGCTGTATGCTCCTGAGGCCCTAAAAGGCCTCTGGTGAAGGCAGGGAGCTTGCTGGGCCAGACAATGGAGGTCAGGGGACCACATGCAACTCACCTCTGTGCTGGCTATTGCACTATAATTTTTTAAAAGATAAATTTAATTTTCAATTGTGTGTGTGTGTGTGTGTGTGTGTGTGTGTGTGTGTGTGTGTGTGTGTAGTATGTGCACCTAAGTCAGTGCCCACAGAGGTCAGAAGAGGGCATCAGATCTCTTAGAGCTGGAATTAGGTTATAGTGAGCTACTTGATGTAGGTGGACACACATATATACAGGCAAAAACCAAGCAAATGCACACATACACACACATACGTATACACGCACCTGTTCCCATACATACACACTTATACCTGAGCACATGGGCACATGCACACACACACACACACACACACACACACACACACACACACGAACACAAACAGGGGAAAACACAAGCAAATAAACACACACACACACACACACACACACACACACACACCCACATGCACACACTCATGCACACCCCACAACCTAATCTGGAAACACTTCTGTGTCTGGTAACTGCAAGGATTTAGTGTACTGCCAGAGTCACACTGGTACAAGTGAAGCTGAAGAACACCCCCAAGCCAGCATGTTCTGGTGTCTCCTAAAGACAGTAGCCCTTGCTACAGGATGTGGACTCATCAGAGAAACAAGCGGGAAGGTTTTTAATAGTATCCACCTATACTAGGATTTTGTTTTGCTTTCCTTTTTAAGAAAAAATATCACAAGGGCCAAGGTCAGGGCCAGGACCCTCCCGCAGCCTGTGGTAGTAGTGATGGATGTGCGTGTGGTGACAGCCTCAGCCCTGAGCTCTCTGGCCTGGAGAGCCTGCAGTGGGAACTAAGGCAGAGACTCGGGTTTCCAGGACACAACGGTAGCTTGTAATTTAGAGCGACCCGGACAGCAGCTTGGCATCGAGGGGGTGAAATGGGCACTTAAGACTCAGGACTATAACCACTTCCCACATTCCTGCCGGTGCTCTATGTGGCCAGCTTTAATTTGCTGGAGAGAGGGGTGAGGGCAAAACCCAAAACAAATAGCTGATTAAGAAACAGTGGAGCTGACGAGCCCCTCGGCGTACCTACTGGCGGTCTTGTTTCTTCTTTAGGTCATGTTCCTAAGAGGCTCTCCCTAAAGCTTAGGCAGCTAGTTTTGTCTCTGGACTGAGTGGGCACCTCAGGTTCCTCTACTCTGCGAGAGCTGAGAGCTTCACTTTGTTCTGCTTGTTTTTGTTTCTGTTTTGTTCTGCTGTTGTTATTGTTTGTTTTGTTTTGTTTTTAAGGAGAAAGGGTCTTACTCTATAGTCCAAGCTGGCCTCAAACTTGAACAATCCTCCTGCACCCAGTCTCCCAGTTACCTGGGTTACAGCCCACAACCTGGCTGTTCTATCCTGCTCTAAACTGTCTCTGAGCATGCCCCCGCCCCCATTCTCTCCTGAGCATTTTATTTTGTTGCTGGTAGTCACCATCTTCTGGTACGTTCTGAGTGGCCCATTGGTGTAGATGAAGAAGGTGGCAAACTTGGCACTTCTGGAGGTGACACAAACCTACCAGAAACAAACAACTGCTTTTGAGTGAGTCTAGGCTGGAATGAACACATCTAATGGCAAGATACCACAAACCTCTGCGCTGTGGTTACGTGTTCAACTAGGATGGTTGTGGAAGCAACATGCTTCTCCCCACACCCTCACAGGACATAGGACAGACAAGGCCATGCCGCATCTGTCCCTCTGTGCTCAGCCCAGGGCATGCACAGTGTTACTCTTTTGGTACAGAAACATTTATACCAGCTATGGGCACCTGACACATCAGGGTGTGAGGTGGTACCAGAGAGTGGCCAAGCAACAAATGGCATTTTTTTTGTTTTGTTCTTGAGACTGCTTGGGAGTTTTGGGCAAAACCTTTCAATAAGCCAGAACTATATGAGACCAGAGACATCTTAGACCACTTTGGCACAATTATTTGTGGAATGACAGTTTTGTTTTTTTTTTTTTATTAACTTGAGTATTTCTTATATACATTTCGAGTGTTATTCCTTTCCCGGTTTCCAGGCAAACATCCCCTCCCCCTCCCCTTCTTTTATGGGTATTCCCTCTCCATCCTCCCCCCTTGCCGCCTCCCCCAACAGTCTAGTTCACTGGGGGTTCAGTCTTAGCAGGACCCAGGGCTTCCCCTTCCACTGGTGCTCTTACTAGGATATTCATTGCTACCTATGAGTTCAGAGTCCAGGGTCAGTTCATGTATAGGGAATGACAGTTTTAAACCAGAATCAGAAACTAGGAGAGAAGGGTGGGCTGAAGGCGGTAGTGGCTGATGACAGATTTGCTTGGTGACATTGACATGACATGTATGAGTCTGGGAACAAGATGAGCTGGGTGGATTTATAAAAACCACATGGCTAACGAACATGTTGCATACGTGTTCTTAGTGTTTAAAGTTCTGTCCTTAGAGATGAACCGTGAAATCTGGTCTCTGGCTGTTTCACGTCCCCCTGTCCCTTTATTCTTTAAGCCAATATATCACAAGCCATCTGCCCTGAGGCAGCAACGGGGGTGTGTTGGCCAGGGCATGCACCTCGATTTCAGAACTCAATCCACAGGCTGTGCCCCTCTAGGATTCTGCCTCCCCCGAATCTCTAAACGACCTGGACACAAACTTGGGAAGATTCAACAAATGCTACACTGTGGACTTCTGTCTGAGCCACACAGCTCCCTCCTGGCTCAGTGTGACCTGGACCTGAGGAACTACAGATTCATCAAATCATCTCTGAGTACAGTGACAGAGTGTGAAGTAGGGGGTTTGCTAAAACGCACACACACACAAACAAAGCCCAGAACTATCAGCCATGTTCAAAGATGGATCCTGTCCTCCTTTGGGCTCTGGTGATCCCTGGGAAACTGAGCTGTCCCGTGAGACGCTGTGCTGAGAAGTCTCTCGTAAGGGTGTCAGAACTCGTGGGGTGGGGTGGCAGCCACCTGGCTTTCAGCCTCGGCACCCTTCCATCTTTACACTGGGGACTTCAAGTTTGGCCCTGACAGGAGAGGACACTGGAACAGTGAAAGGGATGGGCAAAAATGGTCATGAGGGCTGGTGAGACAGTTTAGTCTCAGTGACCCAGAGCCAGGATGAGGACCTGCATTCAATTTCTCAGGCTCAGGCACGGTGAGTGTGAACAGTAACCTCGGTGCTGGGGAGGCAGCAACACAGGGATCCAGGTTTTTTGAGAGATTCTGTCTCAGAAAACAAAGGAGATTTTGACTGAGGAAGACGCCCAGTGTTAACACTGGCCGCCACGTGAATTTTCATACATTCACACATGTGTGCTTACACATGTGCGCCGATACTCCATCCACAAACATAATCTCTTTCTCTCTCTCTCTCTCTCTCTCTCTCTCTCTCTCTCTCTCTCTCTCTCTCCTCTCTCTCCTTCCTGCCCCCTGTAGTTGTAGCTCCACAATAGGGAGGAGAGGGACAGACTGGGGGAAGACATCTGGATGGTGGAAGGATCCTTTGGGGGTGAGGAGAACACTTTAAATTAGATTATGGGTTGCAGATCTATTAAAATTACTAAAAATGATTAATAATCATGACCGCAGATTAATTATGCTGTGATAAAGCTGTTAATTTGGTGATCGTGGGATCTGAATACTATTATAGGCTTCGGCCAGCCTGGATGGGCTTAGAGCATGTTAGTGCATGTTAGAGCATGTTAGGAAAGACTTTTGTCTCCGGTGACAATGGTCCAGGGAGTCGGAAGCTGCCTGTGCTCTTTGCTTAGGTTCAAGCTGTGTGGTCCACCAGGGATAGCACCCAGGTCTCTGCACTGAGCAGAGGCCAGGCCTCAGAGGTGACTCTGCCCATTCCAGTTTCTGCCTTCAGGATGTGTCAAGTCCCTGTGCCCATCTAGAAACCCCAGTGGCCTTGCCACACTACAGGATGGGGATGTTTGTGGGACTCTGAGAGATCTGCTGATCAAGGGGCCCCATGCTCAGACTCCCAAAGACTGTGGAAGAAGAATAACAGAAACTCAGTGGCAGACTACAATTGCTCCTCCTTGACAGCAGTAATTAACGTGCACATAATAACCGTCCACGAACTTCCTATCACCTCTTCTGCTTACAACTACTTCGCAAGGCCAACAGAAAAGAGTCTAGACCCTTCTAGGGCGAAACGTCACAGTGGTGTTTTGAGGTTATATTGTTTAGCATCTATGATGTGTTTTAATGATAGGTGTCACATTGCCTGTATGAAACTTATACAAGGCCAAAAGCAACGAACGAACGAACGATAGATAATGCAGAGGAAAAGCCATCCACACACCAGTGACAGCCATTGTACAAACCTCTCACAGTGTGTGCTGGACTATGTTTGCTGTAAATCTCTCCAGGCTTCATTTGCAATCACATTGAATTACGTCGTCTTGGAAAAAGACAAAAATAACTTTTGAATCCAGTTCATTTCGGTGCGTGCTGTCTTTTCTTTGCAAATTCTTTTTTTTTTTTACTGAAGTTGTAATATTTTTCCAAAATATTAAAAGGAAAGAAAGCATTGACACTCTAATCTGTAACTTAGCAGTAGTCCCTGGTCTTTCCAAGTCACCTAAGCACACTTTGAAAATGTGTCTTCACGGTCATGTAGGATGGCAGTGTGCAATATGTAGGTGATACGAAATTAATGTATTATCTCAAAACCGATTTGTGTGGTAGTTAATGCATTAAACATTAGCACATATAATTAATGTGCTATACATTAATATGGTTAATCACTTCCTGTTGTAGGTTTAGGTTATTTCTAGTTATTGTTTACTACCTCCTTGGTAATTCTGGGGCTTGAGCCCAGAGCATCATGGGTGGCTGTCGAACACTCCATCACATACCACACTCCCAGCCTGTGGCTTCTTCTAAGTCTTTCTCCTATTGACAGTGGAATTATTGAAACAAGCACTTTTTACATATTTAAAATAGAAATTGTTCAACCCTAAATATAAGATTTCTGTTTTATGCAAATTTCTTCGTTTTTATTTATTTTTTTCTCTTTTGAGACAGAATCTCACTTCAAGGACACTTCTGAAGTGCGACCCACAAGTGTGGTGTGCATGTTATTCTCCACAGCAAAGACTTGGAGACGAGTCGACAACTTGGCTTTCTCCTTCCACCATGTGGGTCCTAGGCACCAAGTTCACGTTGTCAGAATTGGGGACAAGTGCCACCTCACCAGCTCCATTGCTTGCTTCTACATCGTAAGCCAGATGTTGAAAGTTTATTTGGTTGTTTGTTTTGAGACAAGTAGCCTTGGCTGCTTGAACTGAAGATACAGACCAGGACAGCCTTGAGCTCCCGATCGCCCTGCCTCCACCTCCCAAGCTCTGGGATTACAGGACGCACCACCAATCCCGTTCATGCTATGCTGGGGTCTAAATCCAGGGATTTAGACACTAGACAAGCGGTCTGCAAATCAAGCTGTACCCACGGACCCAAACCTAATTCTTCCTTAATTAGTTTCAAGGGCCACCTTCATCTAAAATCTTATGTAAATTTTTATCTGTCCGTAGACTTCATTTCTTATTCCTCAGTCTGTGGCCTTGGCCAATGCTGCTCCTGAGTTACCTTGACTAACGTCGTGCACCATATGCATCCTGGTATGGACTGTCTTATTAAAATTCTCTAAGTTCACTTCTCTGTGGCTTTGACAAAATATGGCAACGGGAAGCAATCTACGGAAGGGAGAGCTTAGGCTAAGATTCCAGAGGGAAGAGAGATACGGCAGGAGATACGGCAGCAGTTGGACATGACTACCGACTGAACGCTTACCTCGCCATCCACAGCACCAACCGGAGAGAGTGAAGCGGAAGTGGGATGAGGCTGCATAATCTCACAGCCCATTTCCAGTGACGCACATCTCCAGTGAGGCTGCACCGTACAAACCGTGATAATCATGCCACCAGCTGGGGACCAAGGGTTCGAATGCCTGAGCCTGGTGGGGGATGTGTTTCTCATTCAAACCACCACACCAGGTACTAATGTTTTAAGAGCACATTGGGCTTGTTCAGAGAAGTTATAAACATGTCTATTCCTGTAGGTGTGATCATTGTAAACCCTTTAAAAACACTGTAAAGATTTACTCACGTGTACTCATGTGTGAATGCACACACATAGGTACCCAGAGGTGTCAGGAGAGAGTGTCTGCTCCTTAGAAACACAAGTTACAGGCAGTTGTGGTTGTGTGTTGGATTCTGTTGGAACCCAGGTCCTTTGCAGGAGCAAGTGCTGGTGGATGCTGAGCTATTTCTCTAGTCCCAGGAGCTCCATAAGCCCTTGTTAGCCTGTGCTCATACTCATACCCCAGTGCACACGAATAAAACAATAGATCTTAAAGAAAAAGTTGCTCCATATCTCTTTGTCATAATTCTGAAGTACTTTTGTAAAACTTCTAATGGCTACTCATTGTTGAACTTGAGTCACATTTTGGAATAAGACCTCAAAATATGCACTATGTGGGGTGTGTGTGTGTGTGTGTGTGTGTGTGTGTGTGTGTGTGTAATATATACAATCACTAAGTTCTCTCTCTCTCTCTCTCTCTCTCTCTCTCTCTCTCTCTCTCTCTCTCTCTCTCTCTCTGGTCTCAAGTAGCCTAGACTGGCTGTGAACTCACTGGGTAGCCCAGAGTGACAATTAACCCCTGATTTTCCTGCCTCTGCTGCCTCAGTGTTGTGAAAAGATTTCTATTTTTATGTTTTTTTTGGGTGATTTTTATTTAATCTTAACTTTAGCTTATGCATATCTATTTATAAAGAGTACCACGTGGTCCTGGGTCTGGGAAAAGCCGGTTGTGCCATTGGGCACCACTGAGGCTGCTCCAGGGCTGAGCAGAAGCCTTGGCAGTGACTGTGGGAGGAGAAAGTGAGGAGAGCTCTGCCTGCTGCCCAAGTGGCATCCTGCACCCCACACAAAGGCCAGACGTTTTCTTTGTCTTTATGGTACCCTTACAGGGCTGGGTTAGGGTTTTTGCTGCTCATTGAATTTGGTTTGATAACTTACTTGTTCTTTGAGAATCAGCTCATCTCACCAAAAGCCTCAAAAACAGGAATGCGGACCCCCCTGCCTCTGTCTTTATGGGTTTTTTGTTTGTTCGTTTGTTTGCTTGTTTAGATCCTGTTTTGAAGACAGGGTGTCAGGTAGCCCAGGCCGACCTGGAACTTCCTATGTAGCCAAGAATGACATTAAACTTCTCCCCCTGGATCTACTTCCATAGTGCTGGGATTATCAGAGTACACCCCTATAATCCACTCATAGGGTGCTGGGGATGGAACCAGGGTCTCCTGCACACCAAAGAAGCATTCTCACTGCCTAAGTACAGCCCTAGCTGAGCCTAGACTTTAAGGGGCTGTAATTGATCTTACTGTTTTACTTTGTTTATTTAATAGAAAACAGTTTAGATGGCATCATTAATGGTGTTTTCTGTTTTTTAAAGAGTCAATCAGCTTTTGGTTTTATTGGACCAATGCATTTTACCAACTTTATCTTACATTTCTTTCATATTTAAAATTTTTATTTTTGAGATAAATAATTAGCTCATTTCTATTTTTCCTTTAAAAAAATACTATATCTCAGAGTGTGGCTTCTCTTCGGGAGTGTGGCTGTCACCACCAGAGGTTTTGAAATCTGCGTTGTCATTATTGTTATTTTTGAAATAGCATCTAACCACAGTTCCCACTTCCTCTCTTACCCAAGAGTTATACTGAAGGATATTGCCCAACTTCCTGGCATTAAAATTCTACTATTTAAATTTTTTCTCACTGATTCTTTGTGTCACTAGATGACGGTTAAAGGTAATTTACAATTAAGATGTCACTGATATTTTGTTTTATGCTTCATGTTTTAAATCTTTGTCAATGATTCAAAGTTTTTTGTTTTTCGTTTTGTTTTTGATTTTTTTTCAGACAGTGTCTCACTACGTCGCTCTAATTGTCTTGGAACTCTCTATGTAGACCAGGCCTCAGACTTACTGAGCTCAAGCCTCTCCCTCCCGAGTGCTGGGCTCAGATGTGTGCTCCACTATGCTTGGCTCCCCCCAGTCATTTTAAAGGAATGTGAGTTGGGAGTTCTTAGGAAGCTGTTGTGTGGCTCTTCTGTTTATGATAGGTTCATCCATTTCTTCTTGGGTTCTTTTACAAATATTTTACTGTTTATTATTTTATTATTGGTGTGTGTGTGTGTGTGTGTGTGTGTGTGTGTGCACGCTCCCGTGCTGCCTATGTGTGTGTGCTCACATGTGTATGTGTTAACCTCAGGAGGGGTTCCTTGGGTGCCATCGTTCTTTTCTTTTTGAGACAGGGACCCTCACTGGTCTGGAACGGGCAAAGGTGGCCAGGGAGCCCCAGAGACCTTCCTGCTCCCACCTCCCCAGCGCAGGGCGACCACCATGCTTCAAGTCAACTCTTTTGGACACGGTTCTAGGGATCAGGTTGAGGTCCTAGTGCTCTCAAGGCCAACATTTCCCCCTCTTTAGCCATCTCTTCAACCCTTGTGTCTCTTTTTAAAAAGTGTTTTGGGGATATCATTTTATTTCCTAGTTCCTCTACAGGAAGCATCCAGTGAGTCTCAAGTGGATAGAGATTTAGCACGGGATCCTACTGACTGAAGAGGCCAGAGGAGATGGGAGCCTGTTCTGCATTGGAGGGAATGAATCTGCTACCCAAAGTCAGGAAGCTGCTGTGACAGCCTCCTGCCCCTCAGAGCTGGGACCACACCCTAACACAGACACAGACGGTCCCTTCTGTCCAACCCTGTTTTTGTCCTAGCAGGAGGAATGCAGCTCCCACTCATTTCCACCTGCCGAAGCTTATAGCCTGTAGGTCCAACTTAACTCTACCCAAAGTGTCACGTGGTGCTGCATCCAACCTTGTGAGCTCTGAGGGCCTTTCTGCCGCACACTGTGGGTGTAGTCACACCTATCACAGTCGGCGGATGGTGCGGGCTGATGTCTTTCCTCCTCTGCTCAAGCTCGTGTCTTCTTTCTCCCCTTGCTATCGATTGGTGCGAAGACCAATTGTTATTTAATCATTTTATAGTTTGTAAGTTTTAAATATGATTTTATTCTACTATTAATTAACTTTAATAAAATAAAATAAATAAATATATCTAGACTATGCAGGTAAAATATGAACAGTTACAAATTTACACCTACACACACTATAGAGTCATACACTCACATATATCACATACACACTGTATACTCATGCATGTCCAACCACAATACATACTCTGTAAACACACACACACACACACACGCACGTGCACACACACGCATGTACACACACATATGTCTTTCTCAAGGGCAAGCATAAATGCCTTAGACGTCTTGTGCAGGGCTTTTGTGGGCCAGTTAAAAGGCTCCCCTAATTTGAGTGAAAGGGGTTTTTGAGGAGGAAGCTTAAAATGGCACACAAAAGAACCGCTGGCCTGTCTGGAGGACCAGGCAGGTATACAAGTAGGCAGGTAGCAGGAAATCGATCAAGGTGACACCCAAGACTCCTATAGTACCAGGACACAGGCCACTCTCCTCCCCTGACTGCAGCACTGTGTGGGGCTTCCCTCTACCTGACCCTCTGAGCTTGGGGGATTCTCGGACCAGTGTTTATTGCATGGGTGACCTTCTCTCCTGAAAGACAGCCTCATTCTCACTAAGACTCCCGTAGCAGGCTCACTCCTTGAGCCCAGAACACTGTCAATTCTGGAGTCCTAAGTGAGTGCCTGTCTCCCAGATCCCTCTACTGTAAAGCGTGAGACTGAATCTCTTCTCCCTTGGCCTCATTAGCAAATGTGAGTCCAATGGCCTCTTCAAGTCAGATGCTGCTGTAGATACAGCAGAGGGAGACTGAAGAATGGAGTCAGGAGAGAGCTGGCCGCACATGCAGGCTGCATTTGAGGAGAGAGACACATGCTGGGGCTGAGCGCTTGCAAGACTGGGCTGGAGCAGAGAGCAGAGCAAATGTCTCTTGAGCTGATGAGTGGGAAAAAGATCTCAAAATGGAAGCATGTTCCTGGAGTCTCGTAAAGAGACACAGGGAGTGTACACACTGAATCCACACCTCAAGAGCTAGCAGGACCCATGGGGGTGGTGGTGGGGATGGAGAGGTGCATGGGGTCACCCTCAGGCAGAGAAGATCGACAGAGGTGACTAAGGAGAGCATGAAACATCCCAGGTCCACCAAGTCACCCTGAAATCAGGAGTGGGAGAGTTCCTAAACTTGCTGGTGTCTGGAGAAGTGGCAGGGGAGATGGCCGGGATTGAAGAAGGGACCCCCAAAGAGTAGATGCCTCCTTGGCTCAGAAAGATAAGAGCATGTCTGTGTTTAAATAGTGTATCCCCTAGCCCAGCAGTTGTGTGCCTTGCCGGCCTCACCGACCCAAGACAGGGCACACAGCACTTGGATGTCTTGCCTTCAGAGGCCACTGGGAGCCAATTGGTTTAAGTCACAAAGAGGTCACACCTTAAAGAGTGGCCATGGGGTTGGGGATTTAGCTCAGTGGTACAGTGCTTGCCTAGCAAGCGTAAGGCCCTGGGTTCAGTCCTCAGCTCCAGAAAAAAAAATGGCCATGGATGGGACCCCTGTCTCTTCCAGCTGGGGCTGAGAATGGGGAGGGGCAAAGGGAAAGGTGGCCTCGGCTCTAGAAATTAGGATCCAGGTGCCAGAGGAAAGACAGCCTCCCAGTTCCAGTAACCCAGTCACAGATGGCCACACTTATGCAGGCCTCCTGATCTTTGTTCTCTCCCTCCCTCCTTCCTTCCTTTCTTCTTTCCTTTCTTCCTTTTTAAAAATTTCTTTCTGGAGATTATAATTCTACTCTGGGCAAGGTGGAGATAGATCAAAGCTTCTTCTCTCTCTGTTTTTGGTTAAAATGGCAGTTTTCTCACACTTATATTGACTATAGACAGAGGAGCCATTTCTCTTACTAAAGGTGAACATTTGAACACAGGGACAACACAGGGCCAGTTATGGCTGGGGACGGCATTCACGGCAGCCCACCTCTCTGCAGATTTTAGCCTGCTCTGGAGTTTTCAATACCTAAGAGGTACAGTTCCAACACTTACAAGTAAGTAGAGAGTTCTGGAACCTCGAACCTCGATAAGTTGTCAGTAAGGGAGCTACCACTCGCAGGAAGATGGAGTTTGGCCAGTAGAGCTGAGAAGTGGTTATTGGAAAAAATAGAAATGCTTTCAGCTTAGGGGCTGAGGGGATGGCTCAGTCTGTAAAGTGCTTGCCTAGCAGGTGTGAGGATCTGAGTTTGAATCCCCAGAATCCATGTCAAAAGACCTGGTGGTGTGCACTTGTAATCTCAGCACTGGGGAAGAAGAGGTTGGCAGATCCTTGAACTCTCTGGCCAGCCAGCTCAGCCTATCCAGTAAGCTCCAGGTCAGCAAGAGACTCTCAGAAAAATAAGAGGGATGACACCTTAGGTTGCCCTCTGACCTCTGTGTACACACACACACACACACACACACACACACACACACACACACACACGAACACATGAAATACATTGTTTAAGCCTCCAATGAGCTGAGCCTTTTTAAATTTTTTTCTTTTTTTTATTCCATATACATTGGAGTTTTGCCTGTATGTATGTGCACCTTGTGCATGCAGTGTTCAAGAAGTCCAGAAGAGGGCGCTAGGCCCTCTGGGACTGGAGGCACAGAAAAGTGAGACACCATGTGGGTGCCGGAAATTGAATTCCAGTTCTCTTAATCTCTAAGCTCTCTAGCCCTGAGCTGAGCCTTCTTCATGCCACTGACTTTTCATGGTAGAGGATCCAGGAGAATCACACAGGAGGGAGTCCTACTCCAGATAGAACGAGGCTTAACTTCACTTCCAACAGTTGTTCAAATGCCCACCCTCTTTCAGTACTACTAGAATGTTCTCTTGTAAAAGGATCTCTCCCTTCCCTTCCTTCGTCAGCCCCGCCCACCAGAACCTGTCTGGCCAGGCCCTGACCTCAGCAGGCTGATTCACACCTGCATCATCTCAGTGAGGCCAGCTCGACATCCTGCTTCCGGCCCCAACCCCACTGTTTGCTTCCCTAAGTCTTCTGGGTACTGTCTTCCCTCCTTCCTTCTGATTGACAGTCCCCAGCCAGAACAAATTTGGCTTCTAAGCTCATAAACATGACCATTCCTGGATCTCAATTCAGAGCCAGCCTTTCCTGCCTCTCCACACTGCTGTGAGCGGTGCCCTGGAATGAACTGGCATCGTGGTCCCTAGTCCTGACCACACACGCTGTTGTCCCTCTGCCCTGCCTTCTCTGTAGTGGTGAGCTCTGAATTCCAGTAGGTACCCACTCAGCTGTGGGCCGGGCATTCTGTCGCTGAGCCGCTCTTGCTGGCTCTGTGCCCACAGTAATTACAGGGGCTGGGCCTTGGACATCATCTCTCTTTCCTTGGCTTCCAGCCTCTGGGATCTTCTGCAGAACTTGGAGCGGATTCTAACCACAGGTTGGACGTGCGTGGTCACAGGTATCTGCAGTTAGACAGGGATTTGGAACGTGCCTCAGCACATCCACTCTGCCTGCCTCGTGGCGGAGGCTCCTACTGTCCGCAGGAGCTCTGCATCCATCTACACAGGGCGATTCTGCAGGGCACCTGTTCCTACCTGCACTCACGCCAGGCCTCTTTAGCCTCCCCTAGTTAGCTTATGTAAGGTCCTATTAAAGACTTGAGGTCACAGCCGCTTCTCAACACACCAGACTTGGCCACCCATCTCAATAAGATAATTTTAAAAGTCAAGTTAAGAATGAAAGCAAAAAAAAAAAAAAAAAAAGAGGTTTACTGAATGTTGCTGCACTGGGGAAATTGGCACATGTACAGATGCATGGGTGCATGTGTGGATGTGTGTGTGCGATAAATTGTTACAATCCGTTTTTCAGTATGAGGTGGGCTTAGAGTTCATCCAAGTTACAGACAAGCAGGAGGTGCTAGGTTCAGGGTGTCACTAGATCTCTGTCCCAGTGTGGCCTCATGGAAATATTCACAGGACATGGTAGTTCAATGCTTAATTTTGAAAGAAAACATCCAACACCTTTCCTAGGTAGTTGAATCTCTTTCCTTCCATCACCCATGCCTGAGCAATAAATGCTTGACATAATAGCAAGTACTTGGTGTTGCCGGCATTTATTTAGCCATTGTGCAAGGCATGTGTGACAGTCTCTGTGGTTTTGACTTGTGTGGCAGCAAACACTTTCCATGTGCTCATTTGCTTCTGTGCATTCTCTTCAGGGACCCATTTCTCTGTGGCTTTTGCACATTTTCCCCCTACACTCCCCTTCTGCCTCCTGTGTGCTATAAGCATGTATACTTGTGTGTGGGCACGCTCACCTCTGTATGCACACGTGGAGGTCAGAGGTCAACACTAGGTATCTTCCTCTATTTCTACCCACCTTAGTTTGGGTGACAGCGTTTCTCCTGAACCTGGGGTTCCCCGTTTATTTAGACTAACTAGCCAGCAGGCCCACAGGATCCAACCATCTCTGCCTTATAGTACTGTAGTCACAAGTGTGTTCCACCATGCCTAGCTTTTGTGTGAGTGCTGGTGACCCCAACCCTCATGCTCACACATCAGACACACGACTCACTAAGCCAACTCCTCAGCCTGGTTTTTGCTGATTTTCTAGTTGAACTGTTTGCTTCATTGCTGTTCAGTATCCAAAGTGTTTTATTCCAAGTAAGCACAGTCCCTTCCCACATGCGTAGTGTGACAATTTTTCTCCCATTTTGTTTCTAGTGTTTTGAGTCCAAGGACAGAGGATTGTTTCCCCTCGCTACTTATCTTTAGACTTTTTCTTCAAATACTGTCCTGTGAGGAGTGAGAAGCAGAAGGCAGATACATCGTTCAAAGCTTCACACACATAACCACTGTGACTGTCCCTGCCACACGGAAGTGTCACAAGACTCCAGGAGTAATATGGCCAGTGGTTTTGAGCATGACCCAAATGGAATCCAATATACTTAAACATCACTGATGGAAATAAAAAGGTAGAGTGCAGGAAAGGCCACCTTCTAAAATATTTAGGAACAAAAGCAATAGGACCAGAAGCCGGTCTTGGGTTTGTTTTTATGTATGGCGAATGAGGAAGAGGAGATTTTCCACTGAAGTGGCCCATGGCTTTGGACGATCATGGTGAGCATGGTAGGCTGGGGATGCAGGAGGGGGTGAGCGGGTATGAAGGGAAGAGTCACAGTGAGCTTTAGAGACAGTAACTGCTAGTACCTGGGGAGTATGTGAAGATAACTGGTGGAGGGCCAGGGCTGGCTCTAAATGTCCCCAGCAGAATATGGCAGAGAGTGGGGTGGGGAAGAGAGATAGAAAGTCGAGATCAGTGTTCAAAGCAAGGAATCCTAAAGAGACACTGGCTTCCTTACAAACAAGGAGAGTCTGAGGCGATTCGTGCATCAAATCCTGAAGAGGTCACCTCAGTGAGCTGAGGACCCTGGATCCCCAAGCATCTGCCTTCCTGACGCTTGGCAAAATTGTCTAGAGACACTGGAGAACGTATGGTCTGAATGCTGAGGGAGACTCGGAGGGGCAGAAGTAGAGAGATGTTGCATGGGCTGTGTCTTAGGGCTCTGTGTCCAAAGGAGAAAGCTGGGCAAGGAAGGCGCATGCGTGCGTGCGTGCGTGCGCGCAAGCTACCTTTTGCACTTGTTTGGGGTTTGAGAGACTTTGATATGCTATGATGAAGAGAAAGAGCCTAAAGGGAGAGGCAGTTTGAAGATATAGAAGTATAAGAGGAGTTGACCGTAGAGCCGTGGCCAGTGCGGATTGTGGGGGAAGGGGCTTCCCCGTAAGTGCAGCCTCTTAGTACAAGCCCTTAGACTTGAAAGGGAGTGGTTCAGAAATATATCACAGTGGACCACTTTTCATATGAAGTAAGCTCAGAGCTCATCAGAGGATCACAGAGAGCAGGCGGCACTTCCTCCCTGTCTGTCCCCCTCCCCCCCAGAACCCCCCAGCTGGGAGTCAGTGTCTGTCTTGGGTGTTCTCAGTTCATCCTAGGGTTGCCAGGTTACAGGCAGTCGGCCGCGTGACTGAGCTCTCCTATCAGAAGAGAGTGTTCTCGAGTCCCAGGAGGATGAGGAATTTGAGATGGGGACCATGCTAGAGACAAGGAAGATTGAACCTCCCTGAAGAGCTTGGACAGTGGGGAATTCAGGGGACATGGGGACATGACTAGAAACTCTAAAAAGCTGTAAACAAACAAACAAACAAACAAACAAACAAAACCCCACAAGGCTCCAAATCAGGTGCCAACCACTATCGCTTTTCCTCTAGGCTGACAGTCAGCCAGCTTTGCATGTCTATGACACAAACTGCTTCGCTTTTGCTAAGTCCCAGGGCTCTCACTATTAAGTAAGGACTGGTGTCTCACAGTAGGAAGGTTTTCAGGCCTCTGTTGGCTGGCCACTGGCCTCTGACCTCTCCTGGGTAGAGCTCAGTGTTGAGTTGGAGGGCAAGTGATGGGGACTCTGGAGAGAGGCTGATGGTGGACAAGCTACAGGGCTGTCAGTCAGTCTAAGCACCCAGCTGAGCCTGGATCCAAGGACTTTCCAGCTTTCTCCATGTGATTGATAAGTCAGCCTCACCCATGTTCCCACAGGTGACATGGGGAGTCAGAAGAGGTAAAAGACAGCAAGGAGAGGACATCTTTGTGATGGCGCAGAGGGAATGGTTTTAATATGGAACCCTTTCTGGGAATAACTTGTTTGCAAACACCAGGGCAGGCTTACATGGTTTGAGAGCTGTAAGTGCTGTGGAAAGAAAGGAAGGAATTCCGTGAATTGCCTGTAGTTCACTGCTTGGGCACAAAATCAATTGAGGTCCTGTGACAATAAGCAGTCGGGCTAGTAACCTTCCCCAGCAAAACATCGCTCATGCTGCCCAGACAATGTGCCTCTTTGTGTGGTGCGCAGTCCTGGCCTCTGCGACTGTAAGAACTTCAGCCAGCTCAGCACTTGGCTTGGTGACCCAAGCGTCTTTGGGCCACATCACCAGAGACACACAGTGCTGCAGATACATTCGTTGTTTGCTCCCCTACACCACAACCACTGATGATTCCAGGCTGTGGGACCTTCAGGGAGGGCAAGGCTGACGTCAGCCCAGGAGGGGAGAGTCCAGGCCCAGAGAAGACGGGCTGTGTTCAAGGCATGACCGTTTCTGTGGAGGCAAGATGGATGGCCCACTCTCTGTTGAGTGGGGTTGAGTCTAGAGGGGAAAGAGAAAGCCAAACCTCATTCATTTGTTTGTGAGGAGGTTGCCAAGAAAGGCTGAGCGCCACAATGAGCCAACATGGCAAGGTCGCCTTGACCATTGTCCAAGTAGACATTTGGCCTCCAAGAACTGAGAAAAGTAGATCTACAAGCCTTTTCTTCTAGCAATCACGAGGTACGGAGAGGTGAGGGAATGGAACAGATTGTATATTCAAAGCTAGGGGGCTGCAATGTACCACCCTGTTCTGTTTCAAAGAAGGCCCGAGCTAGCTTGTGATGGTCAGCTTGGTGGGACTCAGAACTGGCACAGAGACAAGCTTCTGGACACTTCTGTAGGAGGGTCTCTAGATTGGCTTAAGTGAGGAGAGGGAAACCCACCCTGAGTGTGAACGGCATCTTCTTGTGGGTTGAGTCCTGGACTGAATGAAAAGGAGGTAGTGAGTTGGGGGCACCAGCATCAATTTCTCTCCGCTTTCTCATGCCAAATGCAATGGATCAGCTGCCACATGCTGTTGCCACCATGATGGTATGTCATGCTGTTGCCACCATGATGGTGTGTATCCCCTTAACTGTGACCCAAATGACCTTTCTCTCATCAGGTTGCTTCTTATTAGGTATTTGGTCACAACAATAAGAACGGTTAACTAATTTACTGTTTATCCAGGCAAGCCCAAGAGCCCAGCAAGGTCTGAAGGTCCAGGCTGCGCAAGAATCTGCTGTCGACGTCATAACAGCCTGTGCCGGCTCCTTCCTCTGCTAAAGAGGGATCAGGAAGGTTCTGCCTCCCGAGTGCTGGGATCAAATGTGTGCTCCACTCTGCTTGGCAACCCGAGGTCATGGTGTTCCTTAGGAAGCTGCTGTGTGACTCTTCTGTGTACACTGGGTTCATCCATTTCCTCTTGGATTCTTTTACAACTATTTTTCTTTGTATTTTTCCTGGTGTGTGTGTGTGTGTGTGTGTGTGTGTGTGTGTGTGTGTGTGTGTGAGCGTGCACGCGTGCGTGTTTGCTTATATGTGTTTACTAGTTTCCTGAGTAATAAATTGATTCCCTAAGATCCTAAGGAACTTTAGCATTATTTTATTTTACTTTATTTTAATATCATTATGAACTTATGGATTTAAAGCTTCACCGAGATTTTCTAGGTGTCCTGGGGAAGATTTAGGTCTGAATCACACCATTTTGTTCTTATTCAAAATGAAAGATTTATATTTTTTTTTATTGAAGATGCATCTGTTTATTATCTCTTTGTGACAAATTCTCACCCTGATAATTCTTTGACATGGGTAGGCTTGGTTAGGAGATCAGAAAGCACATAGTAGTAAAAATCTGGATAGCTCTTGTGACCTGACTTTTTCTATAAGTGTCCCCCACCCCATGGGAGCTTTGTCCCTCATGAAACCAAGCTAGTCTCATGTGAGGCTTCGTGTAAGATCTTCATCTCAGTCATTCCAATAGGCAGAGAGGAGGGGAGTCCCAAAACCTGTAGGTGGATAGGTCACCAAATGAGGGATGCCAAGTAAGACTTCTAACCTCTCCAGTCTTCAGTGTCACCTGTGTACCCAGAGGTGTGTCTCCTAAAGTGATTCTAAAACCAGCAAGATGGCAATCAGGATTCACCATCACAGTGATGAGCAGGGATTATGGTGCATGGTAAGCACCCAACTCCTTTGTCCATACATGATGTCCAAGACATCTAATTCTAGTTTGAAGATTTGTTGTTTCTTTGGGATGTTTCAATAGGAAATCCTACTAGGGGTCAGGCATTGTACAATGCCTAGGAATTTCCCCCAGGAAGGGCAGAGAAAGCAATCATTAATTTTTTTTTTCAGGATGACAAAACACAAATTCTTACTGGGGGAGAGAATGCGTATAGTGCATCCTGGAAGCTGATAGGATTCTAGGATAGAGTGCCCCGCCCCCCAACCAGCTCATGTGTTGGACACTTGTCCCAGAACACGATGTTATCTTAGAAGGTAGAGGGGAAATCATGGTGACAGGAGAGGCTCTCCCAGCTGTGGCAGCAGGTATGAGGCTCTCTCAGCAGGTATGAAGCTGCCTGCTCAACTCTCTCTGGGATAGGGTGTGGATAGGAAGCAGGCTCCACTATAAGCTTCAGCATCCTATCTACCCAGCAACTTGCTTTTTCTAACTAGTTTCTGCTTCCCAGAGGTTCCACAACCTTCTAAATAGCATCATGATCTGGAAACCATGCGTCCAACACATGAGCTGAAGTGTGTGTCGGGGGGGGGTACAGGTGTGTGTGCCCACACTCTGCGTGGCTCTTGGGAACACAAACTCCAGACTTTGTGCTTATGTTCCAGACTCCCTTACCCTCTTATCTCCTGAGCCACCTCCCCAGCCTGGGCTTTTTAAGTTGGAAAATGACTTTCCATCCCCAGGAAAGCGTTTTCAATCCTGCATCTGATGCACTTCCTGTTTCCTTGCTGGGGAACATCCTAGCTGGGTAACTGACTTTCTGACTGATCCTTGAGCTGCTCATCTGTTGCCGAGGGTCCCCTGGGCCTTGTGTTCTGGAATATCCTTTTGACTTAATCTGTTAGCTGTTCTTTGAATCTTTCTTAGTAATTTCCCTGTTGTCCCGTCTATGGAGGCTTGGCTCTTGTTTTTGTTCATATCTTCACAACATCTCAGAAGGATCCTAATTGAAGACTTGGGTTTCAGGTGTTTTTGCTTCTGTGTTGAGACAATCAGGGATTTACTGCTCACAGTTCTGAATGCTGGAAAACTGACTCATGCCATTAGGCTCCTGATTCATTCACAGCTATCTTTTGGCTGCGTCTTAATTGGTTGATAGACCCAGTGAGAGAGCCCTGTGCACTCTTTTGTGTAAGAACATTAATTCCAGGGTGGGGAATGTCTCAGTCAATAAAGAATTTGCTGTGCATGCATGAGGACCTGGAAAGGCTTCGCATGGTGGCTCATGGCTGTAATCCCAGCGATGGGGAGGCAGAGCCAGGAGGATCTCTGGGGCCAAACCAATGAGCGTCAGGTTAAGTGAGAGACCCTGCCTCAAAACATAAGGTGGAGACCAACTGAAGACACCTGAAGCTAATCTCGGTCTACACACACACGTACACACACACACACACACACACACACACACACATAGGGGGACAAATATTCAGTGTCTCATCTATGAATGAGTCTCAGTCATTCCCCAGAGCCTCTACAACCTGCCTGTGTGCTGAGGACCCAGGAAATGGCGTCTATTGATACAGCTGCTTTAGTTGAGCCTACCCCCGCATTAGTGGAGATCCTGAGACTCAGCTTGTGAAGGGTTAATTACAAGTGGGGGTTCTGCTCTGCCTTGAGTAAAGAAAGCAAGGGAAAGGCAAGAAGCCAGGAAGCCCTTATGCAGCCCCCAGCAGCAGGTCTTGCTTCCCCAGAGGTTGCAGAATTGCCCCTTGTTCAGCTCTCCAGAGGCTGAGGGGCTTCCAGTGAGCACTGTCCTAGCGTTAAAGCCAGGTGTGAGAGAAACACAACCACATCCTGGGCTCAGGTGATTCATATACCATGAAACCGCTTCTGGGAATATTCTGCTGACTCAGCAGAGAGGAGTGATTAGCTTGGTCTCCCTGGTGCTTGTCAGAGCTGGACAGGTCAGCCTGATGTCACTTGTGGAAGCTGGGAGGAAAACCACAAACATTCCAGGACCTGGTGTGCACAGTAGCATGTGTGTGGGGTTGGGGGTGGGGGTAGGGTGCACATGTGCTCAGGCCTGGGGTTCTGAGGGGCTTGCCTGACAGCTGGCAGGGGGAGTTTTCTGTACCTTGCATACACATGAGGTCTGGACTGCTGTAAGCCACTGCCTCATGGGTAAGGCAGAGCAGGAGGCTTGCCCCGGGCACACCAGCAGGGAATACTTGAGGGGTCTCCTAGCATCTGTGTGCTTTGTTCTGGTTTTTTTGTGGGGTGGGGATCTGAAAATATAAAGGGAAGAAAACTACTTTTCCTCCCAGTTTCTTCCCACATCCATACCCAACCCAGCCCTGTGACCTCAGACCAGGGTGTCATGGTGATAGAAAGACAAGATTTCCTTTTACCACAGGGGATGATGTGAGGAAGACACTTACAGTTCAATAGCTACTGAGAGATGGTGACGTGATGATTGAGGGATGGGGACATTGATGACGTGACCCGGAAGATCATATCTTCTCAAATGGAAATTAGTAGACAGGGAGATGACTGTCAGTTAGGATGTCTCAACACGGCCGGAAGTGCAGTTGCTGGGGTTGATGACAGAGGGGCAGAGCAGGTGACCGCAGACTGACCGTGGTCTGGGGATAAGGTGACTTGCTTGAGAGACTTAAGGAAGGCTGGTCCTGGCCTTCAGTAAGTCATGAACTGTCAAATCCAAAGCAAACGTGCTTTCTGAGTCTTGGGAAAGGTTTGATGGTGCCCAGTATTTGGATGTGCACTGGGGGTTAATGAGTGTTTATAGAGTGCTTCAAGATGCAGTTATATGGCACACAGCCAAAGCAAGGCTGGCCTGGAGCCCATGGATCAATCAAAACACAGCCACCAGGGACACAGCAGCAGCCAGGCATTCAATTAATAGTAGTAATTATAGTTTATGGCCCTAACCAACATGTTGTCAGCAAAGGAGACTGGGTTGTCCACCTCAGTAAATGCTGGTGGGCCTGCTCCCCACACTGTATCAGTATTAATGTTTGCACTGTTCTGAATGGAGGTAGAAGAAAACTGTCTCTCAAGAGATCCTCAAGTGCTTCTGGGAGGACTTTCAGGAGAAGCTGAAGGCAAGGAGTCAGAGATGCTCCCGTTTCACACCCCCCTAAAAAAAAGCTTTCTTCTGAGAGATGAGGAACTGAGGTTCCCAGGAGCTTGGTCCACAAAGTCATCGCTCTGAAATAGTCTCCTAATATGGCTCCCGAATGAAGATCCACAGGAAGAGGCAGCAGAGTCTGGCAGGCAGCATTTTACTTCTCAGAAGGAAGAGTCAGCTTTTTCCCAGCAGGAGTCACCACTGCCACTTAAACATTTCCTGGGATGAAGCGCTGAAGGCCGATTTCTGCCATGATCAGTCCAGGGAGAGGGCACAATGACATCTTAAATAAAGAAATAGTCTTCAATGGCTTTTTGTCTCTTGTCTTCCACATCTTTATCTGTTCAAGAACAACTTAAGTAGGAAGTCTGACGATGAATCTCCTCCAGGTCTATGTCTTAGCTGGGGTTTTACTGCTGTGAACAGACACCGTGACCAAGGCAACTCTTAAAAAGACAACGTTTAATTGGGGCTGGCTTACAGGCTCAGAGAGGTTCAGTCCATTATCATCAAGGTGGGAGCATGGCAGCATCCAGGCAGGCATGGTGTGGGAGGAGCTGAGAGTTCTACATCTTCATCTGAAGGCTGCTAGTAGAATATTGACTTCCAGGCAGCTAGAATGAGGGTCTTAAGCCCATGCCTACAGTGACACACCTACTCCAACAGGGCCACAACTCCTAATAGTGCCCCTCCCTGAGCCAAGCATATACAAACCATCACAGTCTAGTCTACAGGTTGTATTCCAGCTGATCAATAGACCACCTAAAATCCCCCTGGAATTGGTAGTTTTGTGGATGGAAAGACAGAAGGACTGGCAAGGGTTTGTTCACAGAGAGTATAACAATCGCTGGGACTTTCAACGGGATTTTAAACAGGGATCCTTCCTAGAGTTTCTGGTGCTGTTTGCATTTTTAATTTGCTGACATCTCCCATAGCCCAGGAAGCAAATTTCGGAAGTCAAAGTTGAGCGGGCTCCTTCAGTAACAGCAGAGCAGGTCACTTCCAGTGACCATTCAATTTCCAGGCACCCTCTGTCTCCGCCCCTTCTCAGGCGAGAGCTAGGAAACCAGAGCCCTCTGACTCCAGACAGGAGCTTCCCTTGGCCAGTCAGGAGGTACCAAGCAGGCAAGAAAATTAAGTATTTCTGATCTAATCCATGCTACGGAAGGAAGTGTAGCTTTGGATCTGGCCACAGATAACTCTCTTACATTATCTCCAAAAGTTGAACGTTATAAGTTAACCATTGGTGTGTATGGTCCTTTACCTTCAGGGACAGTCGGAATAATCTTGGGAAGAAGTGGATTAACTTCTCAAGGATTCATTGTGCATCCAGGAGTAGTAAATGGGGATGGCAAGGAAGAAATAAAAATCACGGTAAACGTGAAAAGGGAGATGCACATTGAAGCAGGGGATAGAATTGCTCGGTTGTTGTTATTTCCTTGTATAGGCAATGTCCCTCCCACTGAACGAACAGGGCCTTGGGGAGCACTGGGAAGTTTGTTCTGGCAAAGAATGGTCAATGATCAGAGACCCAAATTAATGGTACAAATGAAGGGTGTGGACATAGAAGGGTTGGTAGTTACAGGAGCTGATGTTAGTATACTTTCCCAAAAGTCTTGGAATCCAGAGTGGCCACTTCAGAAAGTTTACACAGAGTTTATAGGAATTGGTGAATTATCAAGGATAAGACAAAGTGTCCAATGGATTACCTGTGTGGGACCAGAAGGGCAAACAGGGAAGTTGAAGCCTTATGTGGCTGACATATGCATGAACTTATGGGGAAGGATATTTTTACCACAATGAGGTACTCGAATTAATATTCCTGCAATTTCTAGGGACAGCAAATAAGGAGATTAGAGGTGATGTGGTAGATGATTCTGGAGAAGGTATTGCCCCCAGTGACGTAGAACGATCGCAATCTGTGCCCATGGTCAAATCACAGGACAAGCAGCTGTAGAAAGAGCCAACCATGCCTTAAAAGAGATGCGTATTAAAACAGGAGAGAAAAGACCCCAGGGACAGACTGCATAATGCATTGTTAGCTCTCAACTTTCTTAATGTTGGTGAGAGAGGAACAACAGTAGCTGAGAGACACTGGGTTACTGAAAAAACTGAGGAACTGGGCCAACCAATATACTGTAGGGATGTGTTGGGATTGAAATACAAACCTGCAACAGTTTTAAGATGGGGATGTGGTTATGTTTATGTATCTACAGAAAATGACAAAATACGGCTACAAACAAAACTTATAAAGATTAGCTCTGACCAGAAAAAACCTCTTATCAGCTGAGACATGAAAGTCTTCACAAAGCGAATGGCACAGGTGATTCACAGACTGTCTCAGTTACTGACTTCTCCAACATGTGCATGCAAACCAACTTCAAAAGGACCAGCCCCAATGATCGACCATAGAGAGACTGAACAATACAGAGACTGGACATACAATGCAGAGGCTGCAGAAACACAGAGGTTTGACAACAAATGCTACAGCTAGTTTTTTTCAAATGATCCATTTTTTTCCTTGGGGCCCATACAGGAATTCTTCACCCCAATTCAGCAGGAAGCAATTTTTACAAAGATCGTTGCCCTAGTCCCTTAAGTTGGGTTGGAGAGGTTTGGTCTTTTGATGTGTTATAATTGTTAGCATCTAGGATGGAAGGTTATTATTGGTTATGATCAGAGACTGGTAAAAATTTAAAGTCATTTTGTTAGAATTACTGTACACTGATAGAAATTTGAGGTTGTTTTCTCAGCTTATTTGACTGTGTTGTACACGTGGCGTTTATTGAAAATGTGATGGCTCTTACAATTATTTCTATTGTGTGTAGATTGCTAATGACAGTCTTAAGGACAATTCTTAAACAGAAAGGGGAATGTGGAGTGGAAACTTCTAATTCCTTTGGAAAGTTAGCTTTGTCAAATGTTGTTTGGCTGGGGCACGCAGGTGAAAGGTGGTCTTGCTAAAGCAAACTTGTGGGAGGACCTGGGATGGAGTGTAACTGTGACCCCCCCCCCCAGACAGTGAGAGCCGAGCACTGAGCGTTGGTTTGGTTTGCTCTGTCTCACTATTTTTCCCTAACAACACACGTGTATTGGTTCACCTTACATAGTGTTGTTGAGCTTAACTTACAATAACGCTGCCATTGAGAGAAACTCGCCCAAGGACTGCTTGTGAGGTTCCTTGCTGCTTCCAAGGTCTCGCCTCAGGCTGGTCGTCGAGCCTAATGGTTTCTTCGGGAAACGAGCTGCTGGCTCGTTCCTGGTGTCTGCCTGCAGAAAGGACTGGTCAGTAGCTGCTGAGTCATATTTGGTGTTCGCTATGGGACTGAACTGATGCCAAAGAAGATGGAGCTCTTCCCCAAAGAACTACTGTTGAACGGGTCCACTTCCCCCGTATCCTAATAACTTTTCTCTTCCACTACCGCTGTTGGGTTGTGGTCTAGAGGAGAGGTTGAACCCTTATTAAAAGTAGGTTGCAAAAAATGTCCGCCTACGCTGGCCTGTTTGGGTTGGCATGAAAAAGTTAAGTGCGCCTTACTAATTAACACTCTATTAGTCCGAGTTGCTCAAGAGCCTGTTTTCACCCTTCTCTCCTCCGAGCTAAGCCCAGCATACCTGACTGTGAAGCAACAAGCCTCCCTTTAATCCAAACTCAGCCAACAAAGAGAGAGGCTGCCACGGGTGCACGCCAGGAAATGCCAGCCCAACAGGTACCTGTTGGAGAATCAGGATCACCAGAGCCCAGGACAAAGGATTCCCAGTTCTCAGATGAGCGCTCCCCAGACTACGGAGCTTTCTTCCCCAAGGAGCCTGGCGGAAGGAGGGCATCAGCTGCTGCCAGGAGACTGCAGGGATAGAATTTAAGAGACTAAGCGAATCTCAAAGGGTCTGGGGATGACGGTCACTTGGTAGAACACTTGGCTGGAGTGAGTCCCCAGGTTCAATCCCTAGTCTGGGGAGCTGAAGAAAAGCATGAAGGAGATTTATGAGGTCCACCTTCATTTCTTTAGCTAATTTGGAACTTTTCATTTTTTATTTTATGTATACGAGTGTTTTGCCTGGGTGCATGTAAATGCACTGAGTATGTGCTTGGTGCACTGAGGTGGCATCAGGTTCTCTAGACCTGGAGTTACAGAGAGTTGTGAGCTACCATGGGGCTGCTGGGACTCAAACCCGAGTCCTTCGGAAGAGCAGCAAATGCTCCTATCTGTGAGCCATCGCTTCAGCCCTGACCTCCATTTCTATAATGTCCATAGAATTAAATGTCATTATCAGGAGGATATAAATTATACAAATCAAAAGTTGTTTAAATGTATGTGTGTGTGTGTGTGTGTGTGTGCACATACATGTATGTCTGTGCACCATGGCATTCGTGTAAGTGAGAGAACAACTCGTGGGTGTGGACTCTGGGTTCCGGGGACCTAACAGCATCGGACTTGGCAGAAGTCCATCCACCTGCTGGGCTTGCTCCTCAGCACAAAACGTAGACCTGTGCAGGCCTCTGACACAGAGTCTCCCTGGAGGAGCTGGGAAAGAGAGCGCAGAGGAAGCTCCTGCAGCTTCCTGTCAGCAGATCCTGCTGCCCCTCGGCTAGCGGCCCCATTTTTATCTCTTCCACCTAACAGATAAATAGTTCTTTACAGAGAGAAGTTAACTGAGAATCTCTACCTTGGATGCTTGCCTTAATTTTCACCACAATTTGATTTAGTGATTTGATTTCAAAAGTTGATTTGAAAACATTTGGGGGAGTACATTGTCACCCCTAAGACATTGTCACCCCTGAGAAGTCATCAGTGTAATTTGTAAACACAGGTATAATCCACTATGTAAGGAACTGGCCATATGTATAGATCTATATATAGACAATATATAGATAATAGTCAACTATCAATATTAGCCAAACTGTGCACAAAGAAATTAGCCCCTGAACCGGACTGTCAATGTTGGGTGTGAAAAGCCCCCACATTGTGTAACATTTGAGCGTGTGGTGCTGTTTTGTGGAGCCTTTGGGACAGGGGGCCTGGTTGCTGGGTCATTGAAGGTGAGCCTTAAGGTTACAGGTCAGTCCCACTTCTGGTCTGATCTTTGTTCCTTATCTGCACGATTCCAGCATCCACAGCCTGGCATAGCTCTCATTGCCCTTTCTGTGATTTCTCTGCCGTGATGGACTGTGCTCTCTGGACTGAGATTCAAAATCAATCTTTTCTCCCTTAAGTTCCTTATCTAAAGTACTTTGTCAAGAAAGACAGCTGGTACACAACTTGTCTTCACCTAATCAGTGAAGGGGCGTGGAGGTGGGTCACACGGGTGTCTGTGTGAGTGGGATGCACATTAGAGAGTAAGGCAGAGCACAGGTTCACAGGGCTACGACCCGCCGAGGGAGAACCTGGAGGCTAATGCGTGCAAAGCAGTGTGAGCACAGACCATCCGTCCTGGGACGCACAGGGCAGCCCTGTGCCCAAGCTGTGTCTGCACACTGACCTGCTTAGCTGCTCAGTTTTCCCAGCATGCAGAGCAAACTTCTGTGGTTCTAAGTCACGGGAATTCTAAGTCTCTTTGCTGTGTATGGCTACTGTGGTGACAGTCGGTAAATACATTAATCAGGCAATCACAGAACTAAACATAGTAGTGAATGCCACCCAACCAGTGGGGCTGGAGGAGACGCATCCTGTGCCATTAGTCTCTACGGTTTTACAGTGATGAGGAGAAATAAGGAAGAGGTGTCCAGAGGCTAAATGGAGGGCGATGAAATGTCAAGGGAGAGAGAGCTGCGTGGGTAAGGTGGTTCAGTGGGTAGAGGGTGCTTCCGCTGAGCCTTAGTGCCATTCCTTGGCCACAAATGGTGGAAGGAATGAACCAGTTCCCCCAAGTGTTTTTGTGACCTCCGCACACATGCTGTGACATATATGCACCCCAACATGCACAACCAGTCAGTCAAGTGCATCACCCGCTAGGGACAGTGGGTAACAATATACCTTGTGTGACACTGTTGCTATGAAAAGAAAGCACTCTTAATTCTGCAAAGACATGGATATAAAGTAGGGCTGTCTAGGCAAATGAAGGTGTGCGACCAACTAGAGTGAGGACTGAGAACTCAATTCAGACCTAGTGACTCAGGGATCATTGTCTGTCTGTTGAGTCAGAGGGCTGAGTTTAGCCAGGTCTGATTGAATCCACGAAAAATGGAAGGACTGTGGACAGGCAACTCTTAGTAGCTAAGGAAGATAAAAATGCGACATTTAGTATTTTTGATTGAATATATTTTATAAATATTAACTGATGTGAGTGATCCAGAAAATATGAGAGAGTGACAATAAGGTTGAGGGTTGCTGAGCAGCGAGCATCCTGGGGAAGGTGAGGGACCAGAATCTGATGGACAAACAAGGCTGTCAGTCCTTCCTCTGATGGCAGCCACTCATCCCAGCTCAGGGAGGGAGGAGGCAGGTGCACACAGATGGAGAGGTGGTATGGTGGGGGGGGGCGTAAAGGGTTCTTTTGATCTGTCTGCTGACAGTAAGCTTGAGCAGGGGAAAGGGTGTTGCAACCACTGTTCAGGAGGTCCAGAAAATGATCATTCAGGCATCCTGAATGTTTCCACTTACAGAGTGGGGAAATGGGAGCCAGGGATGCCACTCAGTTGGTCAAGTGCTTGGCTAGCACAGGTGGTACCCTGGTCTCTAGACCCAGCATCAGGAAACCTGGTGTGGTGGTGCATGCCACTTGGGAGGAAGAGGCAGCAAGAGCAGAAGTTCAAGGGCATGCACAGTTACTTAGGGTATGGGAAGTCAGCCTGGGTAACCCAAATCCCTGTCTCAAGACAAAAAACTCAAATCGACAAAACAACAACAGAGAGAGGATCATCATACCCTCAACTGCTCTGTAACCACAGGCTTTTCTTGAAACAGAGGGTTGACACCACAAAGCAATTAGCTGCCTGAATTCCAAAAAGAGAGAAGACTTTGTGAGCAGACAGAGCTGGGGCTCATTAACCCTATCACCTGTGGCACAGCAGGGGCACGGGACAAAATGGCAGGTGCAAGTGGTTAAGGAGAAACTGGCAAAATGCATAACCAACTGCCAGCAGCCACTGTGGGCTTGGATCTGGGAGAGCAGGGGTCTGACACCAGGGGCAGGGCACTCTCAGGCTTTCCCCACAGGCTTTCACCAAAGCGGGGAGCTGGAGAAACGCCCCCTGGTGGTGCAGGGGTGCAAAAGGTTATAGGTAAACAGGAAGAACTGGACAGGGGAAATATTTTCAAAGATGGAGGTCAAGAGTTCCATAAAAATAATAATAAATTATAAATGTATATTATAGAATAATAAAATTATAAAATAATATATCAAAACATACGTCCAAATATTTTAGAAACCCCCAAATGATAAACCACTACCTAAATATGAACAAGCAAGAGAAAAAACAAAACCAAAAATAAAATAAAATTAAATTAAATTAACTACCAGATCTTAGCAGACCTAACTGATAAAACCGAGATTAAACCTTAAAGGGAGCTGTTAGCGAGGAAGGCAGGGCAGGAGGCATCACAGCAGAGGGATCTGGAAAGAGCCACAGAGGACTCTCTTCTGGAGCCATGCACGTGGGAGGCAGTGGCTTGGCGCCGTTCAAATCCCGGAAGAAAGTGCCTGACCCAGAATTCAGAAAAAAAAGCGACCTTGCAAAATGGGGGTGGAGTGGGGACATAAGGTAAAAGAGTGGTAGAGCAAGACGCCTGATTCCCTCCTCTGGCCTCTGGGCACGAGTGCACCGTACACACATGCACACAAACACTAGACATCTTCTCAAACATTACAAATAAAATGCCACATTATCAACTGTGTGCCACTCAACAAGAAACCTACTTGCTTCATTTTTAAAGAGATTTAGTGTGTGTGTGTGTGTGTGTGTGTGTGTGTGTGTGTGTGTGTGTGTGGTGTGTATACAGGTGGCCATGGATGCCACAAGAGGATATCAGATCCACTGGAACTGGAGATATAGGTTACTGTTAGTCACAAGACGTGAATGTTGGGAACTTGGGATCTCTTCAAGAGCAGAGCCCCCTTAATCCTAGAACCACCTTTCCAGCTCCAAAGAAACCCACTTTTTAAAAATGATCGTATACGATGGGACAGGTAAAAGGACAAAAAGAGATGCACAAAGCAGATAATCCTGAGCCCGACTTGCACAGTGTTCAGCTCCAGACAGACAAAACCACTGCACGTCCATGCACCCGACACTATGCTCCCGAGAGCGCCAACACTGAAGGAGAACCAGGCAGATGCAGGCAGAGTCTTTACGGCCCACTTTCCTTAGTGACAGATAGACCTGATGAGCAGGAGCTGTCACCTTGACCTCATTAGCACAGAACCTGGAGAACACACACCTGACTCTTTTGAGTGTTCAAGAAACACTGAGGTGCTGCTGTCACGCGCCAGCTGTGGACCAAACCAACAAAGGTAAGCATCAGGTCCGCGACGTTCCCGTTGGTGTGCTCTCACGCCTAGAGCCTCCCTGCTCAGATATTTTTGTGTGAGACGAACGATTGAACTAGGTGGGTTTTGGTTTTGGTCTTCCCCTTTCTGGTGATGAAGAGAGGAAGAGAATGAGGGCATTCAAAGCCAGTTGTAAGATTGGGTCATGGACTTTACACGGTTAGGTTTTGATTCTGCAATGTCTCTCGCAGGCTCATACATTGGAACTCCAGCTGCGGGCGGAGCTGTTTTGGAAGGTCAAGGAAACTATACAAGCCTTGCTGGATGGTCACCGGTGAGTGGGCCTTGAGGTCTACAGCCCACTTCTTGCTCAGTCTCTACGTCCTGCTCCATCTGATCCCTACTTTCTACTCTGCAGAGGAGTGGGGGAAAGTCCCTGCCACAGCCCCACGCTATCATGGATCCCCTGCTGCCGTGCCTTGCCCTGCATGGTAGACTGTATCCCTCACCTCATGAACTGAGACAAACTCTTCCCAGCAGTATTTCTGGGCCAGGTGTTTGGTCACAGCACTTAGGAAAGTCACCAATGCCCCAGATAAGACACAAAGTGAGAACAAAAGCTGCAGGAATGTTGTAGAGCCAATGGACTGGGAGAGCTGGTCAGAACTGCTAGTGTTTGGGACCCAGAGGCAAGGTGATTATTTACAAGGGTGGTAGGAAGGAGTACTTGAAATTGGTACTGTTGGTAATGACCAGGCCAAGGGTATGGCCCCAGAAATGATTAACCATGAAGGCCATGATCACAGGAAAAGACAAGGTGAAGTCCCGACTTACAGGTACTGGAGACGTCGAGAGCTGGCAGCTAAGCTCTTGCAGTGATGGAGTGATCAGCTCAGGTGGGAGACCATGCCACAGAGGGATGGAGGGGCGCAGTCTGATGACGTGAGATTCGATAAATGCAGAGGGAGGGCCAGTCTGAAACCAGTGTCCCAGAGCATGAAGACTCCTAATATGTGAGCTACATGGTGTCAGATGAGAGGATGGAGGATACAGTGTTTACGGGGTGTGAGGCATGAGATGCTGCAGGATTCTTACTCTGTGCTTGTGGATGGAGCCGGTTATCAGTTCAATGTGCCAGGCTGGATTCCAGAAAAATCACAGCAAAGATAAACTCGTACCACAGAAGAGCTGGGAAAGAGGTCCTTGGTAGGGGAGAACGTTTAGTGCATTTCTTTTGACTGGTTTTCTTTTATCTCAGTTTTTTTGTTTGTTTGTTTGTTTTTGTTTTGTTTTGTTTTTTTTCAGACAGTGTCTCATGAAGCTTAGGTAAGCCCTGGACTTGCTATGAACCTAAAGATGATCTTGAACTCTCGCTCCCCCTTGCCTCCACCTCCCGAGGGCTGAGATAAGAGATATGTGCCTGCTTTCAAAATATTTCTTTAAAAAAAGATTTATTTATTTTATGCATGTGAGTACACTGTAGCTATCCTCGATACACCATAAGAGGGCATCGGATTCCATTACAGATGGATGAGAGCCAGCGGCTGGGAATTGAACTCTGGAAGAGCAGCCAGTGCTCTTAACTGCTGAGCCATCTTTCCAGTACTCAAAATATTTATTAGAGAGTAAGAGAAGGTGTCAGATGTTTGGTGAGTAGGGAGCTAAGAAGGTGGCTCAGTGGGTGAAGACCCAAGCTCAGATCCCCAGAACCTGGGGCATTATTTTATTCTGGATGAAAACCAGGTGTGGTAGCATGTGTTCGTAACCCAAGTTCTAAAACGTTGGAGATGGGTGGATCTCAGAAACTTGTTGGCTGGCCAAACTAGCCAATCAGTGAGCGTCAGGCTCGGTGAGAGACCACGTTCTCCAAAATAAGATGAAAAGTGAGAGGTAGACTTTCAATGTCAACTTGTAGCCTCCATGTGTACATGCATGGGTGAGCATGCATGGTGAGCAACCCCCCTCCCCCATGTTAGATGAATAAACAGAGAGAAACAAAATATCCCAGAATATGCAGGAGAAAGCCACAGCAAAGGGGGAAGCAAGTCCCCCCTCCCCTGACTCCAGCCACCCCCATCCCCCTGCCCCTGTCTCAGGCCACTGTCACAGTTGGTAGGGAGGAAGGAGAACAGGTATAAGAAAGAGTCCAATTGAAGGGATTAATCCAAAGTTCCCTCCCCTTTGCACTGTCACTAGAAACTTGTCTACAGGAAGCCCAGGTCCTCCCCTGCACACCAAGGCCCTCCTCATGAGATGCTGAACTTACATCTGAGGCCAAGAGGATTTCCAGAGTAAGGGCCCTTGGGGAGGAAAGGTCTGTGTACACACGTGGGGAGCCCCAACCTCAAGCCGACAATCTATGTGCGAGTTCCCAAGAGCTACTTCCTAGCACTGCAGGCCTCTGGCCAGCATACCCATCCCAAGAGAGCCTGGGGGAGAAAAACAGACACGCCCTGGGAGGGAACCCCGTGATGGCTCTGGAAGAAGACCAAAACCATTCTCTGTCATTAAGGATGATGGGACAATCCCCAGGGAGGAGCCAAACATCCCGTGAGTGAAACGACAGAGGTTGCAAACAGCCCCGGCAAGAGTTGTCTCAACACAGAAGCAAAAACACCTGAAACCCAAGTCTTCAATTAGGATCCTTCTGAGATGTTGTGAAGATATGAACAAAAACAAGAGCCGAGCCTCCATAGATGGGACAACAAGGAAATTACTATGAAAGATTCAAAGAACAGCTAACAGATTAAGTCAAAAGGGGACCCTCGGCAACAGATGAGCAGCTCAAGGATCAGTCAGAAAGTCAGTTCCCCAGCTAAGATGTTCCCCAGCAAGGAAACAGGAAGTGCATCAGATGCAGGATTGAAAACACTTTCCTGGGGATGGAAAGTCCTTTTCCAACTTAAAAAGCCCAGGCTGGGGAGGTGGCTCAGGAGATAAGAGGGTAAGGGCGTCTGAAACATAAGCACAAAGTCTGGAGTTTGCATTCCCAAGAGCCACGCAGAGTGTGGGCACGCACACCTGTGCCCAGTGTTGGGGGAGGCGGAAGCTGGAAAATCTTGGAGGCTTCTTTCTTGCTCACTGAGCCAAAGGGCGGAAAGCTCCACGTTGGGTGAGAGGCCTTGTCTCAAGGGGGTGATGTGAAGAATGATAAAGCAGCCACCCTCAGCGTTGTCCTCTGGCTTCCACATGTGCCACTTACACATCTGTCACCTACACACACACACGCCCTCACATGCATACACCTGAGACACATGAAGTTCATATAGCACTGTCAGTCATACACATCCTTAACACATTTCTACAGTTCCAAGGTAGAGTATAACTAAAAGCAGAGATATGGATTTTAAAAAAGATAGAGACAGAGACAGAACTACAGACACATATTCTTTGAAACTCGGAAGTCAGATTGATATCAGATCTCTCATCAGAAACTGGATTCTAGAAGACAATGGATTTAAATTTTCTTTTTATTTATTATATGAGTATCTATATGTCTATGCAGGCCTGTAATAGAATAGAGAGAGCGTGGCTCCTATGAGAAGCACTCTTTGGATCTTTGATCACAGTGTGATGGAACAGGGGCCCAACTTTGTTCCCAAAACCCATCAACACATGTGTTTCATAGCAACTCCCAGCCAGTGACTGAATGAATGCAGCCGGTGCTTTTGGGGAGGACCCAAGTGTATGTCCCAGAACTTATGTTGGGGAGCTCACAGCTACCTTCGCTCTGTCTCCAGGGGATCCAACACCCTCTTCTGGCTTCCAAGAGCACTTGCACACACATGGCATTAAGTCACTCACACACAGGCACAAACCTACACATACACACGGACACACAGACAGAACTTTTAAAAAGACATAACTGAAGTGAAGAAAAGTAGACACTACTAGAAAATTAGTGAGGGTGACAGATTAACATAAGGGAATTCCAGCACTAAATTAAAATGGTAAAATCTAAAGAGAAGATTATTGATATGGACACAGAGAAAGGAGATTCCTCCAACATGGATCCCTTAAGATGACAACTAGAGTGAAGAGCCACAAAATGTTTACGTTGCTAAGTATTTGGACTGGGAGTGGAGGCCCACTTTGTTCTACCTTCCCACAGACAGTCCCCCAAATTCCAAGCATAGCTTACCGTCTCCCTGGCTTTGAAGTCACATGAACCTTTGGCAAATTCCTTAAGGCTTCTGGGCCTCAGTTGTAATATGCCCATTTTAAACAGTTTTTATTTATCATGTGTGATGTGGGGTGAGGGGATGTGCACCACGGCATGAGTGTAGAGGTCAGAAAACAGTTTTTGAGAGTCTGTCCTCTCTACTCACCAGGTGGGTATTAGGGATTGAACTCAGGCTGTTAGGCTTGGTGGCAAGCTCCTTTCTCCATTGAGCCATCTTGCCAGACCATTAATAACTACCACTTAAGAGTGCTGAGGGCTGAATGGGAGTTGGGCAGAGCCTGACACACAGCAGCTCTGTTAAACATTGGTATTGACTGGATGAGAGGCGAGGGAATCCTTTCCTGTTCTTCGTCTTCGGTAACCAAGCTTTAGATGAAAAGAAAGGATCGTAACACCTCCTAGATGGTATAGACGGCAGGCATGGGGCTAAATTCTGGGTCTCACCCTCAGTGGTTTCTCCTTCCTTCCTCGATGGGAGACTATGTATGAGGCGTATTTCCTCTGCATTCCTTAGCTTCCCTGATGACTCACACTGACACTTTCCTCCTGTGATCGGCATGGGGACTGAAGGAGTTAGGATCGTGGGTGGATGACTACTTGGATCATAATCAATAATTAAGGTGCCTGGCTGAATATATCTAATGTCTCAATGTATAGAAGATTAAAAATATACTCACAGGCAGGGGATGAATAAGAAGATACAAAAGCTACAAAACGCTGAATGGGGAGTGGAAAATAAAAATTAGAAGACTGGACAATGCTGAATATTTTGTACAGAAAATTTTATTTTCATTTTTAGTGTGTGTGAAAGTGTGCATTTAATAAAATTAAAATATGATGTCAGAAGTGAGAACTCAATGGAAACCTGAAATTGGATGAAACCTAAGAAATACAATAAAAAGAAACAGAAAGCAAGAGAGATAATGTACAAACTTCAGAGGGTAACTAGAAGAATTCAGAGATCCAAAATATGACCAGAAGCAATTTAAAAGAGAGCAGAAGAGGTTGACAAGAACAAGCCATCAACGACAGCTTAAAAGAATTTCCCAGAACCACAGGACATGGCTCTTCAGACTCAAAGGGTCTTCTGGGACTCAGCAAATTGATTAAAAAGTGAACCCAGATGAAAGTACCCTATTATACATTTTCAGAACTGTGAGGGCAACAGGAAGATCCTACAAGATTTCAGAGAGAAAGCATATGGAATAAAAAAAGATGAATTTGATTTGCTTTGGGTTTTTCAGTAGCAACAGTAGAGACCCAAAGGTTGTGTCAATCAGCTTTCAAACACTATAGCAAAATACCTGGGGGAGATTATAAAGAGGAAAGGTTCATGTTTCTTATAGCGTTTTTTGTTTTGTTTTGTTTTGTTTTTACAGAAAATCATCCTGAGTAACTTCTAGAAGGTAAAAATAAGTACAAAAAATAAGTCAATAAAAAGAAGGCAATTATTAACTATAGATAAAAACAAAAGGTAAAGAAGGAAACCTCACCATTGGGCAAGGCTTGGTTCTGAGTAATATTTGTCCAGGCATGACAACATAAACTGATTTGGCCTAGGACTGTAATAATTATATGGAGGGGAGGGGACAGGAAGTAAAGATACTGAAGTGGTGGAAGAGAGACAGATTCTCATCTACCACCACAGGAAGTCTGTGTGGCTCAAGTACAACACACAAGCTAGAAACACAGAGATGTGTAGTCCCATGATGACAACAGTTCACAGTGGCAATCACTAGGACCAGTACATGCAGAGTTGTGAGAGGTGGGAAGAGAGCAGTATTTTATTCTATCAAATCAATTTGATGTTTGAAACAATGTGCCCCAATAAAACAAAAATTATAGAAAGGATTAAAAGACTAATTTCCTCTAAGGAGAGGGTGTTTAGTATCTACCTCTGAGGCTGTGCTGCCTTTTATGATGACCTTGGCCCAATGTATGGCTCAGGAAACATAGGCAACTCTTCATAAGCTAGCCTCTAGTTTTCTATAGAGGTATTAAAGCATGCCATTACATTGTATACTAGTATAGTATATGCCCTGTACTAGCTAAACATTGGGACAAACAAATGATAAGCAAGTAGAAAGCATCTAAATGCAAGTTAGACAACGTCCTAAAGGTCAACGGCATTAGTCAGCTCTCTGCTGTATTGACAAAACACCCAAGATAATGAACTTAAGGGAAGAAGCTTTCTGTGTCAGCTTCCGAGTCATGTTTGCTTGTCCACGTTGCTTCAGATGGTTGGTATCACAGTACACCATGGTGAGAGTGCAGGGCAGCAAAGGACAAGGTATTTACTTCACTATGGTCCAAAGCAGAGACAGGAAGAGGATGGCCTGGGTACCAGTATCCCTGTCAACAACACGCCCCAATGATGTAACTTTCTCTAATGAGCCCCCACTTAGAGGTGCTACCACTGTGCAACGGCACCATGGGCCATTCTGCATGGGCCTCTGGGGAACACTCAAGACACCCAACCATTGTAATTGTTCATTACATTGAAACTACATTGGAAGAAATCTGGGAAATGCAATACAAAGAAACAGAAAGCAGGAAGGACTTCTTTTTTGACTTTGTAAGATACCTGTAGACTTTGAAGTCTGGCTCTCAGTCCAAAGGTGGTCTTGAAATCTGCTCTAGGAGGCCAGACAGAGACCAGTTACCCCAGGCTTCAGGCTATGTCCATCTTGCCTTTGAGATATGAAGACCCCTCCCTGAGAGGGGATTCCCAACCCCGGCACAGGATGCATCCTACAGCTATTAACTGGATGTACACATTGTTCCTGTGACCTTAGAACCATCCACACATGGATGGATGAGAGGGAGAGGGTCCCCGCTTTATTTCATCCGTGTCACTCGGGGGACCCCAAAATGGAAGCTAGCACTTGCACAGTGTATGGAGGGGTGTGTGTGTGTGTGTGCACGAGGGCACTCACCATATACATGAAACTAAAAAAATAGCCTTAAAACACAGATTTCATTGAGAGTCAAATGAATGGAATAAATGATACATAGTGAATGGAGATGAAATTTTAAATTTTGCATAAGAACAGATACATTGCTGAGAATTCTGGGTGTCAGTCTACATCCCACTGTTGAAAAGACACAGACAAGGGCATTTTGGGTGGCAATGTTCATCACCTTTGAGAACACAAAGTTGTAGTGCCCTTCTGGGTAGCTACACCCACCCTGCCTCTGAAAGAGTCAGAGTGCATTCTGGGTAGCCACACTCATCACCTGAGAAGACCTTGTGTTTGTGAAGCTCTTCTCACACCTCAGCTTCCTTCATACCCCAGAACTCTCACCATGACTAGAAGGTTGGGGGCTACGGTTGGCCCAAGGTGCTCAGTTTCTGTCTATCAAGTTGGGTCTAGCTTTTCCCTGAAACCCAATGACTGACTCCCCTCCTCTTGCTGACCCACTCCAGCCCACAGTGACTCAGAGATAGGCGCTCATAGTCATGGATGTCTTTCCTGCCACAGAAGAAAGAGACAGTGTTTGGATGACACGGTCTTCTAGATGGGAATGTGCTGGGGTTTTTTGTTGTGGTTGTTTGTTTGTTTTGGGTTTTCTGTTTGTTTGTTTTTGAGCCCAGAGGCTTTAGGGATAAGAGCAGGAGGTCACCTTGGCCCTGGGTATTTATTTGAAAGCCATTGGGATAATTGTGAATCATTCCTTAGTGACTCACTTTGCCCTGTAATTGTGAGAGAGAAGTTTGTCTTGACATCCTCCCCCACCCCCCTCCCCAACTCCCCCACTCCTCCACCCCACCCCCACCCCAGTTCTCAGTTCTCTTCTCAGTTGTGACAAGATACACCAGTTCTTCCAAAAACAGCGGTTCACACCCTGTGTGCTATCTGGTGTCACCTTGCCTGGGAGTCTTTATTCTCAAGGAACAAGCAATGGAGGGCACCTAAGACAGATTTGATCAGGGAAGTCTTGGAGGAGTCTAGACTCACCATGAACTCCCCAGAATGTATTCGGACAGCTGGCCTCCTCCCAGAGACATCCCCCCCAAAGTCTACCAGGAAACACAAGGGGCTCCCCAAGGTGAGGGCAGCCACCATCATGTCTTACCAAAATAGGCTTTAAAAACCATGATAAGGGGAAGGCTTGTAATGACAGCCTGAGTATCTAGGTTCTCCTAGACTAATTACATCTTCCTGCCCTGGAAGGAGGAACTGTGCTTGTTACCCTAGCAGGACATCTCAGATCCCTAAGAACCAACACTGATAAAACCAGGAATGTCATGGGTCCACCCTCAACCTTGTCTGTGTGGTTCTTATGATGGTCCCTTACTCTGAATTCACTATGTGAAAAATGACAGAAGTCGGGCTGGCAAGATGGCCCAGTGGGTACAGGCGCTTTGCCTCCAAGTCTAATGACCCGAGTCTTATCTCCAGGACCCACAGGGAGAAAGGAGAGAGTCAGCAGGCTGTCCTCTGACCCCCACACATACCGAGGCACATGCTCCCTGCCCCAAGTAAAGAAAGTGCAGTAAGTTTGTTTTTTTTTTTTTTAAATGGGAGAAGTGAGGGCTGGAGGAACAGTTCAGCAGTTAAGGACTCTTGCTCTGCAATCATGAGGATTGGGGTTCAGATCCCAGCACCTACATAACAAGCTAGGCATCCCCCAAAAGCCTGAGCCCCCGCTCTGAGTGGAGCCGGAGGATGGCTGGGGTTCACTGGCTTCCAGCCTGGCTGAGGTTCAGAGAGCCCAGCCAGGCCTCACAGGGACAGGCAGGCGATGTCCTGGGAACTCACAGATGCCTCTTCCAGCTCCGGGAATGTACAGGCGCACACACCAGCACACACTCAGACACACATGTGCATGAACACACATGAATAAAATAGAATTTTTAAAAAAGACAAATGGGCATAAGCAGTAATAAATAGTGCTGTAAGGTGCCAGATGTTGAAGATGGGGCATGAGGGTTGCGTCTGCCTCAGGAAGACTCTGCTCCCATTTTGCAAGCCAGCCGCTTGGCATTGTGGGGTAGGAGGGAGTCTGCTTGGCCCTCAGGCTGCTGGCCAGAGCTCCTGGACTTGTAAAAACATCGAATGCCACAGATTTCAGGAGTCCCTCGGAGAGTTCACTCACACAGAAGTAGAATGTGAGGTGGCATGGGGACAACAACAAAATCTCTGTCCCTGGAAGCCATCCTACCTTCCGGGCCAGCCCTCAGGGTGTGGCACCATAGGCCCCTCTCCCCGGTCACTGGTGCTTGCTCAGGCTCAGTCAAGATTTCTGGAGCCTTGATAGCATAGGAGGAACACCATAGTTCATCCTAGGTTAAAATGCTATCCTTTTGAAACCCCCACAGTGGCTTCTGAGACCTGTCTGGAAATCCAACTTGTTCTAACCTCAGTCTGGTCAGGGACAATGACAGTCACTCAAAAATATTATTCTGCGTGTGTTGCTTGTAGCCACTACCTTGGCTCGAGGGATATTATTCAGGAGGGGAAAACTAGGACGGGAAGTCTTTTTTCTTTGCTATTAGAAAGATTGACAGTAACTTGTGGCGGGCATCACTCTGCAGGTCAGCCTGTGAATGAACTTGTTCTTGGAGCTTCCTCACTCCTTCCAAGGAAGAGGCAGATCCAAAGGAAACTGTTGTACTGGTGGATCAGGCAAAGGATAGATTAATCCATACACAGGCTATTTAGGACCCAGCATGGTGTTCTGAGACCAGCAGGTGGGGATGACTAGGTAGTTAAGGCCAGATCCAAAGGATACCCTTGCAAGGTTTGTCACGGGAGAGGTGTGTGGAAATAGTCCTTTGCCCGTATTTCTGCATTGGTGGACGAGTGCGCCCCCTGGAGGCAGTGCAGTGAGTCCTCAAAGGACATGAGTGCTTCCCCCATACACGGTGGCAAAGGGCCTGAGAGGTACCTGTAAATTTTACCCATTATGTCAATTTTCTGCAAGACAAATTGCTGTCTGTTGAACATTCTGTGTAGCTGGTGGGAGATGAAGATGGAAAGCAAGATTTTTCAAAAGTCCTTTTGTGGTTAATACGCAGGGCCGGAGCCAGGCTTGGTCAGATTCAATTTAATGCTCAGCAGGGGTCCCAGACTCCGTTTTCCTTTTAAGCCTTTGTTGATGTACGCCCAGGGGTGCTTGCGGTATGATAATAACAATAACTAACACAGATTTTCCTCTTCCCCTGTATTCCGTGGGCTCAGAACAGCCCGACGTGTTCCATGTAGCAGAATCCGATGAGATGGGAACCATTGCTAGCTTTGTTTTACAGGGAAGACTGGGGTTGGTCTGGGTGATAGTCACAGATAGGAGAGGAAGTCTGCAGGAGGCCAGAGTAAGAGGCCATGCCAGCACACCCCTCTACACAGTGGGAGAGACAAAAACTGCCACAGCGATCTCCAACAGGCTCCCAGAAGCAACCACAGTGTCCGGGGCATGCCCAACCTACACGAGGCGGGGACCATCATAAATAGTATTCTCAAATGCAATCTGTGGGGAGAAAAAGTGTATCCAACAATTGTGTCACCCTGGCTGACATGACAAGCATTGTGGCTCTCTAGGAAGGAGCAAGAGAAGGACGGTGACAACACAGTCGGGATCAGCACTGCTTCTCACTTGTGCAGTCACCCACCCTCAGCCAGCCCTGGGAAGATCTAGATGGCTCGCCATGAAGACTGTGACCAGGACCCAGGTTCACTGCTGCTTTTAGTATCATTGTGCTGACTCCTGGTATGTGCAGATCAATTTAATCACCAGGCTCTGAGCTTTCTCAGCCGATTGATCTGTCCTACCTCAGATAGGGCAGGGGCCGACATTGTCTTCTTCCCTCCTTACAACAAAGCACTTCCCATGCAAGCGTGTGGTCAAGCTTCGGAAGGACTCATCGCCTTCTCCTGACCTGGCCTCCTCCAAGGCTTTGGGCAGCGTAGGGTCTCTGCCCAGGGTCCCCCATGTTCTGAATACCCCAGGTATTGTTTTTCTGTTGTATAGATGAAGAAGCTAAGGCCCAACCCAGGTGACCTAAAGGCTCATCCCATACCAGAGACACCTCTGCACCCTGCACCCTGTCTAGAGCGAGCTGAAGCCATTGGCTACCCTCAGGTGGGTACCAGGTAGCGTGAGGTGCTCAGATCTGTTTTGACAAGAATGAGGAACTGAAAGGACAGTTAGTCCTTTTGCTAGTGAGAAAAAAAGGAGAGAGCTTAGCTGGAAGCTACTGAGTAAAAAGGAAAATCAAAAACAAAACAAAACAAAAACCAACAAAAAACAGAAAGCAAGGAGCTGCTGCCATCTGGTGGGGATGTTGGGGAGTGGTAGTGAATTGACTGGTCCTTTCATTTTCCTGTTTCCTTTTTTATCTCTCTTCTCTTCTTCTCTTCTCTTCTCTTCTCTTCTCTTCTCTTCTCTTCTCTTCTCTTCTCTTCTCTTCTCTTCTCCTCTCCTCTCCTCTCCTCTCTTCTCTTCTCTTCTCTCTCTCTCTCTCTCTCTCTCTCTCTCTCTCTCTCTCTCTCCCTCCCTCTCTCCTTCCTTCTGTCTTTTAAAACTATTCCACAGCCATTTGAAAGAAATGTGCATTCTGGTTTATAGACTATTTGCATATCCATTAAGCCAATGTGTTTTTATTGTTAATCAAACCTGCCCTATCCACACATACACATGTATGTATATATTTATGAATAATTTTATCTACTTGAGATAAAGAAACATGAAACCTCTCATCTAAAGTTGTGATTTCTCTTTTTTCTTCACATTCCGATTTAGTTTACCTTCATTACTTAAAAAAAACCCATTAACTTTTATTTTGTGGGTGGGAGTGCTATAGTGTACACATGGATGCCAGAGGACATCTTGCCTCAAAGTCTGTTCTCTCTCACCATGTGGTCCCAGGGTAGAACCCAATTCATCAGTCTCAGCCTCTGCCCACTGAGCCTCTGGGCCTCCCCTTCATTCTGAGAGTGACTACACTGCCATAAACATCTGTGTTGGTAGCTTTTCTCCAGTCCTTTAAAGATGTCACTCCACTCTTCTTCCTGTCTTTATTCCCAAAAAGAAATTGTCCCGTGTCCAAGAGACTGTGTTTTTGTCCATTCATTGTACTTCCACATTCTCTGATGAATTCTTTTCACTTTGTGCTCTGTGTTGTCAATGTCATGAACCCAACAATAAAGATCTTGTGTATGAATGTAGCCACCTTTACAAAGTGTGCATTACCAAGCAGTCTTGGAGACTTGCTTTATTAAACAGTAAAATTTTCAGACAAAAAAAAAGAAAAGAAAAGAAAAGAAATTGTCCTGTGTCTTCTTTGTTCTCTACCTACATTCTGGGGGTTTGTGTGTTTGTGCATATGTGTGTGCACATGTGTGCTGGTGTGCATGCATGTGTGTATGTACCTGTGTGTATGTGTGTATATGTGCATGTGTGTATAACTGAGTATGTGCCCATGTGCATATATGTGTGTGTATTGTACATATGTTGTGTGCATGTGTGCAGATGTGTGTGGAATGTGTATACATTCTCATGCAGGGAGGGCAGCAGCTGGCCCGGGTTTCTTCTTTGGTCAGGCTCCGTCTTTCTGAGACAGTGTCTCTCACTGACTGGAAGCTCGGTGGCCCAGTGACACCAGAGGAGCCTGCCTCCACCTCCCAGCCCTGGGTCAGATGCGCAGTCACCCTTGGCTTTTAATGTGCGGTGGTGTTGAGTTCAGGTCCTAATGCTCACCTGGCAAGCGCTTCACCAACTGAGTCGCATCGCCAGCACACTGCTTCATTTTTATAGCAATTGCTCTTTTAGGATTGGAAGCTATATGGCCTCTTAGAAAAGATTGACTTTATATCTTTAGGTCATCTCTAAGCTAACAATTATCATGGACTAAAAGTTGGTACCTTCTAAATTTATAACTTGAGACGAGTTAGCCCAACTCTTTTCTAACAGTCGAAAAGCTGAATTAATCTGTTAATTTCTCAATGAGAAATTTAGCGTGTTTTACCTCCGTTCTCCTCCAAGTTACCATTTATGTTTATTCTAAGAACTACTCTGAAAATGTTTGCCTTTGGTTTGTGAATGAGGCATTAGACTTAGCTGTACATTTAATCGCTCACTAACGAGTTTCTATTTTGGGTTGTTTATACTGATTTTTTCAATTATGTGAATTCCAGTCGCAGGTGGCCCTGGGACCCAAGTCTAGACATATCTTATGGTTTCCTCATTCATGAACGCTGCCTGTGCCCTGCTTTAAACAAATATTTTAATCAAAGGTTGCAGTAAGAAGCCTGTAGACTCTGGCTCCTCCCTTGCATTGGACACGCCCCTTTACCTTCTGCATTCTCAGTCAGTAGGGGGCGCTCCGTACCCCTTCTGTATCCATCAGAAACATGAAGGAAACAGAAGAAACATGAGGAGGAAGCTGCTCCTGCCACCACCTTTAGATAGCTTGTTATTTTTAAATCCTGTGTGTGGGTACAGGCATATGAACGCAGGTACCCACAGAGACCAGGAAAAGCTGTCAGCTCCCCTGCAGCTGGAGTTACAGGCACTGTGAGCTGCCTGATGTGGGTCCTGGGAACCAAATTTGAGGCCTCCGGAGGAGGAGCAAGCGCTCTTAATCACACAGCCACCTCCCTAGAGCTGCTGTCACCATCTTAAGTCACAGCATGCTCTACAAAGCAGAGTGAACTACCTAATCAATGGACGTAGCTATGGGAACAGAAGTGCTACCTGCGCTACCTGCTCAGGGTGGTCCATACGGGCCCATGGATGGGGAGCCTCAGGATATCCAGCTGGGAATAGAGGGAGAAGGGACTGAGACCGTGGGTGCTGGGTTTAGAATAGACCTGTCTAGAGCAGAGGCTTGGGCTGAGGACAGAGGCATCCTTTGTGGAGCATGGCTTGGGGTCCTGGGACCATGGGTGTAGTGGAGAGAGCAAGGTTTCTTTCTGTTTGGATCTGGGCTTTACCAGGTGTGAATTTCAGGCCTAGCAAGTCCTCCTGTGCAGAGCCCATGGCCCCATCTGTGGAGTAACTACGACAGCCTTGCCCTTGGGCTTAAGGGCTAAAACGAGATGCTATGCACAATATGCTCAGATAGTACCTGACCTGTGTGTGTGGGTGTTCCATAAGGGCTGGGCATCCCCCACCCCTGGTGTGTGCGTAGGTGTGCTTGCACACGTGTTGCATGTGCACAAGTGCACGTGTGTAGTTTGGAGGTTGGCATTAGGCGTAGCTCACAACCCTCTTTCACCTTAGTTTTTAGACATTGCCTCTCACTGAACCTGGAACTCACTGATTCAGATAGACTGGCTGGCCCGCAAGCCTCCCAAAAGTCCATCTCCACCTTCCTGGTGCTAGGGTTACAGGCACACCCGGCCATACTGTTTCTTATGTAGGTGCTGGGAATTGAACTCAGGTCCTCACTCTTGTATGCCAGACTCTTCACCAACTAAGCTATCTTTCCAGTCCCTCTTCTGTATGTTTTTGGTAGAGGTGGGAAAGGGCAAAATGAGGTTTTCTCTCTTCCACTATCCACCCCACCTTCACACCTTCCCCTTTTAGAGGCACTCCATCTCCCCTTCACCCTCTGCTACTGGGCTGACGTCTTCCTCCATTCTGGCCTTCTCACCTGTACATGCAGGGTCAGCTGTCTCTGCCGCTCCCCACCTCATCCACTGCAACACAGCCCTTGCAGCTGTGTCGGATCTGTCTCGTCTCCTCCTCAGAGGACACTGTGTCACAACCTCCTCTCCCTCATCAGAACTCAGCAATACCTGTGTTCAGCTTTCTATGTGTGAAAAGGGTTTAAGTTCCCAGTGTGACCTGCATACATGAGCCCCCCTTTTAACTTCCACCTCCCCGGGAGCCCCCAAGGAGCCGACAGAGATGGGTCACACACGTTGGGAAGCCGAGCACATCTGGTTTACTAGGGTAAGATCTGCAGGTGAAATAACGGCACATACACAGAGAAACCCACAAGCAGAGTCCGCCCCAAACACAGTCAGACACCAAAGCAGCAAAAGGCCTTTGGAAAGTTCTCATCGAAATCAAAGGGAAGCTTTGTTGCTCATAGATTCAAACAGAAAAACCATATAAAACCAACCCATAAATATATATATTATATATGTATATATATAAAATTGCAAAATAAAATCCAAGAGCCTGACCATCCAACTGCATATCAGTGGCTCGATGTGTTAGCAGAAAGGCAGAACCATTTGTGGGGTGATGTGTGATCTTAGGGGAGAGTGGCATTGTCACAGCATAGAATATTACATGGAATCCATCTGGGACTAGAAAAAGTCAAACACAGACAGCCTATGTACAAGGGAAGACAGTAAGTCAGACGCTCATGTGACGATTGTCAGACAGACATTTCACCAAAACCACCCACGGCATTACTTACACTGCACACCCTGGCCAACCTGGGTTCCTGTGACCCTGCATCCCATGGGTCCTGTTACGTACGTGTTTCATCCACTCCACCTCACCTCTTCTCAGAAAGGGAGGACCCTGGGGGACTCATCGCTTTCAGCAGTTCAAATAACTTACAGAGAGGACAATCCTGTGATATGATTCACCAACACAGTAAGACCCACAGGAACCAGGTCGCATTGAAGTGAGGGTCTGGGGCTTCTCTAAATGTATTGCCATCCTACAAGGGTTCATGCTGTTTCTCAAGTGTGACCCCTGGGTTTAGGTCCAACTGCCACCCTGATTCATATTAAAGGGGCCTTTAAAAGATAGACAGAATGGTTTGCTGGAGGAGAGGGGAGTTTAGAACCTTCTCACCACCCCTGAGCTCCTGAGATGTCATTTCTACCCGAGATAGGAAAGAGCTCTCAGGGTCCAGGCTTGCCTGGGTGCTTGAGAGGTGTGAGGGAGGGGCTGAGGACTTGACTCCCATGGAAGACCACCTTCTCAGGCTAGCCTGCGCCAGCGTCTTCCTGGCACCCAGAGCCTCTTCTATCTCTGGCCCTGCATCCTCAAACTGATCACCCAAATTGTGGGAGAATCCGGAGACAAGTGGTACAAAAGTCAATTTGGCAAAAGTCTAATGTCACATGTGAATGAGGCAGAATGTGACTTCTTCTGTACTTTCTAGGGTCACCCAAATAATGCGCCTTGCTCATTGTTCCTACGAAAAGCAGCCCGCCTTCTCCAGGGCACTATCAGTGCAAAGACAACGAAAGGCACTTTGTCCACTGCAGTAAATCCCGCGGTGTGAGATCCCCACAGACTTCTGGACAAGGTGGCTTCCCCAGTGAGGGGCATTTGGGTGACTTGGGAACAGAGCTTTATACCTGGCCTCTGAATTCTGACAGGGAGAGCACTGCATCCTGGTTAGCTAGTGCTCTGGGAAGCAATCACAGTACTGTGGGTGCCTCTTCCCGTCGGAGAAAGAGGACGAGCATGCAAAAACCAAACACACTGTTTCGTGAGTCTCAGTTGCCTCTGGGCCCTTCCTTCTCACATTAGACCACCCATATCAGGCAGGAATTCCTATTACACTTTAGCTGTAAGGTGCCTTGTCTTTCCCATGGGAAGTGAGATAGCATTTTATTCATTTCTCGTTCCTGCGGAATTATATGGGATCATAGAGAGTTCAATTGGACAAGAAAGGACAGAAGCCTCATGGCCCCTCTGCCCTCAGTGGATGGTAAGTACGCCAGGAGCCCATGGATATTGGTGGAGCATCACACGTAAAATGAGCAAAGGGATGTGTGTTTCAATAGTCCCGCTCGGCTGTCAAGAACTCACGACATTTGGCCCAGAACTAGATATAAAATTCACATTTATGAAACAGCCTGGCACACTAGTCTACCTAGGTCAGGCTGTGTCCTGTCCTTATGCAAACCTTCCTTACTGTGCCCAAACTTAGGTCTAACCATTCACACTCTCAGGGGCGAATGTTTCTTTCAGATCCATTACAGCATTTCTGCTCACATTGGCCAGAGCGGAGGTCCTGTTAGCACAAGGCCAGACATCTGTCATCTGGTCACACTGCCATCCCACAGGGGCTAGGCTCAGGCACTGTCTCACGATTGGGTGGCTCAGAGCAGTGCCTTAAAAGGGGGAATGTGAGAGACTTAAGGTCCTCACCCATGTCCCTCATGCCCCCGTCCACAGAGCAAGGACTTCACACTCACTACCAAGTGTCACCTGGTTCTTCCCATGGTTTAAGAAGGACCAGACCTTGGGTCAGCTGATAACGGGCCAGATTCAGACTGTGGTACAGAGCATCTCTGGGCAGGGTTGTTTTGGTTTTTGTTTTCCAGTTTGGGGGATAGTCACAGATCGAAACCACCCCCGGTGCATGACATCACAGGAGCCAGGGCTGCCTCTCTCTGCACTACTCTACAGTGTGTAAAAAGAGGCTGGGAAGCCACTTCGCCTTCCCAACCAGCTGGTCACAGTAGCACCAGTTCAACCTTCTGACCCTGCTCTGTAGCAAGCACAGTGACTCAGTGAGAAACAGGCCTGTGACCAGTAAACCCTTAGCTTACACAATCCCTCCTCACTGGTCAAACCCCGAATCAACATTTACAGAGCCAAAGAAATGTTCTGTGTGGGACACACAGCCTTTTCTACAGTCCTCAGGGCTGTGCTCATAGTATCCTTTATGTGCAAGGGAAGAAGGAAATTGTAAAATGTCTTCACACTTCTCCTGTGAGCTTATGCCAAAGCAGAAAGGATCTGAGGCTGTGAACCCAGCATTATTAGCTTGGTAGACACTCCAGATGGTTTTACCGTGCAGTAGGGGAGAACACAGCCTGTGAGATCAGTCAACAGCCTTACCTGTACTCTCCCTCAGCCACCAAAGGGACCCTACCACACTTCTATTTGTGACTCTACCCTAACTAACAGTCCTCAGTGTGCAGAATACAGTAAAATTCAGATCTCTCACACTGTCTGCAAGGGTTCTTAAGACCCAGGCCTGCCCACCTGGGATGTGAACCACTCCCTGTCACCTTTCACATAACACTCTGGCATGGCCTAGGAGGACACAGTGTGGAGTCTCATGTTCCCACATCTGTCCACCTCTGCTGACTTTTGTTTTTCCCAGATGTTCCTCTCTGTTTTAAAAACCAAATCAGCCATCAATTATCTGGAAGGATGATGTTCAGGGAAAGCTCTGACTTCTTAACCTAAGCAAGCTCCAGTGTTATAAAGAGGATGGATAAAGAGAGCTCATTGGACAGAGTCCATGGACCTCATCACTCAGCACCGGCTCACACAAATGCTGCCTCCGCAGGGTCAACTCTTCTTATCTTTTTAAAAATGTCTGATACAAGTGGATGCCTAGTGAATATTAAGAGAGAATGAATGAATGAATGAATGAATGAATGAATGAATGTGAAATCTTATTTTTAAGAAGGCATTTCCTACAAGAGGAAGTCTCTGGGCATTCGTACACAGGGACATTGGGTTGTCTGTCATTAGACTTGACCCAACCAAAATGCAAAGAAAAACAGGGCCTGGGCAGCAGCTCCACATCGACACTAGGTCCTCAGCTCTGTTCAAGAGACAGCCAACTGTGGTGGGGTTTCCTGCTTCAGCCAGAGGGCTCAGATCTCCAGTGACAGAGGCATAGACATCCCACCATCCACAGCTGACTGCATCACTGACAGTGACCACAGCTGGCCCCTCTACCTTCATCTCAAGTGCTAACACTACACAGCCAAGACCAACTGTAGGGATGGCTAATGGGCCAAGGCCATTGTCCATTCACCACAGCTGGGAAGAGGCAGGACTCGGCTCGGACAGACCGGGGTTCAAACCCAGCCTTCGCACCCTGCTCAGCAAGTCAGTTGTCCCTGAAAGGGTTCAGTCTGTGGAGGGTTGAGAGAGCAGAGGGGAGGCCTGTGCCGTGCTCGTAGTCACACGTGTGCAAAGTGAAAAACGATGAGTCGAGAAACTTCAAAAACACTCTTACAATAACCAGGGCGAAAAGAGAGAAATACTCTGAAGACGCTGTGCTTTCAGGAAGATGGATTGTCTTGGAGCCAGAAGTGTTCATTAACCAACACTACTTGTTGGGAGGATATGGGGGGAAACCAGTGTTGGCATTTAAAACAACAGCTCTGCCTATTGCCAAGGCCCAGGGTGCAAGAGGGTGATGGGGTTGGGAATGTCAGCCATGTCTTTGAAAGTTGGTGAGAGAGAATTAGCCCCAAAGGACTCATTTCTGACCATCCTCTGCTGGACCCTCTGACTCAGAGTTGGGACCCAAAGAGCCAAGGTTGAGATGCCAAGAGCATCTTCTGGTCTGTGGGCAAGAGCTTTTGGAGATATGGGAAGGCCAGGGGACACTTGGCTGCCAGGCAAGAGTGAGGCAGGTACAGCCCTGCATAGCATGCAAAGCCAAATGGGTGTCTGACCTCCTTGCACAACTCAATGCCAGCAACAGAATTTGATGTCCCAGGACTTCTTCCCTGAGCATAAGACTTTTTCTTAAGCTACAGTTGGGTTTAATTTTTCAGCCTGTGAGATGCACAGTACAGACAGGTCAGGCTCCTGGGCTCATAGATCGGTGCCCCCCGGCCCTGCCCACTCACCAGGCTGACTTACTTCACCCTCTATTTGTTGGCTCTTAGAGTTTTTCCATCCATCACTCAATGGGTTCCATGGAGAAAGCTCAGGGTTAGTGTTTGGGAGAGTGCAAGCTAAGCCATCAGCCCAGGGATCAAAGATTAACTTCTATTGGCGGGGACAGATCAGTCTCTCTGGTTACTTTGAGCAGGGGTGGGGGGGGGGGGGGACCCAAGAGAGAAGCATGGCTTCTTGCTGTGGAGGCAGCTCCATCAGCAGGAGGCAGGGTTCCTGGGAAGAGATGGACCTTACTCAGAAGAAGCCTTGGTCTGTGAGCATCCGTGACAGTGCCTGGTGTTTGGCCTTCCTACCCTGGGCTCAGGTGGGCAGGTGGTGTCCTAACATAGGCAGCCCAGGACTAGGCAGTGTTGAACAGAGGGCAGAGGATGACCACGGGAGTCAGGAAGCTCAAATCTAGGGCAGGCTTTGCTGCCAACTAACTGTGACTGTGGACAAGACACCTGGCTGCTCTGGGAAGGCAGGCTCTAAGTTCCCCTCTGAGTGTATCCCAGGATCTCCTCTTGCCCTCCTTGGCCCTGTGCTCCAGGGTCAGAGTTGGGAGAAGGTAAGGAAGGAGGGCAGGGATGCGTCAGGACCCACTGAGCCACTAATCAGGATTCCACCTTCTCCTTCTTCTTGCTCTTCTTCAGGAAGGAGGGGGTTCGGAATTTCTTTTTCTTTTTGGAGGGTGACTTAGAGGGCGAGCCCTCTGGGGACAAGGGGCCACTGGTAACTGACTCGGTTTTGTCCTTGTAACTGTCGCCATCAGTGTCAGCGTTGGTGGTCATCTGGCCCGGCCCTTTGCTGAGGACTTCTTCCACACTCGGCTCCTCCTCCTTCCCATTCACCACCACCCCTTCTGGTTTCTCTGGCTCAGGCTCTGTGCTGGCTTCGCTGACTTCTGTCTTCTTGGCATCTAGGAAAAGACCAGAAGACCCAGCCTGTGAGATTTCATGAAGGTGAGTGTTCAAGGGGTCAACAGAACCACTTCTAGGGAGACCTGGAGCTAGGGAAGTACAGGCTGACATGGGGTGGGGGAGGAACAGAGGAGGGATGGCGGTCTCACCTCTCACCACTGCCCAGGAAACACCCACTGCACTCTGGGTTCTTGTCTACATATTGAAGCGGATGTTGGCTTGCTTCTGAACAAGCACTTAATTCAGCGTGAATGAAGGGACCCACCCAAGAGAGGAGAGCAGCTGAGGGCAGCCCATGGTTGTCTCAGTGGAGGCACCAATCTAGACATGGTGATCACAGGTCTTCAGACCTAAACAGCAGCAGGGAGCTTAGGGACCCAATGTCTTCCCAGGGGGCAGAGAGGAGGAACAGAAAGGACCCAACATTTCCATGTTAGGATCATCAATCGAAGGAGGTTCTTTCATTGTAGTGGCTGCCAGGGCTCAGGTCTCTATTCTACCTGGGATCACCAGGTCCCACACTTAAGGGACGCATGCTCAGACCCCAGGCACTGAAGTCCCCAGCTGTCCCCTCTTCCCAACTATGCAGAGGATGGAAGGGACTATAATGCCACAGACTCAGAAACACAGAAAGTGAACTAAAGACCGGCTGGCTCCCTTCTCCCCGTTACACAGCCAGAACAGAGCTGCACAGTGCAGACTCAGGTCTGGGCTTCTCCCTCCACATGCTTCTCATCCAGGGGTTGAGTGGCCTGCTGGTGTGTGAGAGGTGAGCATCGTGTGGTATAGATGATGTATGTGTGCATGTATGTAATCTGTGAGAGGGGTGTGTGTGTGTGTGTGTGTGTGTGTGTGTGTATGTGTGTGTGTGTGTGTGTGTGTGTGTGTGTGTGTGTGTGTGTATGTGTGTGTGTGTGTATGTGTGTATATGTGTGTGTGTGTGTGTGTTTGTGTGTGTGTGTGTGTATATATGTGTGTGTGTGTGTGTATATGTGTGTATGTGTGTGTATGTGTGTATGTGTGTGTATGTGTGTGTATGTGTGTGTATGTGTGTGTGTGTGTATGTGTGTATGTGTGTGTGTGTGTGTGTATGTGTGTATATGTGTGTATGTGTGTATATGTGTATATATGTGTGTGTGTGTGTGTGTGTGTGTGATATGATCGTGGGCACTGTTGAGCGGGAGCATCACCACCAGGACTGGCACATGCTCTGCTATCTGGGAATATGAGCCGCAGGGGAAGGTGAAGCCAATGCTGCAGAAATGGGTGAAGAAAAAAATCCTAGAGTTCCCGCCGCAGAGGGATCCTGGGACTATAATCTGTGTGGATGGGGATGAGTATAAAGCAGTCAGAATGGGATGGGTTAACAACCTGGAAAGACCTTATGGTGAGGCTTTTCCTTCCTCCTTGAGGTGACATGCCAAAGTTCTTTTAGACCCCCCCGAAGGTGTGTTCCCTTTTAGTATCAGAGACCGGCTGTCACCTCTCATTCATCCAACTTTCCACACGAGAGCCTGTCAAAATGTATAGTCCTGATTCCCACCGCCTGAGCTCTAGTCCCCTCACCTCCGTGTACATTCCCGAGGCTGTCATCTGGCAGTGTACCCCAATGCCATAAATCTGTTAGGGCACGATCCTCTCTGTTCTCTCTCCTGTTTTCCCCCAACCTTCGACTTGGTCTCCTCAACTGTCCCTTGTCCCTTCCCTGTCACCCCGGGTTGGGCTATCTGGAGGAGGTCCTTCTTGTCTCTCCATTCCCCAAGTGTAACCTTATATAACAGATGTGTTTGAATACTTTGTCTCCTCAGTGTCTTTCTTGACCTTACACCCACTTCCATCCTTCCTGCACCCACTATAGAAACGTCTGTCCCCAACTGAGTCCATGTGAGCACACCACCTCTCCATTCTAAATGGAAAGAGGGTGAAGCTGTGCCACGCACATGTCTAGCCCCTGGAAGGCACCGGGGAAGGCCCATGAAAGTCACAGACGGCAGAATGTATGAGCGGCCAGGTGAACGTGGTAACGGAATCCCTCGAACACTGTCACCCCCACCCGTCATGTCCATCCGTGGTGACTCATGTCCTGGCTGTAGTTCAGTCCTTCTCCCAGGTCCCTGTTCAGGTCTCTTCACTTATATCAAGCAGGTCCACAGCCCCTGGTGTCTGTGCTGTCTTGAGAAAGCAATATTAAACCGAGCACAGCCAGTGTACCCACCCCCATCGGTACAGAGACCGCTGGAGAGTTGGCAGGTGAAACACCAAGGACTGGCTCAGAGCCAACTCTCTCCCCTGAGAGCAGCTCCGGAAAATGAAGTTAAAGAGTATCTGGGAGAGACCCCAAGAGATGAGTGCAGTGGGACTCATGTATGCTTGAATGGGGGGTGCTTGGAGGTGCTCATGGAACTGGGGACACTTGGTAGAAGGGACAGAGACTGTAAAGTTGCAAGTTCTGTCTCCTAGGAAACTGGGAGAGGAAGAGGAGAAATAGGGAAAGTGGATGATTCAGGGAAAATCTGTGCTCAGGACAGCTGAGGTCACTCCCCCAGCTTCCTGGTCTCCACCCCAATACAACACAACCCAGCCCACTCCTGCCCACCCATCCAAGTACATATCTCCCCAACGTTGGGTTCAGTTACACTCCGTGCAGCTTCCACTGAGATTAACAACCAACTTGCCTTCTCTAAGCCCACTGCAACGTGCTCATGTTACATTGGCTGTCTTTGTTCTCCACTCAAAACACAAATCCCTCTCACTTAAGTGCAGACGTCTCCCAATCAGGAACTACCCGCTTGAGCTTCTCTCTGAGCAAGGTCAGGTACAGGTTCCACAGAGGATACCTGGCCTCTCCTCACTGCTGGCATGTCTGTGGAGGAGGCCACATCTAACCTCAGGAATATACTCATGACTAAAGGCATGTGACTTTACCTAACACGTGACAGATAAGTAGTCTGACCTGCCACTTGGCAACAGGAAGGGGGATAAGGGGAGGACCTGGATGTGGGTTTGCTGAACGCAGGTCAACCAGACTAACCCTGGTCTATGTCCCAGTGCATGCAGGACTGGTGACCACCATGCACTGTTCTTTCCCCAGTGAAGAGGGCTCTTCGCCTTTGCATGCAGAAGCAAAGAAAAGGCTCATTAAAGGTTGGGGGAAGTATCGCTCATGATCGGCACCGACACAGGGCTGGGGTACCATGCTGCAAGGATCGCGAAGGTCCACGAGGCACTCAGAGCACACAACAGGGAGCAGAAGGCTAGCCCAGCACTAACAACTGCCTCTGAGGCTCTGTGAGCAGGAGGCTGGTCCACAGAACCCTGAGCCAGCTTCTGTCCTTTAAATTCCTGAATAGCAGTGTCTGAAAGAATGATCCAGATTCAACTTGTGCAAATGCAGTCTTTCTCCATGTTAGGTCCCTGAGGCAGTGGGTGGGTCCCAAAGTGTGTGTGTGTGTGTGTGTGTGTGTGTGTGTGTGTGTGTGTGTGTGTTATTGTGTGTGTTATTTTGTCTCACACATTCTAGGCAAGTGCTGTACCATTGAGCTACATCTCTACCTCTCTAAATTCCTGTTGTTGTTTTTTTAATCAAGTCATCAGGCCATTTTGACATAAAAAAGACCATTGGCTGCACAATGGGACATTTGTGTTCAGAATATGCCCCTCCTTGGCTGAGAATCAAAGTTCCCGTAAGTACTGGGTATACTAATGACATGTGCAACAGCTCAGGTCCTAGTGTGCAAAGCCTCAGTGTCATGTTGTCCCCGTTGGGTCCAAGGCTTCTGGTAGCAGCCAGAATGCAGGGGAGTGCTGCAGAGCTGCAGGCCAAAGACCTAGAAGGTCTAGACATTTTTGCCTAACAGCTTTGGGAGACCTAGGCCACCACGGATAAAGACCAATGACACTAATGGAAATGTAGAGAGACCACATGAGAGAGGAAGGGTGAACAAAGTGAGAGAGGGTGAGGCACAGACAGAGACTAATAAGCTACCCCAGTGTCCCAGTTGAGCCTGCTTCTTCCTGTCTCTGCCAAGGAGTCAGCCATATGTGTGTACCACCTTGGAAGTCCTGGCCTAGTCATGCTCATAGATGACTGTGGCCTTGGTTGATAGCACACAGGGAAGAAGACCCCCTGGGCTAAGCCCAGTCAACTCCAGCCAATCCACAGAACTCACTGCGGACCATGGTTGAACAGTGATCTGATGCTACTGAGCTAACTTGCCTAAGTGTTGGAGGCTGGCAGCATCTAGGACTAGTAATTCACAATTCAAAGAACACAGTCTATAGGAAGAATGGATTTATGTGAGCACATTGAAATTTTGGTCATTTTCTCCTCTCACCTCTGTTCCCTGTGGAGACCCACAGCTGATGTCAGCTGTGGTCCTTGATGGGTCTCCATTTTACTTATTGAGTCAGGGTCTCTCAATTGAACCCAGAGCTCACTGATTGGCTAGACCAACTAGCCAGTTTATCCTGGGGCTCCTCTGCCTCTGCATCTTGAGTTCTGGGATGACAGGGACTGCCATGCCTGGTTGGATTTCACATGTTTGTGCAGCAAGCACTTATATCCATTGGACCATTTCCCAGCCCACTCTGAAGTGCTTTGAGTGGCTTGTTTTAAATAATGGATTCATCAGCGACTATCTAACAGGAAACATGAACTTTTTTTTTTGCAGCTCAGTCTGTAGTCCTGGGTATTCCCTGTGGGGCAGGTCAGTAGGGAGAACATCAGTCAGGACTTAGTCAAAGAGAAGGAAGTATCCTGGTGAACAGATGTGAAGGGGGTTGGAAAGGTTGACAGTACAAGGTTAAGATTGGGAACATAGGCAGAGAGTGACATTATGGGGACTCAGCAGGAGAGGACCTGGAGTGCAGTAACAGATGGCTGGAAACAGTCGCCCTTGATCTCACGGGTAGGACACATGTGGGCACATAGTTACTGTGTAGGAGTCCATCCTGCGTACCCCAAGGAGCTGGTCCAGGCCACCCAGCCACACCACACTATAGCTCACATCTCATCACATTCTGTCAAGTAGCCATGTTCCAAGCTGTCTGTGGTACAGAAAGCATTTTTAGAGAAAACCATAACTTTTGTTATTCTACAACCCAAGAACAGTGGTAGATTTGCACCAGAGAGAACCGGAACTCTGGCCACAGTGAATGTGATGCCCAGTAATGGGTGATTGACACTTCCATCCTTCCACTCTCACCCCTCTCAGGAACAGAATCTCCTGATTCGTCCCGTCTACCACGAGCCCTTCTCGGCTCTCCTTATAATTCTCCCCTGCAGCCTACACTCCTGTGCTAATGGACAGACAGCCCAGACCCTCTGCACACCACTAGGAGACACATGGGGTCTGGAAAGATAGAATCCAGGCTCTGCTCAAAGTTCTAGAAGTTCCCTAGAGGTGTCAAAGCAGGGCCAATGATTGATTCGTGTTGACCATGACACTCTTCTGACATCTCCTACCCATCCTTATGGGACTTGTGTGAGTGAGCGTGTATGTGTGTGTGTGTGTGTGTGTGTGTGTGTGTGTGTGTGTGTGTGTGTGTGTGTGTGTGACTCCATGTCTCTTTCAGGAAGCCTAGTCCATGCACAGCACAGGTGGAATTGGTCATAAATTTTACATCTAAGAGACTTTCCAAAGGCAGAGCTGTGGGATCCAAGATGAAAACCTTGGAAGGGACAGATTTCTTTTAAAAAGTTCCTCCCTCTATGTTTCGAGTGCCAGGTGAGTTGGGAAGCGAGCAGCCTCTCTATACTTACTACAGAGACAAGTATTCAGACTCGGAGGAAAACCCTTTGATGAAAGCACAAATGGGAAGAGAAAGGAAGACATTGTGGACAGGTTGACAACACACCATGGTGAGACACAATGAGCACGTACAGCCAGTGGAGAGGAGGGAGGGGCATCCACTTGGAGCACTGGCCTCAAGTAGATTGGTTTTCTCCAGCAAGCCTAGGTCTGTACTTGAGGCAGTGGTTGGCTTGGGGAAGAAGCTCAGGGTGAAGGTGCTATCAGAATCACACGTGTGACCACTCATCAAGGAAGGGGTCCCAGCAGCCCAGCAGAGACTGTCCTCTGGGTCACAGGGTGCCATCTTTGGTGGAGTTTCTCAGGGGGCCCAGTGGAGCAGCCTGGAGGTGTTGAGGGGCCATACAATATTGTCAGTATGTGTGTCTTAATAATAATCAGGGCCTATGATCAAATTATGCTCTTAGTCCGTCAAAGTATGCTGCCATTCATCAACACTCCCTTAGACACAGAAGGACTGTGACAAAGAAAAGCATTAATAATTCCATTAGACGCACAGGGAAATTGAGGCACAGATGGAGGTCTCTGAACTGCTAAAACTAGCAGTTTGGTTGGGCCTGGAATTCTAATATCTAAACTAGTGCCTCTCTAAATGACGCTGTTTTCAACTGGTTCACATTTTAGATTGCCCTAGAGAGAGGCTGAAAGATGGGTTCCAGGCAGCAGAGCCGCCTAACTTCACCAAGGGGTTCCAATACACAGTCAAGACTGACGATGACACCATTAGGTGTCACTCCCTGAGAAATGCAGAGTCTCAGGCCCCATCTCAGACCCGACAGAGCAGAGCCTTCAACTTTATAGAGATCCTCCTAGCATTAGCACCTGAGGACCACTAACCAGCTGGGGGAGGGGGACACCTGGCCAGCTGGGGGAGGGGGACAACTGGCCAGCTGGGGGAGGGGGACAACTGGCCAGCTGGGGGAGGGGGACAACTGGCCAGCTGGGGAAGGGGGACAACTGGCCAGCTGGGGAAGGGGGACAACTGGCCAGCTGGGGGAGGGGGACAACTGGCCAGCTGGGGGAGGGGGACAACTGGCCAGCTGGGGGAGGGGGACAACAGGCCAGCTGGGGGAGGGGGACAACTGGCCAGCTGGGAGAGGGGGACAACTGGCCAGCTGGGAGAGGGGGACAACTGGCCAGCTGGGGGAGGGGGACAACTGGCCAGCTGGGGGAGGGGGACAACTGGCCAGCTGGGGCAGGGAGGCTATGGGTCAGTCCTTTACCTCTGCTTGACAGGGCTTTGGCTGCATCAGCATAGCTCACTAGTAAGACAACGGGAATCTTGCTCAGATTACCTAGAACTGTCTGAGAGGGGGTGTTTCCCCATGCGAGTGCGGCTGTTCTTCCAACCAACAGCAGTTCTCTCCAGTGTGCAGACCACCCTGTCTCGCACACAGGCATCTATTAAAGCCTGCTCAGCTCCACTCACCCTCCGAAGCCTTGGAAGGAGAGACCGCTGGGCTCTTGGTCCCTGCCCTCGTTGGGCTCTGCACAGGAGACGCAGGTGTGGACTTTACAGGTGAACCAGGCTCCTCTGCGGCCACGTCCTTCTCCCCTGAAGACAACAAGCGCACCTTAGCACACAAGTCATAGAGAGGCAAGAGGGGCGGGGCGGACGTGAGACCCAGTGCTGTTCTACTTAGTTACTTCTGGCGGGAGAGCTGCAGGCCCTCCATAGCTCAGGTTTGCCTCTGCTCCTTCCTGGGGGACCAAAAGGGGGCAATCGGAGTGATAGTGTGTCTTGTCTACCACATGGCTGCCCCATGGGAAAGTAAGGTGTCAGGAGGGTGCCCTGTGCTGGACGAGATGGTGCTGCAGGGGTTGCTGTAATACACGCACAGATGGAGGCAGACCCGACCGCTGGCTCTCGGGTTTGCTTGCCGTAGCTAGATTACCAGTTAACTCAGTTAGTCCACACCTTCCTGAGACAAGGGGAGGGTGGAGAGCCCCACCCCTGCCCCTGGTAAATTACAGCTCAGTCTAAGTGGATTTCAGGTCCTGGGTGCTCTTGAAACAAGGAGAGGAGACAGTTCCTTTGGGCAGAGTGGAAAGGGTGAGAGGTGGCCTTCCTAGGCAGAGAGAGATTTGAGGTAGAGCCTGAGTATAGATGACTTGGTTCAGGCTAGCCCAGAAGGGAACAAAGCGTGGACCAGCACATCAAGATACTAGGAGTTTCACCATAGAGGAACCGGCTGGATGCAAGACTATGAAGCAAGGAGAGAGGTGTCAGCTAATAGAATCCTGATAGACTCACTCGAGACTTCACGTGACTGTCACACCAGTCTCGTTGCAGCCATTGACCTGTTTTACTGAGCTTTGTCACGATCAAAGGCACAAGTCCAAATATTTTACGAGCACTAACTCCTTCATAGCCAGTGAGTAGGTCACTGAGGTCACGAAGGTGCCTGCCCGTGTCACTACGAGGTGCTGGATCATGCTATATTCCTCTAGCAGGGGTGCTATTTGGTGATGGGGCAAGAAGGTCCTCACTGGGGTCTGAGTTCTACTCTCTAGGCTGGGAGAGCTATGGCTCACACAGGTTTACCTTCTTGCTCCTGTTCTAGCTTCTTCCTTTCCACCTCCTTCTTGTACTCCTCCAGCTCCTGGTCAGTGAGTTGGCTGAAGGGGTTGGGCACCGTCTCCTCCGATTCATCTTTGGTATCTGCATTGCCCTTGGACGCCAGCTGGCTCTCTGTAGACTGAAAGTTAACCAAAGTGTGTGTCGCTCTCTGACCGCTGTGCTGGGGCCCAAGCTGGAGCTTCTCTCAAGTGGCAGTCAGCTGTCTTGCTAGAGAAGTGACATGTGCTCCTCGGAACCAAGCTTGGGGCCTTGGGGTAGGGCTTGTTCCTTCTCTCCATTGCTATATCCTCCCAACACTTAGGCTCTGTACCTTTCCTGGCGAATATAGGGGTCCACCCTTTGCCCTTGAAATGAAATCAAAGATGCTCCCAAGCAGAAGACATACCTTTATTGCATTCCCATCTACGGACACTTCCAAGCCATGACTGTGCATACATTTGGTGGCCCAAAGTCAGTCAGACAAAGTCTAGCAAGCATAGCATTGGCTAGAGCAAGCAGCATGCCAGCCCTCTCCCCTGCTGCCCCTTCCCAGCCCTCTCCCCCACTGCCTCCCCCCAGGTCCCTCAAGAGCAGCACAAGCCTCAGCACGCAGCATTAAAACAAGATACAGGGCCTTCAGCATTCTCAGTCCAAGCAGTGAATCCTGGAGTCATGGTGACCAAGAGGCCAGGCCCTGAGGCCCTGGCAGGGGCACTGACAGAACCTCCGCTCTGCACCTCAGTTGAATCCCTGGCTCTGAATCATCTGGTCCCTCTTGCTCAAGGGAGGACTGAACCCAGACCCTTCTGTCCTTTCCCTAAGTCAGTTTCCTCACTGTGGCCTATCAGAAGGCATCACTTACTATTGGAGGAGGAGAACAGAGTGAGATCTCAGGGAGGTGAGCCCAGAGCAACCATGGTTTCTGGTCGCCACTTATGGGCTGCACTCATACAGAAGCAACCATAGGCTTATTGCAATGGGTTTCAGAGTCAAAGGGGAGTCTAAGATAGACCCCAAGGAGGATGAGGGACTCCACTGAGAACTCCTGCTATGAAGGACAGAGCTGCTGAAGGACGGTCCTGCCCTGTGCTCATCTCTCATCCCCTTGGGATCACGGGTCATTTCTAACCTTGACTCTATGGCATGCTCAGAGTTCACTGACTTGGCTGAGCTGGGGGAGGTCAGGAAGCTGATGTGCGGGTGCAGCCTGCAGCTGCCTGACCTGCAGCCATATCACGTTAACATGCTCTGCAGAGAGTGATGGGCCCTGGCACGTCCCGTTAGCCATTGTCTAGGAAAGTGTCACACCCTTTGCCACAAGCCATGAACAGCCATGATGCCACGCAAGGCAGAATTGCAATGCCATCTGCTCCTAAGCCCTAGACAAGATGCCATCCCCTCAAACACAGAAACAGTGACGCCATGCTTTCTAACGCTAACTACGTTTGTATGGCTACTTTTCACCCTTCCCGCCCCATAGCACAGCAGTCCTAGCCACAACCCCCTTCCTGTATCCTGATGATGCTACATCCAAACCAGGGGTCAGAAGCACTTGGGCCACCAGAATTCAGCAGGACACTGAGAGAGGGCCTCGTGGAGTCTCATGGCGGGAGGTGTGGGGCTGGCCAGAAGCCTTCCTATGAACAGATGCTCCTTGCTGCTCCCTATCTGGTGCACCCAGGAGGGAGCCAACATTGTCCTCCCTGGACCTCACAGCCACCTGTGTGGTGGCCCTTCACCGTGCAGCAAGAGCCCAGCACCTAAGGTCATGGGGTGAGTGGGCCTGAGGACACAGGGGTCCCCTGCCCAGCCCCAGGAGTCTGACAAGCTTCCCCTTCAGTTGGGGGCGGTCTCTGCTGTACCGGACTCCTGCTCTTCTCGGCGATGACGCTGGCCAAGAGCTGAGACTGAGGCCCGGCTGACTTTATATCTTGTCGGTTTTGTTCTCGAATCTGCATAGGAGGAGGAGGAGAAGGGGTCAGAGCATGGAGGGGCCCTCTGGTGTCCAGTGAGGCCTGTGACGGATCTGACAAGGTCCTCCATGGTCTTGTCCATAGAGTCTATCCTCTCTGCTCCAACCCAATCTGCCATTCTGAGGGCTGCCTCTGTACCTGGCCTTGAGCATCTCTGAGCTCACAAATGGCCACTCTGTGGACATGTCTTTCAGACACACCTAACATGTAAAGTAAGTGTGTAACATGTAAAGTAAGCTGCTACGTCAGTGGGTTACAGAGGACTGCCTTGTAAGTCCTGCAGGAGGCTCTGAGCCCAGGATGGAGTCCATACCCAGTCTCACACCAGGAGTACCAATGAGTTCCTCAATCCAGGAACTTGGCTTGCACTTCTGGGACTGCAGATTCCTTCAGAAAAGCAGGTAGAAGGGCAGACTCACCTTGTTCCTCATGTCCAGCACTTCTTGGGGGTCAGTGTAGAGAGGCACAAATTGGTTTGGGTTTTCGATCCGTATGGGCATGCCGCTGCTGGACTTTTCCACTTCATCAGCCTTCATCCACTGACAAGGCAAGTAAGGAGTTGGGTGTGGGCCACCCGGTGCTCCTCCCACTGGGGTGCCCCACCCACTAGCATGGAAGGTCCACAAGTCACCCAGAGTTGTTCTCTCTTCTTGGGTCAGAGCCAAGATGAGTAATAGATGACATAGATAGCAAGGATGGCCGGTGGGCCATAAAAAAAGCAAAACAAAAACAAAAATGAAACACCAGAGAGCAGGTCCCATGGTTACAGCACCTGCCCTTCAAGCACAAGGACCTGTGTGGATCCCCAGGAACCTGGATGGTGTGGTGATTCACCCATAACTCAGAAGGCATGGATGGGATTTCCAGAGCAAGTGAATCTAACCATATCAGCAAGGTATAGGCTTATTCTCAAAGAATACCATAGAAGATTATTCCATACATCAATCTGAGTCACATACATGTGAACCCGTGTACTTGCCAAGAAAAAAAAAAAGCACATTTATCTGTGAAAAACAGGAAAGAAAAAAAATGAAATAGAGATGTGTGTGAGTGAGGAGAAAGGGAGAGAGGAAAACGATCGGCCTGTCCTTCTCCTGGGTTTGTGTCAGACCCCAGGCCCAGGGTTCGACATGTCTCCCAGGACTTTCCCAAAGCCCCCTGTAGGCACAGGGTGAAACCCAGACCCCAGTCTCTCCTGAATCTGTGCTGATGGAAGTGCCCAGTTCTGTCTCCCTCCAGAGAAATCTGCTCCTTGTGCCCCAAACCTCAATACAGACTTGCTTCCCACCCCATCCAGGCCGGCCCGACATCCCTCTCACCGTGGTCTTCGGTCGGGGACTGCCCATATTCCTCTGCACCTCGTCGGCCACGTTCACCCTCAGGTAGGTGTTGGGAGTGTTAAGCCAGCGGGTCTTTTCCTTCTGCTGCTTCTGGGCGTGCTGGCGCAGGGCAGGGACTGGGACACCATCCTCTTCGAACACAAAGGCAGTGACTGTGGCTGGGATCTCCACTTCACTTTTGTGTTTGGTTTTCTCTTGGACGAAGGGGTGGCGGTACGTATAGCCTGTTCTGTAGCCCTGAGAGGACAGAACAGAGCCAGGTGTTGTGGGGGATAGAGGTCCACACCAGGACTTGGTTCAACCCCAAATATCCACCGGTTACAGGCCTTTCAAGTTGAGATGGGCTTAGTCACTCAGGTTTGTCAATCCAATTGTTCAGGAAGCTGAGGCAGGAGCATGACAAGTTCAAGGTCTGCCTGGACTACAAAGCAAGCCAAGACTAGCTGGGTAACTTAGTGAGCCTATGTCTCAAAATAAAGTGTGAACAGAAAGGCTGGGCAGTATAGCTCCTCGGGAGAACGCTTGCTTGTACACGTGAAACCTTGAGTTTAATCTCCAGCACATAAAATTTAACAAGTAATGAGGCCTGCTTAATGCTCATGATTTTGATGAATTTGTAAGTAGTGTTGCTTTCAGTGTTGATGGTGGTGTATAATTTTGCAGTGCGGGGCCTGGCATATCATGCCATATCAGACAGTCTATATACTGAGCTATACCCCCAGTAGCCAATATGTTTTTAAAGTAGCTAACATTAAGGTAAGATAACAAATTTAAAGTCATAAGTGTGTGTCCTTATAGACATGTGCATGTGTGCACACATGTATGTGCGTTTGCAAGTCATTAAGCTGGAAAGGAGATCATGAGCGAGGGAGGAAGAGGTCTTAAAGAAGCAAGATATGGAGAGTAACGTATAATGCGCGTGAAAGCACCAGTGGAAGGGGAAGCCCTGGGTCCTGCTAAGACTGAACCCCCAGTGAACTAGATTGTTGGGGGAGGGCGGCAAGTGGGGAGGATGGGGAGGAACACCCATAAAAAGGGGGGGGGATGTTTGCCGGAAACCGGAAAGGGAATAACACTTGAAATGTATATAAGAAATACTCAAGTTAATAAAAAAAAAAAATGTGAATCTAAGCACGCCGTTAAAAAAAAAAAAAAAAGAAGCGGGGACTGAGGGATGGATGATGAACAGCTAGAGGGTCATGGGTGGGCTCAGTAGCCAAATGGGAGGAATGAGAACAGTGTAGGATGCTATATATCTGTATCTATATCTATATCTGTATCTATATCTATATCTATATCTATGTCTATATCTATATCTATATCTATATCTATACCAGTATATACGGATATAGATAGATATAGATATAAATATATATGAATGACATTGCCATGAGGAAATCCACGTGTTACACATTAGTTTTTAAATATCAAAATACTTGTGACAGTAAAATGCCCTTGAACGCTCCTTTGTAGGAGCAAACCCTGATGTTATATAGAGCTGGCACCTGTCATCAACATTCCCAGGGAAATCTGATTGTGTTAGAACCCTCCTCTCTCTCTTCTCTGAAACTTTAAGTAGAATTATCTGCTTCCCTCAAAGCTTTGAAACCATTCCTGTAGGAAGCTACCCGCAAAGGCCTGGTGCTTCATTTGGGTGCAGTGACGCAGCACACGGTGTCCAGAGTCCCCTCTCACCACTAAAGGCACATTTCATCATTGCAAAGCCATCATGGTCATCCTAGCAACAGGGTGAGCAATGACTTGGAGGCGCTGAAGGAGGGAAAGTATTAATTATTGTAGTGGCCTTGACATGATTACATCAGGTGGCCTTGAGGGTGAGGGAAGGGAACCAAGCAGGACTGTTCTGAAGGCAGGCTTCATGTCTCACCCCTCTGAACTCGCTCCTCACTGCATCCCTCCCCTACCTCCTCTGATTCCCCGTGTTATTAATCCAATCATTAGCTCCATGAAGGAGGAGGCTGTCCTTTTGTATCTGTTAATGAACCATCCCGTCTAATTCCTTGTGAACTGGTTCATTCATTCACTGCCATAGAATAGAGTAACGTTGATGTTTGGAACAGGGAGCTAGTTGTGTGGATTAAAGCTGTGACATTAGGGATGATCAGGGCCAACTGCAGAGGCGGTGTGGGCTAATGGATATAGGATGATGGGGAGGGGCTGTGGACAGGAGGACTATGATTCCCATGGAGAGCATAGGCAGACGTGAGACCTTGGCAGAGGAAGGAAAAAGCAAGCGCTGGAGGAAGTGCAGCTAAAACTTGGAGGCCTTCACTAAGTAAACCATGACAGAGGTGGTTTTTGTCCCCAGCACTTTAAGATGTCTGGTTCTGGGTGCTCAGCCTCCACAGAGTGGTCTGAAGTACAGTACCAAGACACTCACTAAGTTGTCAAGCATCCTCATGAGGGCTTCAAATTCATGCTCTCCCAGCCGGCTCTTCTGCATGGGCCCAAAGGTGCTGCCGGCCCACTGCACAGAGCCCACCTCATGCGGACGGTGTTTCTCTTGCTCCAGGAGGATGAGGTTCTCGGTCCCCCCAGCACTGGACAGAGCCGACACCTGCAAAGAATCAGAGCACACGGGTGGGTGGGTGGAGTCCTTGGAACTGCCGCAGTGTGAACCAGAGGGCAGTGGGCTCACAGAGAACTTGGGATCCAGAAAGGCTTAGGGAACCTAAGGAAAATATCTGAAGACTTATGGAGCCGGCATTCATCGTCATGGAGCACAGTATCAGTAATTCTTCCTTGGGCTCAATTCCCAGAGAACCCAGAGAGGAAGAAATAACAAGTGTTAAAACCCAGGAATGAAACAGCACAGAGGACTGAATGTTCATTATCTGGGATACAACACACCAGAGAAGAAAAATGGTGCCTAGGATGTAGCACCCCAGAGAACCAAACAGTACCTAGGTCACAATGCCTCAGAGAAGAGGGGGCAGTGCAGGTGGATTCAGGCAACACATTTAATGATTCGGTCAGAGGTACGTGTACAGTGTGGGCCATTTAGATTAACCCTAAAAGCACTCACACATCTAGCCTCTGTTCTCAATTTGCATCCCTACCATTCAGATGTCCTTACTCGGATTTGGATTTCAGGGAGAAATCCTTGAAATGAGAGTCACTGGTGCTTTTCTGGTTGGTTGCCAGAGGGACGTGAAAGGGCAAAAACACATCAAGCCAGTCCTGAGCAGGAAGTGACAGCAGCCAGGAGGCTGTTATGGACCAGAACTAACATGTCTACCCTGTGGCTGCAGGTCAGAGGGTTAAACTGCCCAGGGGTCACTTCTGAGGCCTGAAACGGGAGAGGACTCTTCGCCGTGGACCTGTAGAGGACACAGCAATGTGTTCGCACCCTCACATCCGAGAAGACTGATGTCCTCACAGAAGCTCATTCATCAGAGTTGTGCTCTGATGATCTAATCTGCAGTGCCTGGTGTCTTAGGATGGGTTGGGAGTTTGGGTTGTGGCTTTGCTGGTGTTTGTTTCCACCATAGATAAAAGGATCCATTTAGTTTCCCGACAGATGCAGGCATCTAGGCAGCACCTTCAGTGCATGGCATTCTCCTGCACAACAACGGCCCTAACCCTGCTTCTTGGAGGCCAGCCCCTCAGACTTCCTCAGGTGAGTCCCATCACCCTGGGACAGGCAGACACCACAACACTTCCCAGTGCCTTTGTACTCAGGATATATGTACACATGTCTTTAACTGTCCCCACTGTCCCCTGCTGCCCCGGAGAGACAGTGCTTGGGTGAGTGTAAGAGGCAGACCTGGGTACCAGGGTGGCCGAGCGTCACACCACCTCCTCGCCCTCTGACTTTGGGCAGCTGTTTAGCACCTTTGGGTTCAATTTCCACATCCGACAACGAAAAATGGCGATGCCCTACCTCATGAGGAACCACTGAAGGTGATATGGCAAAGCATCTAGAATGTTCTGGAGCCTTGGGAGCACCACAGGATGCTGCTGCTAGTTTAACACTTACAGAAGGAGAGGCGGCCTCCCTGGGACTATTTGTTAATGGAGAAGGAAGAAGGGAGAGAGCACCCACGGCCTCGCCCAAGCTGCCTCCTTCCATCTCTTCCTCCAGCAGTTTCCATGGTGATGGGTAGCAGATGGGGAAGAACTGCCTGTGCCTCCCATCTGCCTCTCAGTGAGGGATGACCCACTTTTCCCAGAACTCCAAACCGATAGGCAAAGAAATCACCGTGTCCAGGAGAGCAGAGCAGGCGCCTGGGCTTGGGTCACAGACTTATCCACAGTCACATTTGCCTGTCCACCAAGGTCAGGGAGGAGCAGAGCCTATGGTAGACATGGAGCTTCAGAGCGGCCCGCCAGAGCGAAATCCTGACAGTAGCTGTAGGCCGTGACCCCGGTGTTCGTTTACGCCATAGTCCTCACTTCTGCTGTTCCATATCTTCTAGACCATCCCCTCACTCTAGAAGCCTCTCCATCTGTAAAACTGATGGAACCACTGGTGCTTTCCCAGATTGGTTGCCAGAGGGATGTGAGAGGGCAAAACCACATCAAGCCAGTCCTGAGCAGAAAGCGACAGCAGCCAGGAGGCTGTTATGGACCAGAACTAACAGCTCTGCCCTGCGGCTGCAGGTCAGAGGGTTAAACTGCCCAGGGGTCACTTCTGAGGTCTGAAATGGGAGAGGACTCTTCGCTGTGGACCTCTAGGGGACACAGCAGCAACTCTCCGTCTGTGCAGAGAGCAGAGGTGTCTCTACAGAGAAGAGCTTTTCCTGTGCGCTGTTTTCTCAGGAGCGCTTCTGCAAAGGTGTGTTAAGGACCTCTCTGCAATTCAGTGCGAGGAAAGGCAGAGTCTGCCCTAGAGAGTGAAGGCTCGGCCAGTTCTGAGGCCAGTCAGTAGCTAGATCAGTCAGCTGTCTCAGTTGAGGGAGAAGGTACCACATCAGACATGGCCTGGATCCAGGTCTCAGAGTCTAATTCTGACCACTGCTGTTCCTTGGGAGCCTCGCACCCTTCCACGTAACATTATCCATCTCCAGATTTACAACTGTCTCTGCAGCACTCCACTGTAAGGGTACCTCAGGGCTCCCCCACACTGCGGGGCTGATCTCACCCCAAGTGACTGAGAGAGGGAGCAACCTTCCTTCAGTGCCATTCTCCCAGGCCAGCCAGAGTGAGGCAGGAGGGCACCAGGTAGGTAGGACTTGTAGAGAGCTAGCTTGTCCTAGAACTGCAGCCACTATAGTGTCACTACCTCTCCTAGCCTGGAGAGACATTCCTCCCAGCCAATTCTGATCCATGCCAACACAAAGACTAATGGGCCTGTAGAGGCACATCTCTGCCCCAAAGAGCTGGAGATGGTGGAGCTAAGAGAACTGGGTTACGAATCTATCCAGGGCTGGATAGCGTACCCCATATCCCACCAACTCGAACACCACAGAATGCATGCCCTTGGCTGACCCTCACCACGGAGCTGCCTGTAAACCAGCATTCCTGGAGCTCTAGGGGCTCCATGGTACTGGCACTCCTTCCCAACGAGGGGACTTGGAGATGAGCTGGCTCCCTGTATACCTTTGCAGGCTGGCTGTTCTGGTTGCCATGACAACACTGACTGGCTCACTGTCATCTCTCTGTGCCTGGCCACATTCCCTGCCCATGTACAGCCTGCCTTCATTCCACCCCACTCCTTGGCAAAATGAGAGCAACCTTTCTCTGTGCCCCTAGTACAGCTTGGTGCAACAGCCACACCAGATGACACGGGAGCGGTAGGGCTTCTGTGTGCCTTGTGATGGTTTCCTCCAGCCTGACCTCAGGTCCCCTAGATCTGGGTAATACCAGTCAGTTACTGTGATGGATTCTTCCAGAGCATGGATCCCATTGTAATCAGGAAATGGCAGGAGTGTAAGGGAAGTGGTAATGGGCAGGGTGGTAAAGCAGTTTAGGAGGTCAGGACCCCATCTGACAACTAGCGGCGCCCACAGTTCCTGGGGCCCCATCAAAACGAGCGCCCAAGCTCACTTCCCAGGCCACCTTGCATACCTGTACCTCACACGCAGCCTGCAGGTGGAAGACCTTGTAGAAAGCTTCCTCCACGGTGTCACCCAGGGCGACCATACCATGGTTTCTTAGCACCAGAATCTGTGGAGGAGGAAAGAACCAGTCGAACCCAAGTCTTTGAAACCCCACTCCCAACTCCCTGGGCCAGCAAGATGGCTCTGTGGAGGAAGGTGCCAGCCACCAAGTCTGAAAAACTGAGTTCAATCCCTGGAACCCACATGGTGGAAGGAAAGAAATGACTCCTGCAGATTGCCCTCTGAACTCCAAGTGAACCGTGGCAGCTTAAACTAACTCCCCACCCTAACGCCCCCATGCATAAAAACTAAATAAACAAACAAATAAAACTGTATAATAAAAACAACCTTTAAAAAAGTCTTACTCCCAAGAGACTTTCCTCTTACTAAGACCAACTCCATACCACAGCCTGGAGCCCCTCCACAAACTTACTGTTCTTTCTCTCGTCAAGAACCCCACCACTAACCCAGGGGTGGTTTGAGGCCAGTGCACCCAACTGATTTAAAGCCGAGTCAGTGCAGTGAGTGACTGTTTTGGGCAATCCTTTGGTGCCTTAGAGAACTCAGAGGTCTGAAGAGGCTATGAGTGTTAGGTGAGCATAACCTTTCGATGCTTGGTAACGGGCTTAGATCCCAGAAGCAACCTCTGCAAGTAATTCAGTTGACTTCAGTCACATCCGGGAGGATGCGCTCTGAGAGGAGGCCCTGCAGAAACAGGCAGCCATATTATCATCTCTTTGGACCTCTGAGTTTTTGCTCCACAGACTTGGCTCCGACATCCACAGTCTACTTCGAATTGGCTTTTCGAATGAGGAAAGAGAAATGAGGAGAACTGGAGGCAGACTCTGGACCAGACCTGAGGTTCTCAGGGGAAATGGCTTCTGATTTGGCAGGGGCAGTGAGTAAAAAGGGTGAAGAGATCAGAAAGATGTTTAGATCAAGATTCCCCCAGGGTCGAGTTCTACGTCCTTCCCTGAAAGAAATATTCACGATTGGTTTTACCCTTAGCACGTTTGAAACCAGGTGAAACCCAAGTGGGAGCTGAGGCAAAGATCTATGCTTCCAAGCTTCCCCTGCAGAGGGCTGGGGCTCAGGCTCAGAGCGCCACATCCTCTAAGAATAGATGCAGTTCTTTCCTCTCCAATGCCCGAGACTGAGGAGCTCAGAGTTCAGGAGCATAAACGGAAGCACCCAGAACATCCTCCCTTGGATTGTCATAGGTGTGCTATTAACTATGAGGACTGCTGGGGACTCCTGGGGCTGCTGGGGCAGAAGTAGCAGCAGGGTTCCTCCTTCAAAGCAGAGACGCAGAGGCAGGAGCTTGGGAGAAGTGAGGCTCTGTCTCAAAGTTCTTTCCCCTCAGGTGTGCTAGTAGACGTGTTCAGACTTAAGCAGCACTGCAGCTCTGCCCTCTCACTAGTTGGTAACTAGTTGGTAACTAATAAGTGGAATTAGTTGACTAACTAATATAGTGCTCGGATTTGGGGAAACTGAAGAGAAATAGCCCATCTATTAGACATGGGGGAGAAAGCAGAAGGGACAACCTTTGCAGTAGGCAATTGGGCAAAAACGAAGTCATATTTAAAAAGTTTGTCTCCTAGAAATGTCTAAGGGAGCCTCCTCCATCCCCGAGGATTAGCTGGGAGGATTCTGCCTGGTGGTGTGAGGTGGGGTGGGAAGCAACCCCTGGAAGGTTCAACTGTGTGGGCTAAATTACAGCTATTCATAAATGAGGTATGATTTGGTAATCTGAGTGATGGAGAAAACAGTGACATACCAAGTCATTTAGTGTGCATTGCTAGGGGAGGGAGAACTGATTTTCTGATTTTATAAATATATGTGAAAAGCCTCAGAGAATGCATCAACATCTCAGAGCAGTGTGGGAGAAATGGCTTTAAAAAAAGTTTTCTTTCTAAAAAAAAAATCATCTAGGAAATTTGGACGCTGGAGAGGTAGCTCAGCGGTTAAGGATGCTTTCTGCTCTTGTAGAGGACCCAGGTTTGAGTCTGAGCGTTAACATCAGGCTGCTGGCAATCACCTGCAACTCCAGCTCCAGGGGATATGATGCCCCCTTCTGGTCTCCACATGCATTGCACACATATACAAATAAATCTTTAAAAAATGTCTACAAAATAGTCTCAATAAATACATGTTGCTTTTGTGATGTTAATTCTCTCCTCCCTCCCTCCTTCCTCCCTCCTTCCCTCTCCCTCCTCTCTCTCTCTCTCTCTCTCTCTCTCTCTCTCTCCCCCGTGTGTGTGTGTGTGTGTGTGTGTGTGTGTGTGTGTGTGTGTGTGTGTGTGTGATGAACCAGATCACCTGATTTTTGAGTTGTGGTCTTTCCTTAAACCTGGAGCTCACTGATGTACACTCAAGCTGATTGGCCACACAAACCCCAGAGATACAGCTCCCAGCACTGGGGTTATAGGTATGCAACTGCCATACCCATTAGTTTTTAATGTGTGTACTGGAGATGGAACTAAGGCCCTGTATAGCAAGCTCTTTGCCCTTTGAGCTGTCTCCCCAAGTCCTGTGACACTGGCATTTGACAGTACCACTCCACGTACCATCCCACCCCTAGAAACAAACCTTGCAGGTGGGTCCAAGGCACTTCTGCAAGTTGATTCGATCAGCTTCCTGCTCCATTTCCCCGTTGAAGTCATAGTAGGCCATGTCCCCCACCAGCAGGGCATTATGGGAGACAGGCAGGAGGCCACACTTCATAGCTGACACCTACAGGGAAACAATAGTTGCCTAGAAACTGCAGCCCAGGCCCAGCGGTGCACTGGCCCTCTCTCCTCAGAGCACAGCAGGCCAGCCCTGTTTTGAGGCCAGAGAGTGTGGGGTGGTCACAGGGAGGAAGAAGCCTGCACCACCCAGGCCTTTCTCACTGAGGGGTCTGAGGGCTTCTCCTTACTCTTGCCCATCACTCTGAGGCTCTGAGGACTGCTGGGCAGAGCACACCAAGGAGGGTTCTGGCCCAGTCCCAGCTTTCCTCTCATCTGTGACTCTGGGAGGAGGCGGGATTGGCAGAAATGTTTTCCTCCTTAGTATGGCCCTGGCACAGGATGAGTGCAAGGACCTAGGGCTAAAACTTTATGTCAACTCTTGACATAAGCTTGAGCCATTGTGGAAGAGGGAACATCAATTAAGAAAATGCTCCCAGCAGGTTGGCTCTTGGGCAAGCCTGTGGGCCTGTTTTCTTTTTTTGACGATTGATGTGGGAGGGCCCAGCTCACTGTAGGCAGTGCCACTCTGAGGTTGGTGGCCCTGGATGCTATAAAGAAAACAGGCTGAGCAAGTTATGGGGACCAAGCCAGTAAGCAGAGTTCCTCTGTGGCCTCTGCATCCGTTTCTGCCTCCAGACTCCTACGATGGGTTCTTGCCCTGACTTCTCTGAATGATGGATTACAAGTTGTAAGGTGAAACAAGCTCTTGGCTCCCTGTTGAGTGTGGCCATGGTGTGTTACCAACATACCAGACAAGTAGACCAATGGCGAGTCCTACTTCATTTCTTACCAAAAACAAATCGCCTTCCTGATCTTGCCTCACTGCCCCAAGTCAGCCTGAGACTGCAGAGACCCTCAACACAAACACATCACTGTCGTGGTCCCAGTTCAGGGGTGTCTGTACACCATGGCCTGTGTGTTTCCCTCAGAATCAATAGGCTGATGCCATGTGCTCACCCCTAAAGCTATGTGGTCTGTGCCAGCAGAGGATGATGGCCAAGGCGATGCCCAGTGTCACAAGTGACTCTGTAGCGTCCTCCACACATGGAGAGGTGGCTCGGGTACTACCTGTGACCTGTGATCATTCCCTCGTCTTGTCCCCAGTGTTACTGTACCCTTCCCCAGATCGCAGCTGCCCGGAACTATGGAAAAGTCTGTAGTCACTTCCCACCTCTCCTCCGGGTCGCGCAGAGGCAGGGCAGCCCGAAGCCCAACCACACTGACTTGGGTGGACACTGGGGAGGTGCGGTTGCCTGGCTGAGTTCCCAGCTGTGGCCACAGCAGAGGGGAGTCTGTGAAATAAACGTTTCCCTCCTTCATGCTTCACTAAGACCTCAGTGCATGAAAAGAGGGCTGGACTAGAGTCCTAAGCTGAGCATTCACTCTCTTGGCCTGAGTTCCAGATCTTTCCACAATTTTTATCTTTTATCGTTATTTTATTTTTTATTTTATGTGTGTGGTACTATGCCTTCATGTTTGTCTGGACATCACATGCATACAGTACCCAGAAAGGCCAGAACGGAAGGTGTCAAATTTTCTGGAACTAGGGTTACAGATGGCTGTGAGTGGCCATGTGGCTGCTGAGAATGAAACCAAGGTCCTTTGGAAGAGCAGCGCTTAACTACGGAGCCATCTCTCTGTCCCCTTTCCAGAAATCTTAAATGATGACATTGCTATACTCCAGATGGTGTCTGCTCAGGGAGAAACAGGTACTCTGGGCTGGCACCCACAGGAAGCCTGGCACTACTCACCGCTGCTGTGGCAGGCGTGTGCAGGTGGATGGCACACCGCACGTCCGGCCTGGCCGCATAGATGGCTGAGTGCAGACTGAAGCCGGTGGTGTCCACTGGGAAGCAACTGCTGCCCTTCTCCACGACCTCTCCCAGAATGTTCACCTTAATCTAGGCAGTAAAGAAGAGACCAGACTCAGGGCTCCTGCCCTCTTCCACACATGAGCCCAGTGCCTTCCCCAGTTGATGTCCACCACTCCAGACCACAGGAGTAATGGCTGGCCTCGGTGTGGGGGCACAGCAATGGGGAGTCCTGTCTGTGGGGAGTCTTAGGGGTGGCAGGTGGATTGTACAGGGTAAGTGGTGGAGCCATTTCTCAGACTTTGTTACGCATTGTTTCAGAAGCTGTCAAAATAGGTTCTAACAGAGAAAGCAACACTTCTAGCCATTTCCCAAATGATGGCCAGGCTGTGGTCCACATACCCCACTGTGGGTAATGAGCTAGAAGACAGTGATAGAACCCTCCAGAAGCAGCTTAGAGGAATCGTGAACGCCAGCAGAAACCTTCCCCGAGGAAGCCATGTCAAAGCTGAGCCGTCTCATTTGTGAAACATCTTCGTACACAAAGGTAAAGAGAATGAGGTTCAACACCTTTCACCGGTCACAGAGAAGGGACCGAGGAAAAGATGTCCCTTTCTTAGCCTGTTTCCTACTCCAAGAGACAAGCAGGTGGCTTGGCTAAGAAATGTCACACACAATATGTGCGTAAGGAACAGCAAGGGAGAAAGGAAGGGGAGGAGGAAGGGGATGGGGGATGGGTAGACCAGAGTGGGAGAAAGGAAGGGGAGAGTGGGAGATCATGAGAGAGCGAGAAAGAAAGAAATAAACAGAGACACACGCACAGTGAGTGCTGGTGGGAGAAAGAGCACATACATGTATGCATGTGTGTTTGTGTGCACACAGGCATGCGCAAACACACACACAGACACACACACAGACACACAGACACACTCACACACACAGAGTGGATATTGCTATTGGCTGCCTATGGTGTTCCTACTTAACAAATGGATTCACAGAGCACCAGTGTCACAGAAGGGCTTTCGATGACTGGTACAAGACAAGTGACCTTCTGCATGGACATTTCATTCTCAAGGTGCCCCCACCAACCCTCCAGCACACTGCAAGGTCCACCCCTCAAAGGCCCAAGTCACCCAACACAAACCTGAATTCAGAGGCGAGATCTTCCTAACCCCTGTGTGTGTGACATTTCTTAGCCCCTGTGGTTCTCAAGCTTCCTGGCGCTGTGACCTTTAATGCAGTTCCTCATGTTGTTGTGACCCAACCAGAACGTTATTTTGTTGCTACTTCATAAATGTAACTGTGCTGCTGTTACACGACCCCCAAAGGGTTATGACGCACACGTGGAGAACTGATATCCTGACACTTTAGTGAGCATGCGCTCTGGTCCTCAGGCACTCTGCAGTCCTGGGCTCACATGAATACAATTATACCCTACACACTAACAAGTTAGGTTTTAGTTTCTTAAAAAGGAAGGAAGGAAGAAAAAAAAGAAAGAGAGAGAGGGAGAGAGAGAGAGGGAGAGAGAAAGAAAGAAAGAAAGAAAGAAAGAAAAAAAGAAAAAAAGAAAGAAAAGAAAGTCACTATTAAGTTGTCCCTCAAAACAGGAAGCCCCTATGACATCCAGACTAACACTCAAGGAAGCTCCACGAATGGTGTCACACCCCATTCCCAAAAGCCCACAGACAAAAGAGGGACCACAGGTCAGTGACATCGTGGTATGGGAGTGACCCACAATTGTACTGGGTGCTAATAGCACAGGAGTAGCATCCAAGAGGCCCCACTGCAAACCTCTCTATGGACTGTGTTTCCTGGGTTAGCAGTGGCCTGGCGCTGGTGTGACAGCAGCTCCTCCAGCCCTCGCCCCTTAAAACAAATGCATGTGCTCAGCCTGGTTCCCCGGTTCCTCCGAGTGGCCCAGTCAGAGTCCCCTCTGGCTCACATGTTCCTTATCTCATCATTGGGCCTGTGACTTGCATCATTCAAGATCTCCACAACCCAGTAAGACAGTGGCCAGTCCATCTGGTGCCTCTGACTAGAAGAGAACTCTGAGGACTTCCCCAGAGGCTCAGGCTTGGCTTTGGGTTCTGCTGCTGTGCAAATTTACAAAAGAAGCCCATTGTTAGGACATTGCAGGGAGTGACACCGCGTGATTTCACCTGCTCCTCTCTTCCCCATCAACCACATTACCCTTTGACTGTAGGAGCTGAACATCCACACACAGCAGCCCAGGGTCTGTCCACACCCCACACTACCTCCTGCTGGAGACTTCCACAAGCCTGTGGAGTCTTGCCCACACCTCAGAGCATCTCCTGCTTGTGATTCCTCTCAAGTTTGCAATGTGGGGTCAGAACCCACTGCAGTCAAATACCAACTGCCGCTGCCCCAGGGACCCCTCTCCAGATCCTCAAACTACCCTCAGCTGCCAGCCCAGCTGATCAGCAGGCCCACCTAGCAAGCACACAAGCCCAGAATTGCAATTGTCCTGATGTCTGCTGGCCTCCACACCTCTCTTAGAACAAACTGTGAGCAAAGGAAACATTGTCTTGCTCTTACCTCCACATTCCAAGTGCTGAGTCACACTTGCAAGGCTCTTGTTCTCCTGCTCTAGTGCGTCCCCATCCAAGGAAGCTTTCCTCTCTGACATGTGGTCTAACCTCAAGCCGGGAGTCTACTTGGGACCCCAGGCCCATTCCGTCCTCCCTCCCACTGTGTTTGTGGCCTGCATCCTGGCCACATCACGCTCTAGGCACCCACGTGGCCATTTATCTTCTCTGCCCAGGGAGAGTGTGAGCCTCTCAAGGAACAGAGCAGTAGGCTCTACCGTGGAGATGAGCTGCCCCTCCATGGTCAGATGAGTATTTAATAAGGGTTCACACTGATGCTGGGGCATACTTACCAGGCTGGATGCCGTGACCTCACTGCAGGAAACCCCTTTGGGGCTGATCAGGAAGTGGTCCTGCTCCTTGCTCACTCTCAGCTAGGAAGACAGACAAGAAACTCAGTGCTAAGCAGACAGGGAGCTTCTACAATACTGTTAAATCCTTTTCTCCTTGAGCTCACTGCACCAAGGCTTCCTCTAGTGAACCCTCCTCCACAGAGAGATGAGTCTTTCTTTAAACTGTGAAAATGGAGCTTCCAGAGGAATCTCACAAAGGTTAGGCACAGCCCTAAATATAGGAGCTGGTTCCCACCCAAAGAGGTACCAATGGGGTGTGTGTGTGTGCGTAGGAGGAATCCCTTCTGATGACCACAGAAGAGGTGAGTGGATTTTAACCAAGGGCCACTAACAGTGATTGACCATGCTAAGAGTCTGGACTTTTCCCTTCAGGTTTTGTGGGAATAGGAGGATGGGGAATGGGCACAGGGCATCTGCTCCTCACCGTGACATAGGTGTCGCTGAGCTGCGCCCAGCCATAGAGGTCCAGGAGACGGTAGACACTGCTGATCTTGCACCGCATAAGCCTCTCCCCCTTGGCCAGGTTCAGGGAGTCGGCAGTGTGGAGGTCATTGATGGGTGTCATCATGGAGAAGTCTGTAGGGATGGGAGGGGACAGTGCATCTCCCTGAGGACAAGAGTCCCTACCAGCCAGTCTGGTCCTTGTCCTGTGCCCCGCTAGCTCTCACTGACTGATGCCACCAGCCAGAGGATCGAGCAGCCCTTGACTCACTCCTAGAGGAAGAAAGGCTAGAGAGTGGCCATGTGTGGCTCGAAGCCCTCTCTCTGCTTGACTGAGTGAGGCTGGTGCTGCTTTTGGAGGAAAGCCAGGAGCTCGGGTGGCTCATTACTTCACCAGCCTGCACTCATCTACAGGTTCCACCCTAGCACTACACAAAGTCATGGTGGTGATGCACGTCTGTAATCTCAGCACTCACTCAGGAGATGAAGGCAGTGGAACCAGAAGTTTGGGATTATCCTGGACTACAGAGCAAGTCTGAGAGACCCAGCCTGGGCTACAGGAGCCTCTCTCTCAAGGAAACAAAATAAACAAAGCCACATCACGTCTCAAAGCCATGGACAAAGAGTTCTCCAGAAACCCTCAACCGGAGCATCGGTCAGGTAAGTGCAGAATGGCTTCTGAGTTGGAATGTATGGAGGTGACATTGGCGTTGGGCAGAAGGGCTGCTGTCATTGTGTTTTGAGTGACCATGCAACAGAACTTACTCTGTGGCTGGGAAACATGGCACATCAACCAGGAAGACACTTCTTCAATTTCTCTCCAACTCATCATTGAGAAACACAGACTCCAAAAGCCATGGCTGACTAGAGAGCCACAGCGTCTGGTGGCATGTGTCTGTTTCTGTTGGGACAGGTAGCCAGGCAGTCACGTGCTGCTTTTCTCTAGGGATTTGAGGGAAAGTCTGAGAGATTTGGAAATGGGCCCCAGGGAGAGGGGACTAGCAACTTGTCCCCAGGGCACCCAGATGCCAGAAGCTGATCGGTAGTCTGTTCCCTTAACAATGATGTCACTGCCTATGAGCTTCAGGGGAGCAGAGGAAGGCGTACAAGTTAAGGGCTAGAGAGATGTCAGCGATCACGAACATTCGTTGCTCTTGCAGAGGCTGAGCTCAGTTCCCAGCATATTCCCTATGTCAGGGACATACATTTACACACACACACACACACACACACACACACACACACATATACACACACACACTCACACACACAGACACACACACACACAGACACACTCACACACACACACACACACACATGTGCGCACACATACTACATTTTCCTTTAAAAAGTACATTGGTTAAATAAAAAATTAAAGGTCATGTTATCATTATCAAAGTGTTATTTTGTCAGGACTGGCTAGGTATGGTAGCACATTTCTGTGATCCCAGCACTCAGGATGTCAAAGTGGGCGAATGAAAGTCATTCTGGGCTACCCAGTGAGACCCCATCTCAAAACAAACAAAACATAAAGAAAACATAGCCTAAGTACAAAGAGAAATGAGCAAAAGTGAAATGGATGGGCCAACCTTTACTTTTGACAAAATCCAATGAAAATGGAAATATAAATTAAATTAAGTGTCTTGGAGACTGCCTTCAACTATAGATCATTTAAAAATAATAATATTAGGTTGCAAAAAGCTCTCACTAAATCATTGACATGGAACTTAAGACCTTCTAATTCTATGTAGCCTGACATTGACGGATCTGTAGAAGAATGATCATCCAACAGCTTGGCAATGAGAAAAGACAGCTCATGGAACAAAAGCCAGACCAAGTGGGGCTGCTGCCCAGTGTGTGCCTGACGTGTGTGCAGCCGTGGTTCATGGATATAAACATAGACATATCTAGGAAGAGGGAATCTTATCTGGGGAATTGTGTCCATCAGACTGACCTCCACTCAAGTCTGTAGATACATTTTCTTGCTTAATGATTGGTGTGGGAGGGCCCAGCCCATGGTGGGTGGGGTCACCCTTGGGCCGGTGGTCCCGGGTTATTCAAAAAGCAAGCTGAGCAATCAGCAAGCAGCCCCCTCCATGACTTCTGCTTTAGTCCTGCTTCCAGGTCCCTGCCCTTCATGATGAGTTTCTGCCTGGACTCCCGCAATGATATTCTGACATGTAAGCAAAACAAACCCTTTCCTCTCGATGCTTCTGGTGAGGTGTTGGTCATAGCAATAGGAAAAAAACTAGAACATAAATAGTACAAAACCAAAGTCAGTCGGATGTGGTGAGGTCCACCCGTAATCCCAGTCCTAGTGAGGCGAAGGCAGGAGGGCTGAGAGTCTTGGCCACTCAGAACTATGTGACTAGACTCTGCTCCCATTTCCTCCCACAAAAGGCTAGGATGTAGCTTGGGTGAGCAGTGCTTGTCTGGCATGTACAAAGCTCTGGGCTTGATCCCTGTTGTTGGAAAAGAAATTAGTAATAGGAAAAAATTTAGAACTAATAAGCAAATACAAGAATCAGAATGTAAGACCTCTGAATAAACAAATATGACTTATTCAATAAGGGAAACTGAGAACACAGTGCAGCCGAAGCCGGCACAAAACCCAGCCACCAATCAGCACAAGACCTAACAATAAAAGGAGTATTGTAAGTCACTTCATCTTAAAGAGAGTCCATCAAAATAGATAACTTCATACAAAATATATATGATCAAAATTTGCTGACACAGCACAAAATAAAAATTTAAATGCTGAAAGAAGTAAGCAACAGGAGTTTCTGAAAATGTTCTTGATCTCTCAAAATATGTGGTGGGTTGCTCCCAAGGATCAGCTGGTTAAGGTTGAACTCTGGTTTCCACATGCATGTGTGCTTATATATGAACATGAGTGTACACCCATGTACGCGTGCACGCACGTGAACACACACACACACACACACACACACACACACACACACACACACACACACACACACGAGACCAGAGATAATTTAGAGCCTTTATTTAGAAGTCTGCTACTATAACTCATTGTGACAATTGCTCAAGGGGAAAAAAAGGAATCAGTGGCCCCAATGCATCATGTTATAAAGCTCAAAAATCTATTTCTGCAGAGAGAGCTATGATGAACTAGAAAAAAAAGATATTTTATCAACATGAAAAAGAATAATGATCTCAAGTTCTGTGGTGACAGAATTTCCATTAAAGTCAGATGCAAGACAAGGATGACCACTCTCTAAATTATTAAATACCATCCTAAAGCCTGAGGGGATAAAACCAGAAAACTAGAAAAAATAAGCCCAAAGGCAAAACGCTGGCAGACAAAGGCAAAACGTCAATGTTTGCAGACTATGTGATTCTCTATATACAAAAATAAGATGGCTCAGAGGGGGAAAGTGCTTTGCTGCCAAGGGGCTCCCATGGTGGGAGGAGAGAACTAACTCCTGTGGGCTGTCTGCTGACCTCCATAAACATATTGTGATATATATACACACTCACAAGCACACGTATGATAATACACACACATGCACACACACATGTATATAAATAAATAAAATAGTAAAATGGTTTTAAAACTCAAGATAATATGCGCACATATATTCAAGAAGAAGTTGAATAAAGATTCATTTATGACGGCTAAGCCCCTGGATTAAGACATAGTCAGATCATATGAAAACAACTAGAAGCATTCTGGGTGGGAATCACAGAGCTAGCATAAAGCATACCTTGTTTCTGTATATTCTAAATCAGTTCTTGAAAATATTTTTTAAACTATCTCCTACACACTAGGTAGAGTATTCTAGAGCCAACCATGCACACTTAACCCATGGAAGCTATATTCTAAAATAAAAATAAAGAATTCCAACTCCTCTACCAAATCAATACCAATGCAATTCCAATCACAATCCTAAAAGGATGATTTTAAAGTGGAGGAGAATAGAGCTTGACAAAATAACTCCAAAATTACTTTATAGAATAAATTTGCACAGAGATTAAGATAAATTGGTGACTACAGTCCTTTGACCTATTGTCTAGGCACGTGGCCAACATGGAAATCACAAAGGAAAAACAACAGAGGCTCTGTTCTGTAACAATGTGTTCTACAACATAACAAGTGTTATGAACAAAGTTAAAAGACAAAAGAGAAATTGAAAAATGACTGTAATCTTTTTGACAGATCGTAGGGAAATAGCATTAATTTATAAAGATTGAAAAACCTACTCACAACATACTAATAGAAAAATTGGCCAAGTATGGCCAAAATTGGTACAAGCATTTTGCTATAAAGAAAATCACAAATGAAGGCTTAGGTAGAACCTGTTTCAGGGGGCAGGGGGGAGCAGTAACCAACAGTCTGAGACAAGATGGAGGAAGGGTCACGTCCACCTCACTCTGTTGAGAGCAAGGCTGGCAAACCTTCCTCCAGGATGGCGAAGGGACAGAATCTACACCATGCACGACGCCTCCAAACTCATATTTGCATCCTCCCAGCCATTCTTACAATTTCTCTTCAGAAGACAGTTGTGCACGTAGCATCAAATTAATCTACCAGGATGCCTACCACACTGTGATTCATAATAGTGAAGACATGAGCACAATCTAAAACTCCAGTAAGGAATGATTGATTCATCAACACGCATCCACAAACATTAATGCAGAACCCTATTTATGATGCAAAAATTTGTTTGATATACCATTAAAATATGTCTTATTCTTGCTTTCCATAATCTGTCTATATTAAACAAAAAAAGTTTAAAAGATAGATCAAAATATTGCTGAGAGTGGTCTTGGAGTTCTCAAAACACAACCAAGTGGGTTTTGGCTTCTCTTTCTCAAATGTTTCCTTAGTTGTGGCCATCGCCCTATACATGAGAGTCACATGCAGCTTCCAGGCTGTGGGCATAGCCACACAGTCCGGGAAGGGAGCCCGCACATAGTCGTAGCTCCTCTCACTGCTCAGTGGCGATCACCCTGGCTGGTCCCCTGGCTCCACTCACCCTCCCATCCCCTGAATTACCCCCACCCTCCCCATCCCTGGCATCCTGAACAATTCTCCCGCGGGTCTTTAATTCACAGCAACATCAGAAGTAGAGCCAGGCATCTCTTTGCTCAGACCTGCTAATGCAACTGCAGCTTGGCCATTGCCTAGCAACCAAGCTGCTTCTGGTGCTTTCTCCTCCCTTCCCTACCACAGCCCCCTTCCTCTGCTCCTGGCAGACACCCAGGCACCCACGTACTCATGGAAGAAGCTGGGAAGACTGCGTGGGAGGTGCTGGCCATGAAGTCCGCGATCTGTCGGAGGGCCCAGATGTTGGAGGAGTTGTTACCCTTCTTCATCTGCTCCTGGATGAGGCCTTCCAGCTCCTCCCTGAAAGACTGCAGCAGAAGGGGTTGGTGCCCTGGTTCTCACGGAGGGCCGAGGGCCCAGCAGACCCTCACGAAAGGGTGCGGCCCCACAGGTCCCCAGGGATTGGTGCCCAGCTCCTTGCAAAACTGAGGACGGTGTAGGTCCCTAGGAGCTGAGTCCACAGCAAGTCCCAAGGGGCTGGTTGCTGAGCTCTGCACAGGGCGTGATCTCCACCCACTCCCTTCAGCTCCTTCACAGGAACACCGCTCCTGCAAGGGCCCAGGGGGCTGCTCTTCCAGCTCTTCAGTAAGGGCCAAGGACCCCGAGGGATCCCCAGATGCAGATTCACTAGGGCCCCAGGTGCCCCCCAGTTTGCTGGGTAGGTATTCAGGAAGACTCTTATAGAGAACCTAGAGCCCCGTTTCCTGTAGAGCTAGCCCAGATTCCAGCTCCCTACTGTATGAGCAATGGCCAAGGCTATACCAGTCACGGGCAGGACTTGACTTTAGAGGGAATTAACGGAATGAGCGAGTATGCCCCTCCCTCCCCGTTAGCACACCCAGGGCTCTTCTCACACATCTGTATTCTTACTGATTGGCTAGGAGGAGAGGGAGGGGTGGAGGACCTCTGCAGTGCCTCACACTGTGACGTCCTAGTCCTATGCTAAGCTCAGGTTTTCATCCTACTTGGAGCTGAATCTCTGGTCTTGCTGGCCAAGGGGCAAGAGGAAGCGTGAGAGGAACAGGGAACTACAAACATTTGAGGAACCTAGGAATGGTGGTAAAGAACCAGGGGTCCTGCATCCCCATATCCTGCCTCACTCACTACCCATGGCTGGAGATGCTCTATTCTGCCACCCCTCCCTCTGGGTGTCTAGGGTTACCTGACCCTAAGGCCTTTAAGTATCTGCTGTGTTCCTCTAGGCCCCTGACGTGTGCCAGGAAGGCCCGAGGCTCATTCCTGTCCTTCTGAGCAGTCTGCTTGCTCCTGGTGAAAAACTGCCCACAGACCATGGGATGTGCTGTTCCCAAGGCCCCCGAGAAGCCACTTCCCTCCCTGTGTCCTACAGAGCCCCAAGTGCTGTCCTCCTCCTTTTTCTCACTGCTTCTCCCTTGCTCTTCTTCCCCACACAAGGGTCAGCAGCACTCTTACCTCCTCAGCCATCCATCTTTTCAGTGCACTGCCTACCTGGGAACGAGCTCTGAGATCCTGTGAGACAGGCCCGAACCCACCCTGGTCTGGAGACTCAGGAGCATCTAGTTCAGGCTGGCCCCTGTCCCCTTCCTCAACCCTGGCTGGACATTCAGGTGCTACTCACTCTAGAGTGAGCAGATATTCCATGCTACTCAGCAAAGGGAACCCTAGGCCAGCCCCATGGCAACCCTTCCTCCAGCTCACATGGTCCTATCTGTTGCCTGTTGCAGGAAAAGAGGACTGATAACCAAAGCCTAAATGGAGCACAGGAAACCAGGTCAGAGGGCGTGTCTCTCTGCCACTTTCAGAATCCATTCATATTCCCGGGCTTGCCCTTGACCAGTATTAGAGAGTGTGGTGGTTTGTACATGATAGTCCTAGGGAGTGGCACTAATAGATAGTGTGGTACTGTTGGAGTAGGTGTGTCACTGTGGGTGTGGGCTTTAAGACCCCCATCCTAGCTGCCTGGAAGTCGGTCTTCTGCTAGCAGCCTTCAGATGAAGATGTAGAACCCTCCTGTACCATGCCTGCCTGGATGCTGCCATGTTCCCACCTGGATGATAATGGACTGAACCTCTGAGCCTGTAAGCCAGCCCCAATTAAATATCATCAGTTATAAGAATTGCCTTGGTCATGGTGTCTGCTCACAGCAGTAAAACTCTAAGACAGGGAGGGAATCAAGCACACAGCCAGGTCCATCTTGTTCAGCAAGCCTAAACTGCCAAGACCCTGAGTGAGGGATGAGAGCCAGAGCCACTGGTCTCTTGAGTCTCTGGGAAACCAGCCCTCCCTGCCCTGCCCTGCCCACTCACAGGGCTCTGCAGGATCATGGTGACCCGTTTCTTCTGCTCCATCAGGTTGAAGTCTTGTCGCAGGTCAGCTGCACGGTTGCGAAGTCGCAAGTATTCAGGGTCATCCTCAGAGAACCGGTCAAAGTAGTGCTGCCCCTGAGAGGGTGGCGGTGAGGCCGCCTCGGGGACTGTGTCCTCACTCATGCTCCTGCTAAGGCTTCAGTCCACTCCTGGAACCCTGTAGAAGAAGGACAGGGTGAGCTCCCAGTGGGCCAGCTGCTTGCTAAGGCAAAGGGTGGTGTGATTCACCATGTCCTGTGGCTATTTCCAAGTGGGAAGGCAGGCTGCCTCCTGGGCTGATGACCCCTAGGGGCTGCTAATGCACCATCAGGTTCTGTGCAGGCAGGTGTCCAGTCTAATTGGTCCCACTGGCACGTCAGGGGAGACTTCCTAGGTGGAGTATAAACATGGCCTGCAGACCTTTCCGGCTCTTTCTGTGTTGAGCCCTCACAGAGTCAGGCAGGAGCTATTCTGATCCATGGTACTTTAGTAGAATGGTGTAGTGGACTGTAACGGGCTGGGGTGTAGTTAAGAGCAAAAAGTACTTGCCTAGCACATCTAGGCCATGTCTGGCATCTGTGCCCAGCATCCCAAACAAATCATATAAATACCCTTTTCTTTTTGTAGGCCTCCTCAAAAGCTTATGGTCCAGAAATTCACAAAAGAACACTACCGCCAGGAGCAGGGGATGCAGCTCAGTTAGTAGAGTATTTGCCTGGCCTGCTCCACACCACATAAAACAGGGTATGGTGGTGCATGCCTACAATCCCAGCACTCAGGAGAGAGAAACAGGAGGCTCAGAGATCAAAGTCATTGGCTACATACAGAGTTCAGGTCCAGCCTGTGCTACGTGACACTCTGTCCTCAAAAGCAGCAGGCGCCACCTGGCGGTCCTATTGAGCAGATGTCTGACAACATTAAAGATGGAGGACAAGAGGCTGGAGGTCAGGAAAGAATGGGGAGGAGGAGGAAGGAGGGAGGGATGAAGGAAGAGGTGGAGGAAGGGAGGCATGGAGGGAGGGAGGAGGGAAAAATCTCTTCAAGTTCTAAAACAGATTTGGCAGTGTGCAAGTCAAATGAGGAGTACTTGGGGACATTCAAATACAGGGTCCCTTCCATCTAAGCCAAGGGTATCTGCCTTTGGGCTTCTCTAAGCCAAGTTCATCTACAAAGTTCAAGCTTGAGACTCTCACAGTTGAGTTATGGAAAAAAAGTAAAAAAAAAAAAAAAATGCCCAAACCAAAAAAACCCAGTGCTTTAAATAAGTTTATGATCTTGTATGGGGCCTGTGCATAGCTGTCCAGGGCCTCACGTATGTTCTAAATGGAGAAGAGAGGTCTGCAGCTGGGGGCCATCTCGGGTGAGCAGGTCTGGACTGGAAGTCAGGGCCTGTACTTTGAACAGCTCTGTCCCTTGACACCTGCGTGTGTTCAGTGGGTCTCTTTCCCTCTCTGCCTCGTCTTATCCGTCTCTCATTGAGCGGTGAGCAGAACGACCATTCATGGTTGTGAAAGTTGGAGGCAGATAGATCCACGTAGATCTGGGTGTCATGGGGGAAGGGGACTTCCTGGCTCCCCATCCCTAGGAGCTGAACACTGTGCCTCCACTCTGCTCCCGTCCAGCTCATCCTGGAACTTTGTGGTAAGAAGGAATGGGAAGACAGGTGCAGAGGACACAGCCATGAAGACACGGATGGGGCAGCAGGTTCTCTGGGCTGTAGCCAGGAGTCCTCCCATGGCTCCTCCCCATTCTGCTGCCACTGCTCTACCTGGTACCAATCTCCACAGCACTTTCAAAGCCCTAAACCTTGGGTGTTTTGGAATAGAACCAAGCAGCCCCGCCCTGTGCATACCCTGGTGTGATCATGGATATATGACTACCTATATCCTAACACACATCCTTGTAGGACTCTAAGTCACCAGTTCCAGAAGCACCAAGCTTTCTGCATCCCTGGGCCTGAGATGATGTGGCCCAACACAGCAGGTCCTGAGGCCTCCTGACTTCAGTCCACTCTGTTCAACAGAAAAGCACTGGCCCATAACTGCCCTGCCACAACTGGCTGCCCTCTGGCCATGGTTCTAGATGTGCGTCCATAAGGGTGGCTAACTCTGCCCCCATGGGACAGAGATTCTGTGAAGTAAGGCATCCCTTGTGCTGCTCCCTTCCACAGTACTGGTGGTCACCAGTTGCCTGCAGATGGCTTAGTGGGTAAGGCAGCAATGTTGAAACAAAACCCCTTGGGTTCAAACTCAGCAATACCACTTAGAAGCCCTGTGGTCTTTGGCCAATTCACTTAACTGTGCCAAGCAACAGTTAAAGGATAGCAAACTCTGTGTGTGTGTGTGTGTGTGTGTGTGTGTGTGTGTGTGTGTGTGTGTGTGTGTGTGTGTACTTAAGACAGGGCCTGGTTCATGGCAGCTGTGATCAAGTCTTCATCCCACCCATAGATGTCCACAGGACAGTCTTGTTACCTGTGATTCTTTGGCAAAATGAGATTGTGGTTCCAGGCAACTTCTATTCTCCATCACGATTTTTATACCCAGGCCCTCTCTGTTGGTGGGCATTCACCGAGAAGCCACCTAACCTACATACGACCTCATGGGCAGCATTTACTCACCTGGAACCCTGTCTAGCTCAGGCCCTCACTCCTCTACTCCTTCCTACTGCTCCCAAACACATAGCAAGCCACCTTGTAGGAAGAGAGCTTAGGCTAGTTTTCTGGTCTGGGAGCCAATTGGCAGAGGGGGACTGCAGACAGGCCTAAGAAAGGACTTCCCACCAACAGGAACAGCTGGTAAAGGGGGACAGAGCACTGGTTGTCTGACAGATGGTTCCTCTGCAGTCAGTGTCTCCGGGTGCTGCAGAGGGCTCCAGCACACCTAAGGATGGGACTGGGTGGGTCGTGCTAACAATGGTCTGTACATCTCCAAGTCAGATACAGGAGTTCAGAGCAAAGCCATGAACGTCTAGACTATCGCCCTCAGTAAACTTCCTTCATGGCCTCCAAAAGTCATCCATCACTTACCAATAGGATGAACCAGGCCTGTCCAGTCTCTGTCTTCAGTGCCAGGTCTTCACAACTAGGAGGGCTGGCACAGCCACACTTCACGCAGCCGGGTGGGAACTGACAAACAAAAGTGCAGATGTCAGTACCTCAGCCACATTGACCACCTCCGAGTCAGGCGAGGCTCTTCACCTGCTTGTCCACGGGTGCCGGGACCCACTTAGAGATGACCTGGAAGAGTGTTTAAGGCTAGTGTGACTACTAACAGGCCAAGAAGACTCTGGCCTTTATAGCTGGAATCAAGATTGTTTTAAGACTGCACTGCTGGTTTCAGGCTAAGGGAGGAGGGAGGAAAGGAAGGAGACAAGGAAGTCAGAGAAGAAGGAGGGGAAAGGGAAGGCCTGAGGTGGAGAGGAGAGAGGTGGAGGGAGAATGAAGTGGGGCGGAGGAAGAGATGAGGAAGGTAGCAGGAGGAGAAAGGGAAGAGGTGAGAAAGGCCGGGAAACCGAAGCGGGGAGGGAGAGAGGGAAGGGAGGAAGAGGAAGAGGAAGATGAGGAGGAGGAGGAACCTGTGGCAGCCACTACAGTTGTTCTGAGAGTGGGAGAAGCAGAGTACGGTACCAGGAGATAGAACTCCTGCTGAAGTCCCTCAAAGCACCCTACTGACAGCCACTGTACTCACTGGTGCTAGGGTGAGAAACCTGAGGGCCACTCCCCAGAGACAGAAACAGCCTGAAGGATACCACACCCCAGGAAGATGGGAGAGCCTTGCACTGGAAAGAACTTCACACAGAATTCAAGGAAGGAATGGACCCAGCTAGGACTGGGTGGGTGGGATCATCTAGAGGGGAAAGTCACTGACATTCAATAGACCTGGGGAAGACACTGTAAAACCAGGGCCAATGAAGACTGTAAAAGGTGTGTGTGTGTGTGTGTGTGTGTGTGTGTGTGTGTGTGTGTGTGTGTGTGTGTGTGTGTGTGTGTGTGTGTGTGTGTGTGTGTGTGTGTGTGTGTGTTGTGTGTGTGTATGTGTGTGGGTGTGTGTGTGTGTGTGTGTATGTGTTTGTGTGTGTGTGTCTGTGTATGTATGTATATGTGTGTATGTCTGTATGTGTGTGTGTGTGTGTGTGTGTGTGTGTGTGTGTGTGTGTGTGTGTGTGTGTGTGTGTGTGTGTGTGTGTGTGTGGTGTGGTATGTGTATGTGTGTGTGTGTGTGTGGTGTGTGTGTGTGTGTATGTGTGTGGTGTCTGTGTATGTGTGTTATATGTGGTGTGTGTTTGGTGTACGGGTATGTGTGTGTGTGTGGTATGTGTGTATGTGTGTGTGTGGTGTGTGTGTGTATGTGTATGTATGTGTATGTGTGTTTGTGTGTATGTGTGTGTGTCCGAGAGCTTTTACTTTCACCTGGATGTCCTGTTACCCAGTCCCCGGTGCTTTGGTGTCTCATCCAGTCAACCTCCCCTATGTGCCCCACCCATGGCTGAGGTTCATGTCTCTTCATTCCCTGTCCTGATGGTGGAGAACGGGCTATCTGGAGCTTGGCCTCTCAATGAGGAGTAAGGAGAATGGATTTGGGGGTTCACATGCCTGTGCTCACTGAGACAGCCCCCTCTGCAGCCCACTTAGTGGGCCTGGAGGTTTACATCTCAGTACTCTGTAGCCTTTAAGGCCAGACTTGAAGTTCATCTTGCTACCTCAGGGACTAGGAGTGTTTCCAAAAGCCAGGTTGTGTTTAGCATGTCTAGTACCTGCTGGTGACTGCTAAACAGCTTTCATTTACTAATTATTTTAGCTACAACAGGATCATAGCCACCATTGTGCCCTCCATGACCCTGACTTCATGGCTGACCCCATGATGGAGCTGCTGAAACTCCTCAGAGATCAGAACTCACAAGATTTGAAATGCTGGGGTCTGAATAATATCCTATACACAGTGAAGAATTCACCCCAGAACTGACAAGGAGGCAGTCCTCTGTCTCTCGTGTGAACAGCATAACCCCTGTCTTATTGCCCCAGCTCTGTGCCTGGGGTCATAGTGTCACCCCTGACTGGAGTGACATGGCCCTACAGTTCTTACTAGTTACCTGTGAACAACTACCCTGGGGTGACAACTCTGCTTAAGCACAAACTACAGTCAGGCTGCACTGGGCTGGAGCAGGCAGGAGATCGGCACAGTTTAAAGATGGCTTTGCCTGGGCCAGGGCACTCTGGCAGCACCAGCTCTCGTGGTTTTCCAGTACATGCCTCACCTCAAGAGCTCCCCTGTCTCATCTGGGATTTCTACTGCTCTGACAAAAACACCAAGTCCAAAAGCAACTGAGGGAAGTCACTGCAGGAACTCAAGGCAGGAACCTGGAAGCAGGAACCTGACAGAGGCCATGGAGGGACACTGCTCAGTAGCTTGCTTAATGGCTTGTTCAGCCTGCTTTCTTATACAACCCAGAGCCACCAGCCCAGGGCTAACAATGCCCACAGTGGGCTGGGCCCTCCCACATTAGTCATTAATCGAGAAAATGCCCTATCGACTTGGCTGCAGGCAATGTGGAAGGGAGATTTTTCTCAGTTAAGAGTCTCTCTTGGCAATTAACTCTAGCTTGTGTTCAGTGGACACGAAACCAGCCCAGACACCTCTACATCTAGTCTCTAGCCCCCAAAGAGCAGAGAAGCAAAGGCCAGTGTGGGCTATCGCACTCAAGTTGGGGAGAAGGGACATTTGACACCCCAAGAGTTCTAGATGACTCAGAGAGCCAACGCATGGTACCCAGGGCCACCCACTCTAAGTATGCCACCGGGCCGTCATGAAGGTACCGAGAGTCTCACAGGAGATTCCAGTCTGTGCACTCAGACACAAAAATGCTAAAAAGCCTTTCCAGTTTTAACGTTAATGTCAGCCTGCTCGATGGACTGTGGCTTTGGTTAGCTCATACCATGGCATGGCTGTGCCTATGCTAGGCCCCTTTCTCTCTGCCCCCAAGTATACCAGAGTCAACCTTGACTCCTGCCTCTCCTCACCCTGTGGATTTAAGCCACAGAGACCTTCTAGTTTTATGTCCCTTTGTCTTAGCCTTCAATGGGGGTGGGAGGTGGGGTGGGGAGTGGCCTGTATGACCCTTCTTGTCTCCTAACCACTGTCCAACTGCCTAATGGAGTCTCTGTCCCAAAATTGCAAACTGGCCCCTGCCTGCCATGGTCCTGCTGAAACCCAGTGCTCTTCCACAGGGGCACCAAACTGGCATCTTTAATTCCTGTTCTTTCAGTCAAAACTTAGTCAAATTGGGATCCTGCTACAAAAATAGCTGACGTTCCTTTCTCTCACCCTTGCCAAGGATCAAACTATAATTACGCACTTGCTTTTTAAAACCAATTGCATGCCCCCTCTGTGTTGAACTCAAACTCATTGACAGGCCCCCAACTAAGCGTGGTATGGCCAGTTTCTCTCCCCTCTCTCAACTCCTCCCCCTTTAGGGAGGCCACCAATATAATAAAATCACACCCTGGGGTGACATTCAGTGTCTGCCCCACCCCCTTCCCATCATGCTCTGAGCTACTCACAATTCATTGACAGACTCTCTGGGGACAGTGGAGCCTTCCAGGAACACCCATTCCTCTTTACCCCCTCCTGACACCCAAGTGCCATCTCTCAGGGGAGTCTGTCCAATCTTTAGCTGTCACTCATTTTCTCTTAGCTTTTTTCATTCTTCTTTTAACCCAACAGCAACAGCTTTTACCCAGAGCTCCTAGCAAGCAGAAGGAGTTGATTTTGGTGATTTTTCTGTTAAAGGAGTTGCACGGGGCTGGTCTAAGGTAGGTGCTGGATAAAAGCTAACTAACTAAGCAGACATGGGACAAACGATGTACTGAGAAGTAGGGTCAGGTCAACAAAGTAGATCCAAGTTGACCAGGCCAGAGGGGAGCTCACTGCACAGATGATCCTTACAGGGAAAGGCAACAGATGCCCTGAGGATAGGTCACAGCCTCCGAAACTACAGCCCAGGGGATGGCCCCTAAGGCCAGTCTGGGACAAACTCCGGCAGATCTCCTGCCACTTCAGTGGGGTATCTCTGGACCAGAGCAGCCAGTCAGTCTTATGTTGGGCACGCACAGCCTGAATAGTCATGAGCTGTCCTTCTGCTGGGTACCACTGCCATAGATCAGCTCTGAGCAAGACTGGCCACGGGCACTTACTGAAAGTCTCAGACATAGCATCGGAGCCCACACCCAAATAGCCCACATTCTGCCAAACAAGTCCAAGTCACATGCAACACTGACCCCGGGGGCCCAAGGAGCAGGTGATACCCACACCACTCTCCACAACCCTCTCACTTTTTAAAAGCCCCTTTACCCCAACTTGTCTCCCTCAGGAAGCCCTGGACCCCTGCACGCCCCTCCCCGGGTGGCCAGGACTTTCTTCCACCCTCCACTCTAGGCTCTAGGAGGCTGGGGGTAGAGCTGTGCTGCAAGTCACTGCCGAGGGCGTTTTCCTCTCTGTCTCACTAAGAGTCACGGTCCCTGGAGGGTGCACTGGCTCCCTGAGGCTGGAAAGAACTGAGCAGCCACAAGAAAAACAGATAGGAGCCCACATAATCAGACATTGCTAAAACCTAACGATTAAGTTCTGTGTGGCTTGAGAGGTGGGCGACCGTCTCCTGGCACTTTCCGGGCATCTCCACATAGGACAGACGGTTATCTCCCTGGCATGCAGAGCCTGAACAGCCATGAGCTGCCCTCACGCTCCAGGTCACCACTACCATTGGCTCAGCTGCTTGAAAACCCAGCCTTGCCCCACCCTCCAGGTCAGCTATGGGCAAGGCCAACCACAGGCACTGGCTGCAAGCCTTGCACCCACCATCAGAGCCCACACTCACCTGTCCTCCATCCTTGTAGACTCCCACAAATGAAGGAGGCAGTGCCTGTGGCCTTGCTGCTCTTACCCAGAATAGAGGTGGGCAGAGAATAAGAGACTCAGCCACGCCCTGCCTGCCATGTTCAGATAAAGGCAGGATCATGGGGGACACTTATCACAGTCTCACACCGCATGACTCTTCACTCTTCACGTTCCACCTCGCATAACGGCCACTGTGGTCATTTAGGACCAAAGTACTTTTAAAAGAAGAAAAGAGGAGGGACGGAAGAGGCGGTAAAACCAATGTCGGCCTCTTGAAATCTTGATGACCGGAAGCTCTTCACTGCTGCCTGCCTTGATGCGCCTGAGTACTGACTTCTGAGTGCTCCTGACCCACGCTCTTCTGGGGAGGCCCAGGGGATGCTAAAAGCACCCGGCTCAGGGCCTCACACCTGAGGGGCTAATAGACAATTTCCCATCCACCTGTTAGTGTGGACAGCCAGCGCCGCTTCCACAGGGCTGGACCCACTTGGTTTCCTTTCCTCTCACTGTGCAGCAGTGAGTCTGGTCAGGAGCTTCAAAAGCCAGGAGTGACCAGGAACCGGACCTAGATACCAGAGAAAGATTCCGGGAGAGGTAGACATCTTCACCCAGAGAGCCATAGACAGCCTCTGCTCATTGAACATGAGGGTGCGTATAAGACGCAGAAACACAAACGCATGTATGCTAACATGTAGTCAACTGGTCATCTCAATCCGGGGTCTGGGAATGAAGGCCAGGCCTGACCAGAACAGACCTCGTTCAGTGCTTCTGTGGACATTTATGAGAATCAAAGTCTTGACTTAGACCTTAATGAGAGATATTATTCGGGGGCTGGAGAGATGGCTCAGAGGTTGAGAGCACTGGCTGCTCTTCCAGAGGTCCTGAGTTCAAGTCCCAACAACCACATGGTGGCTCACAACCATCTGTAATGGGATCTGATGCCCTCTTCTGGCCTGCAGGCATATATGCAGAACACTGTATACATAATAAATAAATAAATCTTTTTTAAAAATGAGAGATATTATTCAGTGCATGGAGGTTTTGGAGATGTGAAACCCAGAGGCTGCTGGGGCTAAGCCTATTCTCCAAGCCCTACAATGAAGAACCAGTGTCTTGGTTTTCCAGGTGGGGGCTGAGGCCTTGGGTACCTGAACATCTAGATCTGCAGTTCTGAACTAACTGGCTGAGAGCACAGCCTGGGTTTGAACACATCTAGCTGACATCTTGTTTCTTTGCTTTACCAAGCCCTACGCTGCTTGAATGAAGAGGAATATAAGCCACAAACCGAGTAGAATGGTGGTGGTGTGGTGAGGTGGGTGGTCATAGGTCACCCAACACATACTACCATGGCTTTCGGGTCACTAAGGTAGATGGAGTCACCTCTGGGCTCTGCTGGACCTGGACTCAGAGACAGTCCTCTCATTCCCAGGTTCTGCCCAACTGCTGGTGATGTAAGCAGCAGAATCCCCTGTCCCTGCTCTCAAAAGGCCTTCTCAGGGGTGGGGCCAATGGCATCTTTGGTGGAGTCTAAGTGGACAGTTCTCAGCATGGAAGCTATGCAGTTCCTGCCATTGAGGCACCAGCAATGGGCTTTAGCCCACACCATAGGTACCTCTGCTATTGATCCCCAAACCAGTGGCTCTCAAGCCTTTGTGAGGGGGGGGAGAGGCACGTAGGAAGCTCTGAGTTTGCTGAGGCTGAGCGGAACTAGCAGACTGGCTGGCTGGGCCTGGCGCTCCACCCATGATGGTTCCAGGGAGCCGGTCTCCAACCTTGGAACTAAGCAGATAACTACAGAGGCAGACTGCCCTCTGATTCACCATTTCTCACCTCTGCTGTCTGGGATCCGTCAAGGCCCTAGGAGGCAGTCACCTTGTCTACCCTTTGTCTTCAGGGAAACAAACCTTGAAAGTGACCCACCTGACTGAGTACAAACACCACAATGTCCTTATGTTGACCCAGGGTGACATCTCTGCTTGAGGTCCTATCTCATAGCCCTCCCTACTCCCAACCAAGAGCTCCAGAGAGCAACTGCCCATGACATCTCTGCCACTAACACAGCAAACACCCCCAGTCCCCAGAGGTGGAAAGAAACACTCTTTTAATACACAGAGGTCAAAACTTTAGAGTTGCCCTTGTTTTATTAAGGTGTGCAATGATTTTTGGTTTTTGCTTGTTTGTTTGTTTGTTTGTTTGTTTGTTTTCACCTTTAAGAGGTGAGAGGTTTTAAGATTATGAGGACTGCTATTAAAAGGGATTGTTGGATGTCAGGTATGTCCTCTTTCTTGTACCCAACCATGAGGCAAGCAGTCACCTTTGTCACAGCTCATGCTAGAGTGTACTATGCTGTTACAGACCCAAGGCAATAGGACCATTCAGTCATGGTCTGAATCTCTGACAGCTGTGGCCAAAATAAGCTTTCCTTTTTTAATCTGATTGATCTCAAGTGTTTAGTCACAGTTACAGATGCAGGCGAACAGTGACTGAGAGTCCAGGTGCAAATGCTCATTCTTTCTCAAGTACCATCTTCCTTGCAGGAAGCAGAGGACAGAGGAAACAGTCCAGGCAGTGGAGTCACCAGCAAATGAAAGACAGACAGCGGAGCAACCGATTGGAGTTCCTCAGCCTGTTCTAGCAGGTATCCTAGCCTACCAGTGCTCTCACACATTCCCTTTTCTCTGTGAGACTACTCCTATGAACGCCAGGCTTCTGCTTCCTTCCCACAGACCCCATTGGGGTCCAGGTATCCATGCGTGGAATCTCTGTCCTTATTTTTCTCTCCCTGGCTGTGGCATTGGTATTTTCCTTGCAATCCCGGGGCTCTTCAAGATACGTTTGTTTTTCTTTTACTATAATTTCAGGTAAGGTGAAATCCACGAGGATACAGCCTTAAGGGGAAATAGCTTCTAGCAAAAGTTATCAGGAAGCCACATGCTTTCTGGGAATGGCTGTGGTGTCTACATAATCATCTCAACCTTTTATACCTCAGGTCAATTCAATTTCTGCTCTAACAAGGCCATAGCAATTACTTCATGACCAATCCACTTCGGAGTGGAGACAAAAAAAGTACAAGAATTAAGGAGCCAGCCCACCCCACTCCCAGCTTAGAAATGGGAGCTCCATTTGTGCAGACCTTAAATTAGGCTGAGCTCATCTGAAGTGATGGGGGAGGGGGGATTAGACTCCTAACGGCAGACTCAAGGGAATAAATAACCAGCTGAAGCCACAAATCTTAAAACATAATCTTCCATCTTAACTCCCAAGAGGCCATAAGATTATTGGTAAGATAAAAAGAAGAAGAAGAAACGAGAGGTCATACTAGGGAGAACAAGTTGAGGGCTGCAGATACTGCGACTCAAGTCAGCCTCACTTTTGGGATACTCCTGTCTGAGAAAATGACACAGGAGGTGAGTCACACAGGCCAGCACAGATGCTGGTCTCAGAAGAGAGGATGTAGGGGTGAGATGTAGGGGAGGTAGCAAATCTGGTATGAGGGTGAGCTGTAAAAATAACCATTAGCCCAACCCTGTTCATCTACATCACAGCTTGAAAGAAGAAACACCCTTGGTTATACATTACCTTTGGTTAGAAGACACGTCCTAATTTCAGAGATTATTTAAATGTGGGGGAAATGTGTCTCAGAATAGATAAAGCATGGAAACCCATGTTACAAGTCAGTGTCACTTGCCTCCCAAGTATGAGGATCAACATTCAGACTCCTGGATCCCAACATATTCTGCGTGTTTGTGGGGATGGCAGTCCGTGTACGACTCAAGCCTTGAAAGGCAAAGGCAGGATCCTCCGAGCAGGCTGGCTACTGAGATGAGCCAGAACGGGGGACTCAGCATCTGACTGAGAGGCCCTGTTTCGCCAAATGAGGTGAAGAGTGGCTAAGGATCGTTTCCGACATCAGCCTTGGGCCTCTGAGCATGCCCACAATAGCCAAACACGTGCAAGCACACACTGTAAAGAAACCAGTGTCAGCATAGTCCCATGGGAGGACGCAGGTCATTACCAGGTGAAGGATGGATGGATGGATGGATGGATGGACGGATGGAAGGATGGATGGATGGAAGGATGGAAGGAAGGATGGATGGATGGATAGATAGATAGGTAGATAGATAGATAGATAGATAGATAGATAGATAGATAGATAGATAGATAGATAGATAGATAGATAGATAGATAGATAGATGGATGGATGATAGATGGATGGAAGGATGGATGGATGGATGGATGATGGATGGATGTGGATGGAAGGATGGAAGGATGGATGGAAGGATGGAAGGATGGATGGATGTGGATGGAAGGATGGATGGATGGATGGATGGATGTGGATGGAAGGATGGAAGGATGGATGGAAGGATGGATGGATGGGAGGATGGATGGATGGGTGGATGGATGGAAGGATGGATGGAAGGATGGATGGATGGATGGATGGATGGATGTGGATGGAAGGATGGAAGGATGGATGGAAGGATGGATGGATGGATGGATGGATGGATGTGGATGGAAGGATGGAAGGATGGATGGAAGGATGGATGGATGGATGGATGGATGGATGGATGTGGATGGAAGGATGGAAGGATGTGCACGGAGCCATATTGGATTTGGGCCTAGCCGCTTTTTGACTGCATGGTTCAAAGTGACTCTGGGCTGTTTGGCCACAGAGACTCACCCGTAAGATGACTGCCATAAGTCTTAAGATTGTTGGATAAAGCCTCTCCCATGAATTTACGGCACAGGAGTATAACATTCAAGGGATGCCTCAGCTCGAGCAGATACCAGTTATCTCCTCAGTCTACACCCAGTGTCTCCACCACCTGACCTCATCGCCTGACCTCTTTGCCTCCAGCTATCACTGCCTATACCCTCATCTCCCCTCCTTCATATTTCACAAAGGTCACTCCCCTACCTGAAAGCCTTAAAAGCTGTAACGCTTCATCCCAATAAACGAGACCTTGACAACAGAACTCTTGCTTGGTCTCCTTCTTCTCTTTCACCCCCATTTTGGCCCACAGGTAGAAGGCCTCTTCGACCCTGAATAACTGGGTCTCGCTGGGACAAGTGGCGCCAACACAGGGACCCCAAGCAAGGCCGACTACAGGACGACGGAGATAAGAGAGCTGCAGCGGGAATCGAGGGACTCTTCAGGTCAGATAGCTCGCGGCGTCGCTGGAGAGGGAGGTAAGGACCGGTAATAATTGTCGCCTAATTGCCATGGGGAAGGTATGGATTTAGGAGGCTTGTTTCATAGGAGAGAGAAGCGCTCACTCAGGGAGAGGATTAAGAGTTAAGAAAAAGGATTTAATCAAGTTCTTTTTGTTTTATTGATGAAAAGTGTCCATGGTTAATTTTAAGGAATGTTTTTTTGTCTTTGTGTGAGAAACTTGTCCTTGGTTTATTATTGAAGGAGCAGAAATTAATTCCTATAGTTGGAATAAGGTTGGAAAGTGTTTAAATGTCTTATTGTAAGAAAAAGGATCCTAGGCGGTTCCGATTCAGGAGGTAGTGTTGTCTGTGTCTTTGTGTCTTTGTGTTTTGTGCCGGCTAAACTCTGGGTCTGTAGTTGCTCTCAAGTTCTGGAGTTCTGGAGTTCTGGTTTTGCAGCTACTCCCATCTCGGGCTGAGAGGGAGGATCATGTCTCAGGAGAGACGCAAATGTGAGCGGTAGATGTGCCAGGGACTCACCGATTGCACTGCCCTGGGAGACGTCCCAGGAGGTAAGAAGGGACCCCAGGGACGCCTGGGAGATTCCCGTCTGGGTGCTGGCGAGGATTCGGCGATTCTCATGGATTGGAGAAAAGACCCGCCTTTCTGGCTGTCTGTATTTCCAGAGTGGTCTTTGTCTGTGTGTCTTAGGTCTTTGTTTTGTGTTACTTGTGACTTTGACAATGGGAAGATTCTGGTTGGGAAGGAGGAGGACGTGAATCTGCTCCTGTTCATTTGTCTTTGCTGAGCTCATGGAAGCTTCCATCTGAATCAGCTCAGTTTTGTGGCAATCTTGTGGCGGCCGCTTGTTTTTTGTTTTGTGCACTTTTGTTTTTTTTTTTTGTCTGTTAATCTTTTTGGTTGTCTTTCTATGTGACTGAATGCTTTTGCCCTCTTCAGCAGACCTCTATTTTCTGGACTCTCTTCTTGTTTTCTCGCCATCCCACTTGGGATGCTTGTTAGTGGCTGTTACAGGAAATCTCTAATGCTCACTTGAGTGTGCTTGAGAAACAAGAATTTCAGGTTTGCCCTGGGTTCCTTTGGGATAGGTGTGGGGATAGGCTTGATTTCTATTGCAAATGATGTAACATTGCATATGTTAGTACTCCTAACACTTCTTGGGACTGTGCCTCTGGGATCACAACCTGTATAAGTTTAGAAGTTCTAAAAGGCAGTCATGACCTTTGTGTGTAGGTTCAGATAGCGTCCAGATTGGAATCCTGATGCTAAAGATTTAGCAAGACAAAAAAGAGAGTTGAGAATTACTTAGGGCTATCTTAAGGCGGAGTCCAGATTTATGTAAACCAGCTGCAGGAGGAAATTCTTACTGGGGCCTCGCAGACAAATACTTACCCCTAATTGAAGCCCCTCATGGGTCGGTCTAGTTTTAATGAAAGATATGTCGGTTGTGACACTGTCCATCGACGCACCAACATTAGGGAAACTGACTTTACGCCTGTCCCGGATCCCACAGAGATCGCTCCCTAAACTATAAGTGTGGATACAGGGATCAATTCTATTGTGCCTCCTGGGGTGTAAAACCACAGGAGACGAATACTGAAACCCACCTCCTCTGGGATTATATCACAGTAAAAAGGGGTGGCATAATTCTAACAGAAACAGTACTCTAACCCAGGAATGCCGAACACTGAGCCTTCCAAGGGCTGGTGCAACCCTCTTACAATAACTTTTACTGATGCTGGGAAAAAGATCACCCCAGAAAACTGGCATAGGGGGTTTGAGGGGTCTCCGATGTATGTTGCCAATAGAGACCCCGAGTAACCTTCAAAATTAGATTATTTAAAACCACCCCAACTTACATAAGGCCTCCATTGGGCCTACCCTCAATTGCATAGCCAGGGTTCCTTGCCGCCCAGGGTGGTGACTCAGCCCCCCTTTAACACCTCTAGTCCTCCAACTACCCTTTTTCAGCCCACCATACCTGTTGGGCCAATGTCCCCCACAAGCCTGATTTTATCTGTTCTTAACACCTCAGCTCTTGCCTTGGTATATCATGAACAGGAAACAAATACCTCTATTTATGAGGAATGCTAGATGTGTTTTTCAGCTAACCCTCCTTTCTATGAGGGTATAGCCACTTTTGGCAACATCACATATACTAATGACACTGGTGGTCTCTCTTGGAACACCATAGAACTCACTATCACAGAAGTCTCAGGGATAGAAGCTGCCTCCTCGGAAGAACATGCTCCTCCCTAAACAATTATTAGAGATATGTAATCATACCATAATCGTTGACAATCAAAATACATATTTACAAGCCCCCCAAGTATACTTATCTAGCATGTTCTACTGGTCTAACCACATATGTTATAACATCTCAATTTTTTTAAAGACTAAAGATTACTGTGTGCTGGTTCAATTATTTCCCAGACTCAGCATACATGAGCCAGAGACTTTTCTTAAATCCTGGGAAAAGGGCTCGATATGCCTCACAAGGTAAAAAAGAGAACCAGTAACTGCCATCACTCCTCACGGTTCTCCTAGGTCTAGGGGCCTCGGTGCAGGCACTGGCATCGCTTCCTCAAGTTACTCCCATCAATACTATAACCAGCTTAGTGAAGCCATAGATAAGGATATTGCTGAATTAAGAGATGGATTAGCTAACTTAAAAGACTCAGTTGCCTCGTTGTCTGAAGTAGTCTTACAAAATAGAAGAGGCCTAGACTTAATCTTCCTACAACAAGGAGGACTTTACGCAGCCTTAAAAGAGGAATGCTGTGTTTATGTAGATAAGACTGGACTTGTAGAAGACAGTCTAAAAAAGGTGAGAGATAGCCTAGAAAAAAGAAGGAGAGAGAGAGAGCAACAAGAGTCTTGGTACCAAAACTGGTTTTCTACATCCCTACCTTGTTGCCCTGCAACAAAAGGATTATGGAGATAAAGCTTCAGTTGTGTTAATACAGAATTGTAGGCTAGAGTCTTGAAAGTATTTAAAAAAAAAAAAAAAAAAAAAAGAAACCTGGTAAAACATATCTTATTCCAAACAGCAATTAAATTGGTTATTACAAAATACTGATATTTGGCCTATCACATATACAGATTTTTTCAGGCAAAGTTGGTAATTTTACTCTTTTGCATGCTTTTTATATTTCCTGTAAATTTGTACATACAACCCATAGGAAATGAGCTTACTGTATTTATAGGTGGTTCATCTAATGAAAAGGCTACATGTATGATTGGATCACTTGTTTATTCTCTTCAGTTTCCCCTGCTTCAGCACAGATTATTAAATTACGTGCTGTAGCCACTGTTTTTAAAATTTAAAAAAAAAAAATCAAGCTTTCAATTCATATACTGATAGCCAATGTATGGCTTATGGTTTACAGTTGATTAAAAAGTTTCCTTTTTTAGATACTACTAGCCCTCAAATTATACAATTACTTAATGCTATATTAGAGGCAGGTTTTCTACATGAAATCAGTGAGTGATGATTTCAGTGTGAATTGTCTGACAGCTCACTGTCCTTTCAGTGCTCTGGCTCAGACAACTAAACAAAACCATAGACCCAGCTCTTTGAAAATGGTAATGGAGTTGATAACACACCCTCACGAAAAGAGGAAGACTCCATTTGCTTACTTTCAACTCCCAGCCTCACCTTGCCGGCTCAGGGATTTCTAGTGCGACTGAATCTGGATGCTTATGTTTAGGTAAATAAAATTTGTGAGGTGCTAGAAAAATGGCTTAGTGGTTAAGAACACTAAGTACTGTTCCTTTATAGGACATTTAAGAACTCAAACTGGATTGCCTGGGCTCCTTAACAAGGGAGGACAATGATACCAGACAGATTATAGGCCTTATATAGAAACAGTTAGTCAAAAAATCTCATTCTTTATATATCCAAAACAATAATGCTGGAGACAATAATTTGGTATAAAAGTCAATTTATAGATACTCAGTGCTCAGTGTACTCAATTTAATCCTCAAGGACTTATCTTAATAAATAATATTTTAACAATATTTTAATAAATAAAAAAGGGGAGTTATCCCTGTATGCTAAAATATGCTCCTTTTATTTCAATTTTAAAATTTGGATGCCAAGGAACACTCTGAGTTTATGGCACCCTACAACTAGGCATACTTCTGCCAAGGTGAAATAGAAAGATCCACATATTGGCATGATCCTGTTCAGATATTTTATATGGGGAAGAGGGAATCTTTGTGTTTTTTCTACAGGATGCTACAGGAGTGTGCCAGCTGCCTGAGTGGCTGGTGAGACTTGCTGATCCTGGGAGCATGAAGATTCAGCTCTCCTGGTTTGGGTCCCTGGAGTCATTCCTGTGTCCTTGGAGGAATATGGAGGATTCCCACTCATCTTTTGTCATCAAGAAATTCTGGCGTTGCTGCAGTCATTGTGTCCCATCCCACCGCGGCCTGCGCTCCAACCCTCTGTGCACTACTGCTTGTTCCAGAGAAGAATGACTGATCCTGAACTGTCCTGGGAAAGACCTTGACATTTCGCTGCTATTGTAGCAGCCATTACTACTGCAGCCATTGTGTCTGCAGTTCCTGGAGCTACCCTCCCCCAATCTATTGTTAGGCAGGCACAGTGGGTGAACTTTCTGGAGTAGTTGCTAACAATTGGGAATTCTAAATTTTATTACAGGAGAGGCTTGACTAGGCTCTTGGTGGTATGGCCATAGAAGCTGAGGAGAACCAGATGAGGTGCCCACTACTTATCGGGAGAGGCTCAATTTCCACAATCTCTTACATTTATGCCATCTGGCCCTTGCTCTTTCGCCCCTGGGCTCAAGTGAGAGGAATGAGAAGATGACCTGATGTAGCTATCCTCAGGGACGGGCAACTTCCTCTGACCCTTGACCAATCTAAGGCAGGAACCTTGGGGGCGACAAGGTGATCCTATGACAGATAAGGCTGGGGTTCGAGAGGTCGATCCTAAGACAGAGGTGGCTACACCCCGTTTAAACGTGCGGGCCGGTCAAATGCTCCTCTGCCCAGTTTCTCCCCCAATAACACACACATATAGCCCAGAACGGTGTGTTACAGCATAAGTTCATTCCTAGCCATTGGGGTGCAGTCCTAACTGCAAGAGTGGCTCGCCATGGCCGAGCTGGGCACTCTGTGAGGCATGTCTGATCTCTCTCAGACCACTACTTCCACCTGATGGTTTTTTTTTTTTATAAAAGAAAAAAGGGGGAGATGCACGGAGCCATATTGGATTTGGGCCTAGCCGCTTTTTGACTGCATGGTTCAAAGTGACTCTGGGCTGTTTGGCCACAGAGACTCACCCGTAAGATGACTGCCATAAGTCTTAAGATTGTTGGATAAAGCCTCTCCCATGAATTTACGGCACAGGAGTATAACATTCAAGGGATGCCTCAGCTCGAGCAGATACCAGTTATCTCCTCAGTCTACACCCAGTGTCTCCACCACCTGACCTCATCGCCTGACCTCTTTGCCTCCAGCTATCACTGCCTATACCTCATCTCCCCCTCCTTCATATTTCAAAGGTCCTCCCCCTACCTGAAAGCCTTAAAAAGCTGTAACGTTCATCCCAATAAACGAGACCTTGACAACAGAACTCTTGCTTGGTCTCCTTCTTCTCTTCACCCCCATTTTGGCCCACAGGTAGAAGGCCTCTTCGGGACCCTGAATAACTGGGTCCCCGCTGGCGGGGACAAGGATGGATGGAAGGATGGAAGGATGGAAGGATGGATGGAAGGATGGAAGGATGGATGGAAGGATGGAAGGATGGAAGGATGGAAGGATGGATGGAAGGATGGAAGGATGGAAGGATGGATGGAAGGATGGAAGGATGGAAGGATGGATGGAAGGATGGAAGGATGGAAGGATGGATGGATGGATGGATGGATGGATGGATGGAGAGATGGAGAGATGCCAAAAGAGAAAGACCAGGAAGGCTTAACAGGCATGGGTGCCTGTCTGTCAGTATCTGCCTCTGCCCCATGCTGTGTCCTGAGGTCAAGGGCAAGGGCGGGCTTAAGGTCCCAGCTTCCACACAGGTTTTATCTGTTTTCTAATGAGGAGGCCACTTCCTCTTCTGTGAAACAGCGGTACAATGTCACAGGTGAGGAGAGCCTAGTATGGGATTAAAGAGGAGACTCACCCATCACCTGGACCTCTGACTCGCTGAGCTGATGAAAACACAGGAGGATTGAGAGATACAGCTGCCGGCATGCATAAGGACACGAACACACATGTACACACATGTACACACATACACACACCCCACATGCATGAACACACACACATACACACACATACACATACACACCCCACATGTATGAACACACACATGCACACACACACCACACATATATGAACACACACACACACATACATGCATGAACGCGCATACAAACACACGCACAGGGAGGAGGGAGGAAGGGAGGAGAGAAGGACAAGGAGAGGGAGAGAGGGGGGAGATCAACATGTATCAGAGGCTCCTTGGAGGGCAGTTTCCATTCCAAATCCCTCTGGGAACTGCCATTCATCTCTGGCCTGCACATTCCCAACTTTGGGATAGAACAAAGAAAATGAGGGTCTCCAGAGGGTGATAAACAATCCTGGAATACTCTAAAACTTTCTACAGGAAGACCCAGAGACTGGGTCTACCCATCAGCATCAGAGTGTGGCCATCCAGATGATATTCTTGTGCCTGTCTCTGGCTATAAGACTATTGACACATTGGTCCCCAAAAACTTAGCATTTTCTCCTGGAGTCTCGTTCTGAGAAGAAAAGGCTGGTGCCAGGCAGAGGTGAAACTCATCATCTGGAAGGAGAGTTTGCACAGTTCTTACAGCTTGTCAGACTACCTTGTAGGAGGAATTGAGACAGAGATTATGATGGGTCAATATTAGGGCAGACAACTCATCTGAGATTGGTTACTTATGCATACCTGTGGCCTCTTAATTCATCTCGACGTGGCCACATTGACAAACCTGTTTTCTGCTTTACATCATTAATGTGTCTCTTAAAATGGCTTCCTGAAGCCAAGTGGCAAGACCAGCTTGTTAGGGCAGCCAGGGCCTAGGCGCTAATCCCAATAACCATGTTGAATCTCAGTTCTCTCTCTCTCTCTCTCTCTCTCTCTCTCTCTCTCTCTCTCTCTCTCTCTGTGTGTGTGTGTGTGTGTGTGTGTGTGTGTGTGTGTGTGTGTGTGTGTGTGCCATGAGTGGCAGTCAGAGGAAAGCTTGCGTTGAAGAGTAAGTTCTCTCCTTCCACTATATGGATTCTGGGGCTTGAAGTCAGGTCACTAGGCTGACTTCATTTGCCATCAGGTGGCAAAACTTTTACCCACTGAGACATCTCACTGGTCCAGTGGTTTATTTTTTCTAACCTCTGTTTCTTCTTTCATATATTGTGCATAGGACGCCAGGTACGAGTATACAAGGTAGCATACAGAAAGCTCTGGCTTTGTGCAGGGCCTATGGCTATTATTAAATCATCCCTAGTGTAGCTTACTGATAATCTAACAATTTAAAGCATAAATCACTGCCCAGACTCCTTCTTGCCAGTAAGCATTGATCTGGGCTGGCTGCCCCATCCCACGTCCTCAAGGGAAGGTCAGCAATGCTGAGTCTGAGCTCAATGGAATTAGGCAGGCAGTGTCTGTGGCCACATTCTACGGTGTATTTTAATGGTCTTCCATCTTCCCTTCTGAGGTGTGTTGTTGTCAGAATGTCCCTTTCTCATGTTAAGACTTAACAGCTATGACAGCCGTGCTAAGAGGGTTGACCTTCAGGAGATCGTTGGATCAGGAGGACAAGATGCTTGTGACTGGCTTAGATTAGGTCATAATCTCCAGAGTTGGCTCAAATCCAAAGGATGTAGTTGGCTGACCTCTCCGCCTGTGCCTGCTTCCTTGGTCCAGGATGTCCCTAGACTTCAGCTCTAGAACCATCAGCTAGATAAGCCTCTGCTGTACTCACTCTCCCTGTTGCTGTGATAAATACCCTTCAGACGCTCCGAAGAAAGGGTGGGTATCGTTGAGGCATCTGTGTCTTCCCCTTCCCTGACTCTTACATCCACACAAAACACTCGTGGGTTTTCCAGAGCTGTGAACATTACCTCACATGGTAAAGTCTTAGCAGGTGCAATTAAGGATCTCGTGATGAGATTATCCTGGATTACTGAGCTGGACGCTAAAAATACCATCACCAGAGTCCTCAGTGGAGAACTGATTTATTCAGAGAGGAAAAGGTTATAAGACCATAGAGGCTGTGATCATTAGTATTGATTACCAACTTGACTGGATTTATCATCTATGAGGGGAAATGGCTTAGATTAAGTTAACTAAACTGGAACACGCACTCTAACTGTGGGTGGGTGGCATCATTCTCTGCCCTGTAGCCCTGTGTTGAACAAAAAGGAGAGAGTGAGTGAGCACTAGCACCAGCACTCAGCTCTCCACTCCTGCTGTGGACACAGAGTGACCAGCAACCCCAGCTTCCTGCCACCACGAGTGCCCCAACTATGACAGACTGTGAGTCACAATAAACGTTCCCTTCCCTAAGCTGCTTTTGTTATAGCAAAGAGGAAAGTAACAGACACAGCGGTAGAGCGCTAGAGTGACAAGCACATGTGTAGAGCTCTGGGTATACTTCCTAGCACAGAGAAACAAGCCCGAAGTGCCCCGATAGCAGAGAATATGAAGACTAAGGAGCCCTGCAGACCCAGTCGGCCATGGTTCTAGGCCAGGGTTTCAACATGTGGAAGCTCTGCCTTTAGCAGGAGATGACCTTTGGTGGCACTTGTCCCTGGGCTCAGTTGATACTTCTGAATTGAACATCAGCTTCACCGGGGAAGTGCTAATGGACCCTGACGGCTCTAGTTCATCGCCCTTGAGCAAGTCTATCAAGAGGCAGCTTCTTCTTTTCCTTCCTTTTATATAAAATCAGTTTGTTGTAATGAACTCCCAAATGAAAACATTACACAGCTAGAAGGAAGCCACTCAAGCACGTGCCCACCCAAAACTCTATACACCTCAGACCATGTCTGCGCAGTTAGCACGTCCGTCCCATGGGCACACGTCTGTGCCATTCGATGGCCGTCCTGAAGCAGTGGCACCCTGCTCAGGCTTTCTTACTTCCACTACACTTGGTTTGTTTTTGATAGAAAGGATTTAAAATAACTTTTGTTCCCCTGGTTCCTGGACACCTGAAGAATTTCCGGGAAAATAGAGCCTATATTCCTAATTCTGATGAACTTGATTTGACCCATAAATGATTATTAAATCAACCGCCTTAATGTTTTTGTAAAGTGAGTGCACTTGGGCCACTGAGATGGCTCAGCAGGTCAAGGCACTTGCCACCTGCCACCTGATGACCTGAATCCGGTCCCCAAGATCCACATGGCGGAAGGAGAAAACTGAGTCCAGCAGGGCGTCCTCTGATCCCACACATGCCCATACACCCCACAAGAACACACACAAATAAACAAATATAACTTTTGAAAAGAAAAGAAATAAATAAGCAAAGCACTTGATCTGAGAAAACTAGGACTGTAGCCTGGGCACTGAACTTTAAGTGTGGGGTGGGTGGGGAGAACAACTGATACAAGGTTGCAGGTTGCGATGGAGTGAGTGGATGGGTGGGAGAACCAGCGATACAAGGTTGCAGGTTGAGATGCAGTAAGTGAGTGGGTGGGTGGGGTGGGGACCGATACAAGGTTGCAGGTTGTGATGGAGTGAGTGACTTCAGCTGCCATAGCCTGGGCTTTACTCTCCCAAAGTGGGAACAAGAATGCACAGATGGCTCGGATGCTCATGGCTCACTCCCCCACCTCCACTGTTTCCCACTCCCCCCACCCCCCAACTGTTTCTTCCAATCCTCCCAGGACATCCCATACACATGGTGTTATCTCTAAAATGCTTCACAAAAGCCATGCCCACAGCCATCAGGTACCAGCTCTCATGCACTGGGTAGTTCTCGGCCTAGAGAGAGGGAATACATGTCTCGTATTTTAAACACGATTAAAACAACAGCCAGGGAAGCACGGGCCCTAGGACAGAACCTACCGATGTCTTTTGCTAAACAGTCATGATGTCGAGCTGCCTTCTAAGTATTTATGGTTTATGTATCTCCCCCACCCCACCCCCCAGTGCAGAGAGCTTCTGCGGAGACTCTCAGCTGTCAAGACTGCGAGGACAAGAGACTGTGGAGTGCTCAGCCATAGACGGGTTATCTACATCAATTCCTACACCACAGCTCACGTGTGGCCGATGTAAGCCTGTAAGAGCCGGGGAGCAGGGAGGAGGGCTGGGAGATGTCGTCTTCTGGAACGACATGGATGCCGCACACATCGGCTCACAGCAGCTGTGGCTACCTGCACACGGTCAAGCCAGTTAAAAACCCAACACAGACCAGTGAACCAGTGGACGGCTCTCCAGGCCCCACACTAGCGGACGAGCTACTGGCAAAAGACGGCTTCTGGGGGAGGGGGATTCACTTTTCGTTGTAGAGTGGCCTCTGGTACATTGCCCACACCCCACACCTGTGTGCATATGGGCAGCAGCAAATAGGATCTGGTGTGTTATTACCAAAAACAAAAACAAACAAGAAAACCCCAAAAACAAAAACACAAATACGCAAATGAAGTTGTGAGTTGTGTGAGGGAGATATACTGGAGGGGCTAAGGGGAGTTGGAGGAAGGGAGAGGGAGTAGGGATGGATAGAGTCAAGGTACATTTTATCTATGCAACACATTTTGAAAATAACAAAGAAAGTCGATGTCTAAGGAGTCTTGCTGTGGCCCACACACGTTTCCATTTCCTAGTCAAGAAAGATAAAACCTTAACTTGCCACCATGAGCTTCTCTGGCCACTCATGCCCATCTTTAAAGCCACAGCAGTGCCGTCAGTGTGGCCTCATAGGACATAGCCTCTTGGGCCAGCATCATGTTAATCCCTCATACGCAGTCTCAGCCTTGTCATTTAATCCTCTAAACAGGCTTCCAGACACAAGGAGCCGTCCAAGCCTGCCAGGCCTAACCATCGCCAGTTCATGGCGTGCTTCCAAGCCTGCTTCCACATCCAGGGAACTAAAAACTGCTACAAAACAACCATTTCCAGAAGGCCCCAAACATGTTTCTTAATATATGCAGCAAAATTTAAGTCCTCAGATTTTCAGACCAGATGGTTTTACAACGTTGCGAAGTAGGTTTGATCCCATAGTTATTTAAACGGGCCCTGCATTTTAAATACACAGTGCTTCTGCTAATTAACACTTCGTAATTTCTCAAGAGTCCTACAGGCAATTGCTATCATTTGTAACCACTGCAAGATAGTGTCAAAAAAAAATCCTATTTCTTTTGTGAAAAGCTGCCCTGGAATGGAAAATGTGAATTATCTCAGTGTTGCCTGTTGTGTGAACGAAGTAGTGTGAAAAGTCAAGTGTGACTCCCTGCAGTTGGGGTGACTCGTAAGCACAACATCACATCAGGTCCTTGGACACTGATGCTCTTCAAGTCAGACCCCTACTGTGGTCCCTTAGCCAAGACAATCACAAGAATGCAATCAGCCACTAACAGGTACATACATGCACGTGTGTACACACACACACATACACACACACACACACACACACACACTCACAGGTGCACACACATGTGCACTGAAGGCAGCAGGCGTCATGGCTCAGCCAGGCAAACTGACCACAGGCGTAGAAGGCAGTAGTGGGCATTCTTTCCAGATCTCATTGAATGTCTTAGTTATAATTCCAGAGGGCTAAGAGTCCGTCATGGCAGGGGATGGCAGTAAGTAGCTGGCATGATGGCTAGCACGAGAACCTGATAACTCTCATCTTCAAACGCAAGCACAAGCAGAGAGTGGATGGAAAGTACCGTGAGGCTCCCAAAGCCTCCTCATCACCAGTGACACTTCCTTCAGTGAGGTGGCACCTCCTAAGCCTACACGAACAGCACCATCAACTGGGGATCAAGTACAGGAGACATTTCTCATCCAATCACCACATAGAGGTCAGACTAAAGGCCTGGGAAAGTAAGGGAACATGGGAAGGGAAAGGAGCCCTTGACCCTAAAATCCAGATGAAACACTCTCTCCACAGAGCCAATGATTCCAGTACAATTAACAAGCTTTGCTATGAATGACTCCTACACAGAGACGGTATTTCTATCAGAGAAAGATATTTTAGATAAAAATGTTAAAACAGCATTGAGCCAGGCTTAAGGCCCAAGCATCTATACAGAGTCTCACAAGCAAGATGAACAACTCTATTTATAATAAAAGACCCCCATGTAGCCTTGTGAGCCGTGCCTTTACCCGTTCAGATTATAGTTCCATCAGAGGCACTTCAGAAACCACTCTGATATCATTTGCCAAAAGAAGGAAGTGGAGATAAAGGTGGAGAAGATAATGGAGGAGGAATAGGAGGAGGAAGAAGAGGAGGAGGAGGAAGAGGAGGAGCAAGAGGAGGAGGAAGAAGAGGAGGAGGAAGAGGAGGAGGAAGAGGAGGAAGAATGGGAGGGGGAAGAGGAGGAGGAAGAGGAGGAGGAAGAGGAGGAGGGGAAGAAGAGGAGGGGGAGGGGGAAGAGGAGGTGAATGTGAGGGTGAAAAGTTGAAAAAGGTGGTGTTGGAGAAAAACTCCTGAGACACACTTTGAACTCTGAAACATTGAAAAACCATCAAAATAGTCTCCAGGGCTACTGCTAGGCTATCACGGAGGATATGCTCTTGAAAAGCCACACCCACATGCTAATCATCTCTCTAAATACCCCATGTGCTTAAGTTTCTGTTAAAAATCTCTTCTTAACGAGCTACAATTTGCCTCATGCTGACCCCTCCCAAAATTCTTTTCAGGAGGAAGGCAAGGTCAAACATGCCTGCTTCACTGTCATGAAAGTCTCTGAACAAAATTCCCCAGGGTGGTGAAGCATAGAACTATGTCCGTCTCAGGCCCTACTGCTGAGGACATAATCAAGCCAGCTCTACAACCCCTTCTCCCTCTGCCTGAGGTTTGAGCAAGAGGAGGTTTATTTGGCTATCATGCCTCTTCTTTATAGCAGCCAGTGCCCTAGGGAGACTTGGCTAGACATTTGCTCATCCATCTGACATCAATGTGACCCAATGATAGAGTTCTTCCTAACATTGTGATGACGTCAGGGTGACAGGGGAACAAGCAGCATGTTATAGCTAGGGAGTCCCATGGAGGGGGATGCAGGCCACCTTACTGTAATGGTACAGGGGGCCTTGGGAAGAATGGGCTTATTAGAAGAGGATAAGCGTCAGAGATGAAGGATCTGTCCTGTGGGACTACTGGGCCATGCTGTGGCCACCTACTCTCATGTCACAGAGCTCCTCGTTGTGGGAGGAGGTGTGGGCAGATGGCAGGAAAGAGCTGCAACCCTGAGAATGTGGCAGAAGCATTTGCCCTGAAGCTCCTAAAAGCAGCTGAGAACAAGAAGGAGCTGTCGCTGACGTTAGACGAGAAGTTCTCAGGGGGCAGGGCTCCCCTGACATTGATCCCCTTGGTGTCTTCTGGTATATTGGCACCTAGAGTGGAGTCACTGGGAACTGCCTTGATGAAAAGGAAGGTGCTGGTGAGGAGAGGATGTCTCACGGTCCCTCTAATCACACTGCTGCATGCCACTAATCACCGTCCCACACATTCACGGACCGTCCTTTGCAGGAAGACCCCACAGACAGGCTCTGCTGAACTGACTTGCTGTCCTGAATGGCTTTCTTCCTTAGGTAGTGTCTGGTCGGTGGCCTGCTGATGTGTCTTCCCTAGGTTCCACAAGCCTTAAGCTTTAGAGATTCCACACTGGAAGACACAGCACAAGCCTCCACAGAAGGTTCTCAGCTCCTCGTTTTGAACGACCACAGGCAAAATGAAACTGCTAATATTACCTTAGACCCAATACCCTGAGCTGATATTTTCCATCATGTCCCCAGGTCTCACAGGACTCAGACCTTGGCAAGACGCAAGCTGCAGTGAGAAGCAGCAACAGATCTGGAGGACAGGAGAACAGGGTCCTGCATGTAACCTTGTTCTGAAGCAGTTCATACACACATACAAAATGAGGCCTTTGGGTCTTTACAGTTTACAGAAACATTTGTCCTGCAGGCTTAGCCAGGGACCACCACCATGCAAACCCACACAGCTTCCCAGCATCACTGACTGACGACGGACTAACTTCTGTCTAACTGAGGGTCATTAGACCCAGGTACACATATGTCTCATAGATCCAGGGTGCCAAGCAGGCACCTGGAGGCTTTTGTGTCAAGGGGAAAGGCATGGGACTTACAGACAACAGGGAGCCAGGTCCCTGACTCCCAGATAGAGCCATCTTCAGGTGGCCCTGAGGGAGGTAGAAGGTCAGATAGGGAGCAGGGTCCTGTCTAGTAAGAGCAGCAGAGCCCTGGAGTAAGGGTCTCTTCCAGGCCAAATAATTGCCAACTTAAGCCCCATCTAGACTCATAAGCCCAATATTTTTCTTGGGCAGTCAATGGCTTTCTGGAATGTGAAGGGACAAAGGGATTGCATAAAGGGTTTTAGATGCCTCGGTCATCCAACCCCCAGTAATGAGTCAGACACACTGGAGCCCTGGAGCTGTGACTGTCACAAGAAGCAGGACTCCCTGAGGGACCTGTTAGAGAAGGTTCTGGTTTGGTGTGTACATTGCTGGTGACACATTTGTCTGAAGCCACCGTCCCCTGCTAATTATTTCCACTCTCATCACAGCCACTCGTTCACAGTTCCCATCTGTGTCACTTGGCATTCAGATATCCAGTGCACCGACACAGAAGAAACATGGCCCACATATGACAAATGGTAGTTCTCGGAGCCTGAGGTCTGAGGTCATCTCCTTGAGCCTTGCCACGGGCTCTGAGTCTGCAGAATATTTCCCTGAAGCAGATGTTGCTCTTGCAGGCAATGTGAAATCTCTGCTGACTGCCTCTTCCTGTGATCCATGAATGCTTCTGGAAGAGGCTTTTACTAATGCCTAGGAAGGGAAGCACCTATGAATCAAATACCAAACCACTTCCCAAGATGTGTCACCGCCATGGTGCCCTACCTCCACACTAAGCTAATGGGGCAGTACTGTGCCTGAAACTTCTGGTTTGTACCAAGAAGAAGGGTTTGCCCCCTAAGCCTTGTCTGAGGATGCCACCTGATAAGCGCAGGTGTGAGCCTGGGCCAGCTTGCCGAATGCCATTTGTCATACACAGTTGTCAGCTGAGGAAGGAAAAGATGCTTTTGGTAAGTGACATTGTAAAGCATGGTATCAAAGAGCTATGACTGGCATGGTTTAAAAAAAATAAGATTAAGGATCAGGGGCAATATGGTAGAAGATTCTATGCCTAGATTCCCAATGCACAGATTATATAATGGATGTCCCCAGGCCACCTGGGAAGGTTTTAAGTATTGTTAATACAAAAGGCTTGGCACATCTCCAGAAATGGCTGCTTCTTGTCCCCAAGTCCCAGAGCTTTTGGTAGATACACAAAAGCTCATCCCAAGCAGCAGACGAGCAGACTTTAGCTCCGTTGTCAAGGAAACCAGTCTGCTCTTAGCTCTAGAATTAGAAAGCCTCAGATTTGCCTCCACGGAGCCTCCGCCCACCCTTCCGCCATCTCTTCACCACCACCACCCTGCACTCTGAGACCCTTTTGCTAGCAAAAGGCCTAGCATATTGCAGGAACAGCAGCTCCTGGGACAGCCCAGCAGGCGTGTACATGGGCTGCACACAGATAACCCTCCGGGAAATGAACGTCTTTACATAGAAAGGCAAGAGTCTGGAACCAAGGACAGCAGTTTTACCAGCGCAGGAACCGGGACCTGCATTACCAAGAGTGACCTAAAGAAGCAGGATTTACCGTTCAGTGCTCTCTCTCCAAAACACCCACCCTAACACTCCCTAAATGGGAGCCTTAGCCACGGCATCCACCAATGGGCTGAAGCCACTGCTTTGTAGGGGGGAGGGTGTGGCCAGGAGAGATCTTTGAGATCAAAACACTGACCCATGAGAGGTTCTCAGAGACTCAGGAGTCATGGAAGATGTAATAGGAAAGGAGAGGAAAGCCAGTGTTACTAATAACAACGGAGGAGGAGGAGGTGGATGGAAAGGACTGGAAGGCAGGGCAGTGGTAAGATGGCTGCTGGTAGCCGCCAGGAGTGGGAATGTGTTCATGCAATGTAGGTGCAGGGGAGAAGGTAAAGGAGGCTGTGAGAGGGTCTTTGCTTGATTCTGAATCACAGTGGTGTACCTTCTGATCATATTTCTACCAGTGACAAACTTCAGGTCTACGCTACGGTCTAGATACACAGATATTCAGCCCTGTGTGTTCAGTACTGTGGCGTCTCCATGTTGTGCGGGTTGGCTGCTTTGAGAGGCCAGATATTGGCAGCGTGTACTGTCCAGGAGTGCATATGTGTGCTGTCTGATGCTGGCACATGATGAACATGTCAAACACACATTTCTGGGATCATTTCCCATCACTAGGTAGCAATGTCTGTACTTGCTCTCTGAACATCCTGGGCGGGCCAGTGTTTGACTTTTTCTTTACCACTCATTTTAATGTCCATTAAAGGGTCTCCTTTTCAGACCCCCAGCCCTGCGTTAGCCCCATTGTGATACACATTACATCTATCCTTTTATGCCAAGAGCCCTGAAAAATCCCATGCTGACCCATCTCCCCATACTACACAACTTTGGAAGAGTAAGCACTGAGGCTGACTGGATGTACTGAATTTATCAACTCTTATTCTGGGCAATGAGACAACGTTGCCTGCAGATGTGTTCAGAATTTGGAGTTAGGATTGCAGTTCAGTTGGCAGAGTGCTTGCCTAGCACGCATGAAGGGCTGGGTTCAGTCTCCAGCACTGCACACGCTGTGTGTGGTGGATCACGTCTGTAATACCAGTACCAGAGAAGCGGAGGCGGGAGGATCTGAAGATCATTACCAGCTACATTAAGAAAGTTTAGGCATAGCCTGGCATAGCAGCATGGTGGCATGGGGGCCTGGGGACATGGGGGGGGGATGGTGGCATGGTGGCAGGAATTCCAGCACTTTGGAGGCAGAGGCAGGAATATGAAAAGGGGGTGGGGCTAGCCTGGGCTCCATTAGATACTACAAAAAGGAAGGGAGGGAGAGAAGCAGAGAGGGAAGGAGGAAGAGGTGATGCAGAATTTGGAAGTGATCCTGAGAAATGACTTGAGGAAGATATCGTCTCCAGAATCCTAAGCATGTCTGTGTGGCTTTCTCCAGTGCACCATGCAGCTTTCCCAGTATCGTCTCATACCATGGCTGCTTTGTGATTTTTTTCCTAATAAAGACAATACCCATCATTTTTTGTCAGCGCCAAGAAGTCAGAGAGACACCTGAGCAGGGAGGGGAGGGGTCTTCCTGCTGGCAGCAGGGCTTTGGGAGGAAATTTGCATAATGATTAATGGAAAAGAAAACGACTCTTTGCCTAGAAGGGCTAGCCTTTAATTAGGCAGCCATGCACCTGGATCGGTCCTGAGAGGATGCCGTTGTCATGGGAACACAGTTGCTGCAGCCCCAAAATTTAAAAGTCTGACTCCTTTGCTAGAACAGTTACAATACTCCAAGGAACAGAAGGCAGGCAGGACTTTTGACAATCTCCTTTCCACTTCCCACTCGAGCGAGGCATCCCACAGCCAGCTACCCATGAGCCTTGCCCTGGCTGTAACCCTCCTCCAATCCCTGTCCACCCGGGGGCCCATCCACACTTTCCTTCTCCTTTACTCGGTTGCTCCTACTGGAACCTCAGCATAGGGAAGCAAATGTCAAGAACTCATCTGGTTTCTCATTTTCCTCGTGGCCCCGTCCCCGCCTTCTCTCCATTCCTCCACTTTCCAAACCCAAGACAGGCCTGGCCCTCCTCCTCCAGGACATGGAACCTGCACAGGGCACAGGGCACAAAGCCAAGTGGATGTCAAACCAGCCAGGGTAGCGAGTGGAGAGGCAGAGAGTGGTCAAACAGATGCTGAGGGCCTCTGGTGGGAAGGAAGTGGACATGAATGAAACAGAGGATCCGAGGGCAGAGGTCCAGGCGGAGCTGGACTGGTGTGGGGCAGAGCGGCTGAATAAATACAACAGCAGCCATTTCCCTGGGGGCTACTCACACTCTGCATTATGTATTGTGCCAGCCAAGAGGACAGGAAGGGCCAGTTGCCTAGGCAACCTGAGGATCTTTAAGCATCTTTGTAAAATTTCTCTCCGGCTTTACGATGGCAGTTTTTTGATGTCTGCCACCACCACATAGACAGGTCAGTAATTTCGCCTACTGTATAACTTCCAGAGTTACTCAGTCCTGAGGATCTTATCAGTGTATTCCTCAACTTAGAAAAACCTAATTTTTTATACTTTTATTTATTTATTTTAAAGTAAGAGCTGGGGACGTCTCTGTAGATAATGCATTAGCACTGCATGCATGAGGACTGGTCTCAGATCCCAGAACTGTGGCAGCCTCTTTAATCCCAGAACCTGGGGAGCAGAGACAGGGGTTCAATCTCTGGGAAAACTGGCTAACCTAGCTGCAACTGGGAGCTCCAGGTTCAGCAAGAGGACCTGCCAAAATAAAACGTGGGAAGTGAATGAGGAAGACTCCTGGTGGCAACCTACGGCCTACACACACACACACACACACACACACACACACACACACACACGAGTGACTACCTAAACAACATGACTTTGAAGGTGCACAGGGTCATAGTCTCCTAGAATCCCTTAGTTAGGGTTATTATTGCTGTGATGAAACACCATGACCAAAAGCAGGTTGGGCAGAAAAGGGTTTATTTAACTCACAGTTCATATTACAATTCATGATCAAAAGCAGTAAGGGCAGGAACCTGGAGGCAGGAGCTGATGCAGAGGCCATGGAGGGGTCCTGCTTACAGGCTTGCTCTCCATGGCTTGCTCAGCCTGCCTTCTTATAGGACCAAGGACCACCAGCCCAGAGATGGCGCCACCCGCCATGGGCTGGGCCCTCCCCCATCAATCACTAATCATGTAAACCCCCTACAGGCTGCGTGAAGCCCTAACTCATGGAGGCATTTTCTTTTTTAAAGATTTATTTTATTCATATGAGTACACTGTAGCTGTCTTCAGACACACCAGAAGAGGGCATCAGATCTCATTACAGATGGTTGTGAGCCACCATGTGGTTGCTGGAATTGAACTCAGGACCTCTGGAAGAGCAGTCAGTGCTCTTAACCGCTAAGCCATCTCTCTAGCCCTGGAGGCATTTTCTTTTCTTTTCTTTTTTTTTTTCTTTTCTTTTTTTCCGGGGCTGGGGATTGAACCCAGGACCTTGCACTTCCTAGGCAAGCGCTCTACCACTGAGCCAAATCCCCAACCCTTGGAGGCATTTTCTTAATTGAGTTTCCCTCCTCTCAGATGATCCTCTCAGATGATTTTATAGCTTGTGTCAAGTTGACGTAAAACTATCCATCATAATGCTTATAGACATATAATTCAGGAGAGGAGACTTGAAATGGCCAAAGCCCTCAAAATCCCCTGCTCTGGCCCTGTCTCCCTGAGGAGACTGCTCCCCTCTTCTCCCTGACAATGCTGGCCACAGTTCCTCTCTTCTGTAGGCCCAGAGAGATCAGATCCCAGCTAGCCAGCCCCAGGTGGTCTCTGCCCTCACTGCCATCTGTATCGTTCCTCCATGTTGTCCTTTGTGTTTATAGAGGTATGTTCCTGTGGGGCAGACAGAGAGATGGGGAGAGTACTAAGGGGACAAGAGAAGAGAAAGGAGCCCCTCAGTCACCAGCTGAGTGTCAACAACTCTTGCACAATTGACACCTGCTGTGACGATTGCTAACATGGAGAAAACATGCCTTCTCCATACAGATGTTTCAAATAAGAATGTTCGAACAGGGCCTAAGTGCATATGATCTTCCAGTAATATGACCCCCACCCCTCTCTCTCTCTCACACACACACCTCCAACACACACACACACACACACACACACACACACACACACACACACACACTCAAGTTTAGTCTCACAGGAATCCATTGGCAGTAAATGACACATCTTACCCCTTGTAGGGAATCCATGTGAACCATGACATCTTTATTTTTGAAAAAGGTTCATTTTGAATTATGTGTATGTGTGGTTTGGTGTGGTGTGGGGTGTGTGTGTGTGTGTGTGTGTGTGTGTGTGTGTGTGTGTGTGTGTGTGTGTACAGATACCCATGGAGGCCAGAGGCCTCAGCTCTCCCTGGACCTGAGGATACAGGCAGCTGTGAGCTGTCCAGCATGAGTGCTGGGTTCTGTCCTCTGCAAGAGCAGTACATGCTCTGAACCAGGGGACTTCTCCAGCTCTGTGCCCATGGTTTTGCCTTATGGAGTTGCAGTCTTCTCCACGGTATCTCTGCTCTAAAACCTCATCTCTGGTTCTCACTTGAAATGGTTATAGCCCTCAAAATCCACTGCTCTGACCCTGTCTCCCTGAGGAGGCTGCTCCCCTCTTCTCCCTGAGAATGCTGGCCACAGCTCTGAGAGGGTAGAAAAGGAGATAAAATTAGGACGAGGACCTTAGGAGCCCTCTGATGATGTACTTCCAGAGCCTCTGAAATTACTGCTAAGACTCAGAATCCTGAGACGCCCACACCCACACCACAGTGTGCAACGCTCTTTTTTCAAAGGGCCTCGCTCCCCCTCACACCTCTATTTAAATCCATGTTGAGAATCTCTTAATAAACTCCAACTCTATTCATAATAGTTCATCCTGATGTTTTTTCCTGTGACAAAGCCGAGAATCCCAGCTTCACTGGAATACAGGTGTCTGAGCAGAACTCCGGCGAACTGAGACCCATGCCCAGGCTTTTAGAGCTTGATCAGAACCATAGCAGTGGAGCTGAGCCCCCAGGCTTGACACATCTAGTGCAAAGCTTGGTTTCCAGCCCAGTTGCTTCTGTAACTTAACTTCTGAAGCCTTTAAAAGACAAGCACTTCCGGGGCTGGAGAGATGGCTCAGCGGTTCTCGCCCAGTTCAGTTCCCGGCATCCATATCAGGCTGACCAATCACCTACAACTCCAGCTCCAGGGGAATCTGACAGCTCTGGCCTCCAGGGGCATCAGGACACACGGGCATATATCCACACACAGACATACACATAATAAAAACTGGAGTAAAATTAAAAAATAAAAACAATACTGCTTAGAGACATTCCCAATAAGTGTAAACAAAGAGAGAATCTTTCAAATGCTCCCAGTTAGGATGGGGTCTGAATGATAGTCTGTGACCCACCTCTTACACATACAGATTTTTCAGTTAAAACCCGATGTCAACTCACACGTTGAGAGCACAGCTCATGGTAACTCCAGGAATAAGGGCTAGTATTATATACCTCAGAGGCAAATGGCAAACAAAGGACGATACTACAAGAGTCATTAGAAAGGAGGAGGGGCAGGAACAGCATCTGAAAAGGCACTCATCCTCCTCCACTCAGCAAAGAGGCAGCTCCTGGCTGGAGGGGAAGCTGTGCTGCCCCCACTCCCACCTCCACCCTCCCCCACCCCAGGCTGCCTCCCAGCTCAGACAAAGCCTCCACCACCAGAAAGCTTAGCCACCTTCCCACTATGAGGAGGCAGCTGTTCATTTAAAAGCCAGAGAGCACTTTGTGCCATATTATCTCTGAACCCATCTCTCACACCCCTTTCTGTCAGGACAGCGGGGTCTGTCATGCCACGTCTGACGACTTTAATGAGAACAGACTCTGACAAGAGGGATGTGGGGGGAAGATAAAGTTCACATGGAGCACAGTGAAGTCACAGGATGTGATTACAAATGATCAGCTGGATAAATAGGAAGCCAAACTCTGCGTTACAGCATTTCTCCCGGAGCACAGATTAGATCCTGTGGTTGGATGTGCTGCTACATGCCTGTCCTATAGCACTTGGAGGCACAGGCAGTAGGTTCTAGTTCAAAGCCAGCCTGGGACATATAGTAGAAATTCTTTTTCAAAAAAAGAGAAAAGGAGCCAAATGGTCCATACCTCTAATCCTTGGAATATGGAGGCTGAGGCAGGAGGACTGCTGTGAGTTCAAGGCTAGTCTATGCTACAAAGTGTAACCCTGCCCCCAAAGTAAATCCTATAATAAAAATTGAATAATTGCATACCAGATAATTTAATGTTTGGCTGTGTATACAAACCCACATTGGAAATCAAAGGGGGGATAAAAATCACAGATAATAGACCTCATTAATATGCTTGTCAACCCTTCAAGGATTACAGAGCTTGGGGGAAGAGGGCAGGCAGTACTAGAGTCTGACTAACCACTAAAGCCCCTCCCCATCACATCCATTCTCACAGGACAACATCAAACAGCTGACAGATGGCTTAGCAAGATACATAGTGAATATTGGCATTATAGTAATAAATTTCAACACACAGCCCAGGAAAATGTCAGCTAAACAAACAGAACACTTTATCAATGCTTTTTCATTCTAGAAAAGGTATTGTCCATGGGGAGAATGGGGATTTTGTTTGACCCCCTCCTTTTTTGTCTATTTTTGTCTAAGGTTTTTGTTCGTTTGTGTGTTTTTTCTTGTTTGTGTGTTTTTCTTGTTTGTGTGTTTTTTCTTGTGTGTGTGTTTTTGCTTGATTGTGGGTTTTTGGCTGTTTGTGTGTTTTTGTTTGTTTGTGTGCTTTTAAATATAAACATAGTGAGTTCCTGCCTCCTTTGCAAGCCATCCCCAGCCTTAACATAGAAGGTGTTAAACAAAGGAATGGGTTCCATTTCAGCACTGCATAAACCAGGAGTGCTGGGCAATCCTGGAGTCCCAGCATTTGGGAGGGGACGAAAGATCACAGTTCAAGGTCACCTTAGACTATATAGAAAGTTTGAGGCTAGCTCCTGTCACATGAGAGCCTGCCTCAAATAACAACAGCATCAAAGGAACTTCATCCTTCAGAAAAAGTAACAAAAAATGTTAACTAATGACTTAACTGCAGGCAGAAAAGTAACAGATGTGTAAGGGCAGGGAGGGTCACCAAGAAAGCTCCCCGGCCACAGAAAGGAAGCTGGTGCCATCACTCTTCTGGGACCAAGATCAGAATCAACTAGAGACTCAAATATTTGACGCTGAATTTAAACACCATGGTCCTATGCCATAAGCACCTTCTGAGATGCTCAAGGCTTTGATTAAAATTCTACCACGCAGAAGAACCTAGCTGAGGAGGAGTGTGGCCAGAGTATGGTTGAAGAGGGTGTACGTCCATCCCAGTGTGTATCCATCCACCTTCAAAGTCCCATCTTTCCAGTTTATGACCCATAAAATACGAACACGAAGGATGGAGAGATTTGTTCAGTAGTCAGGAACACTCCAGAGGGTCGGGGTTTGGTTCCCAGCACCTACATGACAGCTCACAACTGTGCCAGAGGACCTAAGGCCTCCTCTGACCCCCATGGGCTCTGCACACATATCATGCCCATACATGTCCTAAAACTGAATGGATAAATAAATCTTTATCCCCACCCTCACTTGCTGAGCCCCAACACCATAAAGATCCCAGGGTGGCAGCACCCTTGCCAGAGGCTTTAGTGGGGTCACAGTTAGCAAGAGTAATCACACACAGTAAGACACACAGGCCAGCCATCTTGCCAGATTTGTAGTCCCAGCTATTCAGCCACTGAAGGCTGAGGAAGGAAGGAATACCTGAACTCAGGAATTCAGGGCCAGGTTGGAAGAGATTCTGTCTTAAAATTAAAAATTAAAAAGAGACCGGGGACATAGCTTAGTGGTGGCACCATTCCTTGGCTGAGATTCTGACTGTGTAAGTGGAGAAAAGGAGCAGGGGAGCTGCATGCATTCGTCTCTGCCTCTAATTGTGGATGGAAGCTACAGTACGGATTACAAACACATCTTAGCAACAGAGTAACAAAGCAGCGGCCCTAAAACAGGAAGCAGGAATCTCTGTCCAGCTGCTGAAGCTAAAACACACAAGCACATGCTTACCACCGGTGTCTCCCCAGCTTCTACTTCCTCCAGGCTGTAACACTGCAGCCTCATGTCTGAGGAAAGCTGGCTAAAAATTCCTGTGTGTCCCACCACCACACATCACCTGAACTGCTCTAGAGAACCCAAAAAGGAGGTTTTTGGCTGCAGTTGGAACCAAACATTATAGTCAAGCCACGCACTATTGTTCAGGTTTGCTAATGTTACTGTGAACTTAGCCCACGTGGGGAACCATGCGTTCTCTTGTCTCACAGGCATGGTAACAGTGTGATTAAGAAACACACTGCCAGGGCTGGAGAGATGGCTCAGAGACCAGGAGCACGCGTTGCTCTTGCAGAGGACACAAGTTCAATTCCCGGTTTCCATATGATGGCTCATAACCCAGCTCCAGGAGGCCCAACAAGCACACACATGGTCACACACATGCATGCAGGCAAAACGGTCATACATCAAAAGTGAAACAAATATGTAAAGTATTTTAAGACAGCAAATTCCTGAATGCTATGACGGCCTGTAGGCAGCACAATCCAATAAGAGACAAGGGTGTGGCTCTACTGACTGGTGGCTAAGCAGAGCATAGCAAAGTCACACCTTAAGAATGAGACCTGCACCCAGCAAACAATTCAGAGCCATCCTTCAACAGTCTTAACAGTGCGCCATCGAGGTGTGGGTTTGCATGTAACCACAAGTTGCTCTAGAATGCCTGACGCATGGAAGGATGTGCACAAGAGAGGCTGCAGCTGAAATTTTATTCCATCTGAATGTGCACCCTCAGGTGCGTGTGACAGAGGCAGCTACTTCACACACAAGGATCAGTCATTCACTAGGGAGAAAGTGGCTTCAGTAAGTATGTGACATTTAAAAAAAAAGGGGGGGGGGCTGGGGATTTGGCTCAGTGGTAAAGCGCTTACCTAGGAAGCAAGGCCCTGGGTTGGTCCCCAGCTCCGAAAAAAACCAAAAAAAAAAAAAAAAAAAAGCTGTTAACTCTCTGAACGATTTGCTGGGGTTTAAATTAAAACAACCCAGAGTGTCAGCCTCCAAGAAGTTGTGTTTGCATGGCACTTAAAGATAAAGGAGGACTCTCGGGAGGTTTGCAAGGCTCTTCAAAGTAAGGTTTCATTTTCCAAATATATTAACTTTAAATGGCACATCCTACTTTAGGTGATGAATTCTAGAATTTGGGGGTTTTGTTTGTTTTTTTGAGAGCAGTACTCTTTTATGTAATGAATAAATACATCTATTCATTTAGCGTGTGTATGTGTACAATGGTAGACACATGTGGAAGTCAGCCGTCACCTTGCAGGGATTAGTTTCCTCCTCCACCAAGTGGGTACCTCTGAATCCAGGTCGGCAGCCTTGGTAGCAGGTGCCTTTACCATTTGAGCCATCTTGCCAGCCCCATCTCTGATTTTTTAGTATAAAATTATCAGCTGTTCCAAAGTAAAGTGTTCAGATAATTTTTTTTTTCAATGAGACAAGAAGACTCTTGTTTTCTGATGAGAAAGTCTTAACTAAATACCTATGGGACATAACAAGAGTGACTTAATTTGTATAACTTTGGGGTATTTTTAATACATCAAACAATTCCTAATTTGGGCAATTTAGGACATAATATTCATGCTCATAAGTTCATGGAGCATCAAAAATTAAAACACTCACAGTAACAGTCTAAACTACTTGAGGTGATTACAGAGTCCTGGTGGCTGACAGTGGGGAGAGCGGAGGAAAAGCTTTAACACCGCAGTTGAACAGTTCATAGGATCAAAAATACATTGAGAAGAACCTTCTTTCAAACACAATTTAATTGGCATAGGTGCTTGTTCAATCTACAACAGAATACTTATATTAAAGAAACAAACTCTGTTACCAGATGTTGGCAGTTACTTACTGAGAAGGGGAAAAATTCAGTTGGCAAAGCTAGCATGGTGGTAGGCAATATCCCAGCAGACATGGGAGTCCATTTAGTTTGGGCAACAGTGCTTAAAACACCAACACAGTTACACAACTGTCAACAGGACAGGTGGGTATGTTCCTTATTCTCTCTTCCTGTCCTTTCTCCTCTCCTCTCCGTGTGTGTGTGTGTGTGTGTGTGTGTGTGTGTGTGTACTCAAGCATGTGTGCATGAGTGTGCTGTGACTATGTCACAGTGCATGTGTAGAGGTCAGAGGACAGCTTACAGGACTTGGTTCCCTTGTTTTACCAGGCAAGCCTTCGGGCTCAAACACAAATTGTAAGGCTTGGTGGCAAACGCCTTTGCCTGCTGAGCCATCTCACTACCCTTATTGGGGTTTTGGAGGAGGGTCTCAGCAGTTATCTCAGGTTGGCCTCAAACTCATGATCCTCAGGTGGGCTGGGGTCTACAGGCGTGTGCCACCACCATGCCTGAATCCTGCGGTGGGGGCATGGTCTGAACAGTGTGTCTCTAGGTGATTACATCATTGTGCAAACACCACAGAGTATATAAACATGAAGTCACTAATGCAGCCTGGTGCACACCCAGGCTTTGTCCCAGTCTCCTCGAACATGGGCTATCTAGCCATCAAAGCGTCTTGTCAGTTGGAGAACCAGGCCTCTTCCTGAAAGCAGGTAGACCGCTTCTTTGAGGAAGGGGCAGGTGAGCTGATTTTGTAGGAAGAGTAAGTAGGGAAGCAGAGAGAAGTCTGGGCAAAGCACCAGCACGTGCAAAGGCCCTATGCTGAGTTAGAGCCAGGTGGACAGGAGCGTCCAAAGGAAGGAGCCTAGGCAGCATTGATTTGCAACTTGGCACAGCCTAGAGTCATCTGAGAGATAAACCTCTACTGAGGCCTTGTCAGACCAGACTGATCTGTGGGGGATGGATTTGATCGTTCATGGATGCAGGAGGGCCCTGCCCCCTATGAGTGGCACTATTCCAGGGGCGGATGGTTCTGAGCTGCATAAGAAAGTAAGCTAAGAGTCTAAGAGTGAGACAGCAAATGGAATTCCAGTTCCCCCTTGACTTTCTTCAGGGATAGGGTGTAACCTAGATGGGTAAACCAAGTAAATCTTTCCCTCCTCTAAGTTGCCTTTAGTCAGTGTTTTATCACAGCAATGAAAGGGAACCAGAAGAGAAAGCTATAGTAAGGACAGCAGAGCGAGGAGCCTAGAGAGGCCAGCAGCGGTGACATGGAGAGCCAAGTGAGTGGGGTCACTCTCAGCCAGGGACCCACCCATATCCGTGTGTCCAGCACTGCTCCAGGGGCTAGCACGAAGCGTTATCAGTATGAACCTAACTAAGCCTCAGAGCTGTTCCCCAGATCTTACATCCAAATCAGGATGAACATCTCTTGCCTAAGAGCTAGGCAGGAGCCAGGGACGGTGGTGACGTCTTTAATCCTAGCACTGAGGACGCAGAGACAGATGGATCTCTGTGAGTTGGAGGCCAGGCTGGTTTACATAGCAAGTCCCAGGCCAGTCAGGGTTATGCAGTGAGACCTTGCCTCAAAATGAATTTATCAATTAAATTTAAAAACCACAAATTTCGAAGTGAACTGCGTGAGACATCACATCCCGCCCCTACCCCTGTTGTATGTAAGGTTGTGGGATTTGCTCTTGAATTTTCTTTGCTTCACAAAGAACAGAACTAAAGACCTGTGTCTTATGTGAGAGAGGCGCTTTATGTCTAAGACCTAGCACAAAGCCTCACGCTGGGGTGAGGGAAAAAGGGCAGCCAGACAGCCCCCCAGTCCCCCAGGGAGAGCAGCTGTTACCGTTTGCTGCTCCTTCTCTGAGAATGCACAGCAAACACTTTCCATAAAGACCGGATACATCATGCGAGCCTCTTTGCTGATTACTGTTGTTAAGAAAGGTCTGTTTGAATCTTAATTCATTGTGATACAAACTATATAAAATGTATAAACTATATGTGTAAAATGTAATTGTTGGGAGGAAAACTGTAAATAAGACACATTCTCCTGTCACACCATAAGGAGCTAGAGAGCGGGCAGGTATGACAGTCACCTTGTCACGTCTTGCCAATTAGAATAAATGCTTTTGCACTTGAAAGGCATCTTTGGGAAGGGAGAGACATTCATCTAGGTTTCTATGGGCCTGTTTCAGTGCCCTCCCTCTTGAGGCATTTTCTCTGATCTTTGGGGCAGAATTAATAAGCCTTTCCCGTGTGTTCTGCAGCCCTTGATGAGGGAACACTTTGTAGAGGTGACTTTGGTGGGCGTCCTGGTTGCAGCACAAGCTCCTCAGCTCAGCCCCCCTCACTCTGGAGTTTGTGGAGAATATGCATTGGCAGGGCTGCAGCAGCAGCTGCTGACACTCACAAGCCTGTGAATGGGGCAGGCATCTCAAATGTGGACCATTAATCCTCGTCATCCCTTCGAGGAAATAGGCCACTGAGAAGAAAGAAGAGCTTGAGAGCTGAGAACAGTGTCCAGTCACACCACTAGTAACTAGGAATAATATAGATTTTGACTCGAGTGGCCTGGCTCTGTCACCTTCAGAGGACAAGGATGGTAACCAGTGACCAGGAGGCCAAGACCCTGCAGTCGGCTCTCTATTGGTGGATGATTCCCCTAGGACACTTGCCAAATCCCTTGGCCTTTAGCACCCTCATTCCTCACCAGAGCCCTACTCTTATGCACCTTCACTCAGGCCAGTCCTCCCCACTCCCCACCTCACCCCACCCCCGGGCTCCCAACCACTGCCTGCAGCTGTGAGCCAAGCCTGTAGATGGACTTACACGGGCATCTTGCTCTCATCCTGTCTTTGTCGTCTACTGAGCCACACCCTCCCTGTCCATCTTCTGCACACAACTTGGGCTCCTGATCAGTAACTGTCTGTGGGTCAGTGGCTTGGGAATGACTCACAATTCAGAATGGCATTTTGACATACTACTCGGTGATGACATTTCCTTTGCGTTCGGTGGTATTCTGTTCAATGTTTCTAAGTAAGTATCCAGATGGGTGGAGACAGCTCCCTGCAACAGCCTCCTTTAGGAGGGAGTCTGGGGACCCTGTGCTTTCTTGGAAATGCACAATGAGATTGGAGTGGCTCCTTAGAAACTTTAACCTGATATTCCTGACAGAAAAACCACTGGATCTCGGGAAAAGCTTATATTTATTCCCTGCAGCTATAGAAATGGCATCAGGTTTCACTTGTAAAGAGTGTCTCTGATCCTGCTTGATGACATAATGAGCTTATCAGAGTAGTTCCAAGTCCTTCATTTACTGAGGGGAGAGTTTAAGCTTGGTCAAACACTGATTTCAAAAAAGGAGCCTCTCTTGGAATCTATGATTTCTCCATATGATCCTTGACAGTATGGCTGTTTGGAGTGAAATCGGGTATACTGCAATCCCTGCTGTCTTCCTGCCTGGTGTGTGTGTGTGTGTGTGTGTGTGTGTCTGTGTGTCTGTGTGTCTGTGTGTCTGTGTGTGTCTCTGTGTGTGTGTCTGTGTGTGTCTATGTGTGTGTCTGTGTGTGTGTGTGTGTGTGTGTCTGTGTGTGTGTCTGTGTGTGTGTGTGTGTGTGTGTCTGTGTGTGTGTGTGTGTATGTGTGTGTCTCTGTGTGTGTCTCTGTGTGTGTGTCTGTGTGTGTGTGTGTGTGTGTGTGTATATGTGTGTGTGTGTGTGTGTGTGTGTCTGTGTGTGTGTCTGTATGTGTGTGTGTGTGTGTGTGTGTGTGTGTGTGTGTGTGTGTGTGTGTGTGTGTGTGTGTGTGTGTGTGTGTGTGTGTGTGTGTCTGTGTGTGTGTGTGTGTGTGTCTGTGTGTGTGTGTGTGTGTGTGTGTGTGTGTGTGTCTGTGTGTGTGTGTGTGTGTGTGTGTGTGTGTGTGTGTGTGTCTCTGTGTGTGTGTGTGTGTGTGTGTCTGTGTGTGTCTATGTGTGTGTCTGTGTGTGTGTGTCTGTGTGTGTGTCTGTGTGTATGTCTGTGTGTGTCTGGGTGTGTGTCTTGGTGTGTGTTTATGTGTGTGTCTATGTGTGTCTGTGTGTGTGTGTCTATGTGTGTCTGTGTCTGTGTGTGTCTGTGTGTCTGTGTGTGTGTCTTGGTGTGTGTCTATGTGTGTGTCTCTGTGTGTATGTGTCTGTGTGTGTGTCTGTGTGTTTAAACAAAGGAGAGGGACCAAAAGTCAGGGAGCTTCCTATCCACTGACTTTATTACAACAGGCTCTTGCAGCAGGCCACCCTGGATACAGGACTAGGCGTTTCCTGCCTGGGAACGAGGATTTGATCTTCAGCCCCTCTGGGGTGACTGACTGCTGAAGACCCCCTCATTAGCAAGATTTGAAGTCACTCTGTATCGACTGTTGTCTGAGCAAGTGACATTGATGTCTTTTCAATGCATTAAATGCTATCCTGAATAGACAGCCTAGCTCTTCAAGATTCTGAGCGGACCACGTTCAACATGGTGGCAGCATGTTTAGGAGCTATGGTGGGGGGAGGTGTGTGTGTATCTGGAGAGGTAAGTTCCAAATTCCATTAGCCCACATTAGATACACTTCAGAGCATAAGCACACATTGAATAATTCAGAGTGCTCTCAGAGAAGCACTCAGACTGCCTGAGTTGTGTTCAGTTAAAATGTTTGGCAGGGTCAGACCTGGCAGCTAGTGCTAGGAATCTGCAAGCCATGAGGATGTATGCTCTTGAGAAGGGTGGCTATTAGCACCCACTTCTGCTGGCCAGGGAAATATCTACCTGTGTGCTTTACCTCAGAGATGCCCTCCCTCGCTTATGGCTCTCCAGTAGAATCCTGTCTTGTCAGACCAAAGACAAATATGTCCATTTAGAAACTCTGTATGTCATGTACCCTGGAAGCAACTACTTGCTATATATAGTACTGGTTCAATAATGTACAAACAGAAGTTTGAATCCAATTTCCTGATGGGAATACCACTGGCTTTCTCTCACATGGCTTCTCCTTCTTATTTGGAAGGCAGATAAAAGGCAGGAGATGGCTTAGTTTGATGGAGTAGGCAGGAAAGGCTATTACACACTAATTAGGGCTGAGTTTGCCGTGGCGTGTTAGTGCCATTGTGAGATGATGGGCCTGTTTCCTAAGTTCTATCCTTCTAGGTCAGAGAAGAAGCCCCTGTTTGGCTAAGCCTCAGTGGCTGAGTTTCTATTCCATGTCCTGGAGACAAACCTTAGTCAATATAGAGTAAATACAGATTAATAAAGCAGACACGGGGCTCCCTGAGCTGTGTCTACTCTAGCTGAGTGGCAGAGAGCGGTCAAGTGTGGTCTCTCACATTCTGATGACCTCGGAGCCTTTCATTGCTCCTGTCCTCTCTGGGGAACAGTGCTCAACCAATGTGTCCCAGTGTCCCAAATGGGTTTTCAGTACTCTACTTCCTACCTCAATCCTGAACTAAGGGAACAGCACAGCCTCCCGGGATACGCAAACATAAATCCTTAGCAGAATTTGAGATGTAAACCCAATGTAACTTGGCATACTAGCTTAACTCAGGTCTATCAAGAATCCGTGTCCATCTGAAACTGTTAAATGTGTCTTTACTTAGAAATAAGGTAGGTTCTTTCCAGCTTAGAGGTCAATGCTAGCAGCAAACTACCGAACTGAGAATAGGACCCCCTTGGGGGGAATTAGAGGAAGTATTGAAAGAGTTGAAGGAGCTTGCAACCCCATAAAAACAACAATGTCAACAACCAGAGCTTCCAGGGACTAAACCACTACCGAAAGTCTATACATGGACTGACCCAGGGCTCCAACTGCATATGTAGCAGAGAATAGCCTTGTTGGGGCACCAGTGGAAGGGGAAGCCCTTGGTCTTGCCAAGGTTGGACCCCCAGTGCAGGGGAATACGGGGGCAATAAGGGGATATATGGGGGGAATACCCATATGGGGGAGGGTGGGGAGGGGGAGGGGAGGGAATGGGGGCTTATGGACAGGAAATTGAAAAGGGGAATAACCTCTGAAATGTAAGTAAAGAAATATATCTAATAAAAAATTTAAGAAAAAAAAAGAAAAAAGATAGGCACATACATTCTCAGGTACGATGAGGCCATCATGAGTAACCCCTAAGTCAAATGGCCAAAGTCACAGAGATGTCCACAGAGGAAGAAGAATGTGTGATGATGGTGGTACAGATGGGTACAACTCAGGGGAAAGGTGAAAAAGGGGAGGATCTTCCCCACAGAGCCCTGAAAGACCGTGGTACTGCAACAACTTCACCTTGGACCTGGATGCCAACAGGCTGCTCTTGTCTTGAGTCTGCCCATCGGTGCTACCCAGTTGATGAGACTCTGGGAAACAAATTGCCTAGGCAACACTGTCCCCAAGGCTAAATCACTATTACATTTTTCCTGATTCCAGGGAGGAGCACTGAGAATCAGCATCAAAACCCAGAGGACTAGAGAGCCCACCTCCCCACACAGGCTTCTCAACTGCAGTTCAGTTCCTTGGAAGAAATGTATGTATATTCTGGCTGCCAATCTTCCTTGAGATCAAATAGCATCTTGAGGACTCACATTAAGAAAGGGAAGTTAGGGGCTGGAGAGGTGGCTCAGCGGTTAAGAGCACTGTCTGCTCTTCCAGAGGTCCTGAGTTCAATTCCCAGCAACCACATGGTGGCTCACAACCATCTGTAATCAGGTCTGGTGCCCTCTTCTGGCTTGCAGGTGCATAAGTGCAGAGAGAAAGCTGTATGATGTATATGTACATAATAAATAAATAAATGTTTAAAAAAAAGTATAGTTGTGAGACAGGAAGAAAAGAACTTTTAAAAAAAAAAAGAAAAAGAAAGGGAAGTTAGGGAGGCTTGGAGGCACACACGAGGAGGCAGAGGCAGAAGAACTATGCGAGTCTGAAGTCAGTCTGGTCTACACAGAGTTCCAGGCCAGCCAGGGCAACACAATGAGAGTCTGTCAGAAAGAAAGGGAGTGGAGAGAAAGACAGATGAGTACAGGGGGGAGAGAGGGAAGGGAAAGGGGGGAGGGGGGGAGGGGAGATGGTGGGTGAAGGAGGGTGGAGAAGGAAAAGCTGCTTATTTAAATAGGTGCCATGAACTGTGCCTTACTTGCCCGGGGCAGGACCTCCTTGCACTCTTGTCAGCCACGTCATCTTGGTAAGGACTGGAATGGCCCCGCTGTGGTCCCTCTCACTTGGAGGGACCCACGTGATTCCCTCTCATGGAGTCCTAGTGGGAATGTGTCATGTGAGTGACAACTGGCACATGTTGCTTTGACCATGAAGATGGGCAGGGCTGGCTGCGATGAAGCATCAGATGTAGCCATCCTTGGCTGATGCTGCTCCACCGAGCTTTCCTGAGTTCACTTGCACAGGCTTGCCTCAGCTTGCACGGCTGTGTCCCCTGATAGATCCATTCTATGTCAAAAATATCACGAAGGTAAAAATGTTTGAATCCACCTAACAGCTGAATTATACACACACACACACATGCACACACACACACATGCACACACGCACACACACTCACACACACATACACACTACACACACGCACACACACACATGCACACATGCACGCACATACACACACACATACACACTACACACACACACACACACACACACACACACACACACACACCTGCCAGCATACTCAGAACACTTACATTAGCCAGGGTTGGAGCAGTAAGTTCACACATGAAGTTCATTTTATGATAGAGCATTAGCCAGCTTGTGTCTCTGACTGGACCTCACACACTAGAGGGAAGAGTGGGCTGTTGGCTGCAGTGAGGAACTTCTGCTCACTGCCACTGTCCAACGTCTTAGGAAAGTGTCGAATTGCCTCTACTCTGGGAAAAGATCAAAATTTAAAGTATGGTTCCTGCCAAACTTCAGTATCCTAAAGTTACAAACCACACTGACACGTTGTTAGGTCATAGAGTCTGGCTCCTAGGGATGGGTCTTAGAACTGCACTGGGGGAGAGAAGGCGGTGGTGTTTGCAGATGTTTGCCATAGCATAATAAAAGTTCAGAGAGGGGCTTGGTTCTTTACAGAGCACTCCACAGGCAGGGCAAAGGTGAGTGTGTCTTCCTCCCCCAATCTTAAGAAAATGTTCACTTATAAAATCATCACTTTAATATTTGCAAGATACCTGGATTTTATGAACAAGTTTACTAATGATTTCCTTTAAAGCAAGTTCTCCAATCTGAATAACCCAAGTTCATTGAGATGTTTCTTGCTGTCATAATTAGACCATACACTGTGACCATGTTGGTTGCTTTGGTTTGAGCCTAACCATTTCCTAACATACTCTGTGTCGTAGCTTCAGTTAGCGACATGGAATTTAGACATACCTAAGAAGGGGGAATTGCAACTAAGGAACTACCCCCATCAGATTGGCCTGTGGACTTGTCTGGGAGCCATTTTATTAATTGCTAATTGATTGACATGGAACAGACCCACCCTTGGCGGGTGTCCTGGGTTGTATAAGAAATCAAGTGAGGAAGCCTGTAAACAATGTTCCTCCATGGCTTCCGCTTCAGTTCTTGCCTGGCGTCCCTCTATGATGGTCTGTAATGTATAAGATGAAGTAAGTCCTTTCCAACCAGAGTTGCCCTATTCTGGTATCACAGCGATAGAGAGCAAACCACAGAGAGGAAATCTGTAATCTTGCTGACCACTCTCAAACTCATCCGTATGAGGGAAACTGGAGGGAGGAACAGTGTTCTGGGGCCCAGGTGTGCCTCTTCCACCCCACCCCTGCTCCCCACTCCTCCCAAAGATGCCTGAGGCACCAGGCCTCCACGGGGTGAGTCACAGTAATTATCACACAAATAGCTCTCAAGCCTTATAAATGCATGCAATCAAAAGCCAAAGAAACTATCAGTCCTTCCCTGCTCAAACCCCTTGGACAGGCACATCTGAGCATTCTCGATATAATTAGTGCCCAGCAAGGACACAGAATGCTTACAATAGCATGCTGTCTCCCTAATTCCCTAAGTGCCCCCATAGTGCTATTGACTGCTACAAGTGAGGGAAAGAAAACAAGGCGCTGGGGTTTGGTTCTTTAAGATTTGGGGGGATGAGGTGCATGCGTGCAACCCAGCAGCACACGCATGTCGATTGGAGGACAACCCGTGGGACTCAGTTCTCCCATGGTATAGGTTCAGGGAATTGAACTCAGGTTACCAGCCTTTACCCACCCCCCTTCTTCCCCTCCCCCCGGCTTTTCTCCCCAGACTAAATTTGTTTCTTAAAGTTATAAACTTGAAGGCCCAAATGAAGCTCCTTAGCGTCTGTGTTTATTCATTTACCCAGTATGGACACTTTTTTATTTTTTGGTCCAAAAACTAAGATGTTCCCTGTAGAGCTGTGCTGTGACGATTATATTTTCAGATGCATATAAATGTAAGCACATAGTGTGAGCAGAGCCCAGCGTGTGGGCGGTACCTCCTGAGCATCCAGCCCCTGCTGTCATCATGGCGCTGAGTGGGAAGACTCGGGGTGCGTTTGGGAGGATGGAGGCCACAGCTCTGCTGGCTGAGTGGGAGGACTCAGGGTGTGTTTGGGAGGATGGAGGCCACAGCTCTGCTGGCTGAGTGGGAGGACTCAGGGTATGTTTGGGAAGACGGAGGCCACAGCATTGCTGTCAGATTGGATGAAAAGAAAAGAAACAGAAACCAAGAGCAGCCCCAACCTTTTCAGCTCTAGCAACTGGGAGGGTGATAAGAGAAAACACAAGAGAAACTGGCTAAGAAGTCAGCCATGTACCGTACCAGGACAGTGTGGTTTTTGTCTGAAATCAGTGTAGAGAGGTCCAGGAAGAGGCTAGTACACAGCACAACAGTCCTGTATGAAACACTGTGAGAGCTTCGGGGACACATGGGGCCTCAAGCCATAGCTTAGACTCATGGAATCAGAATCTACATTAGAACAATTTCCCTACATGAGCCATAGGCAACAGCGGGCTAGCCTTCAGAGGATATGAAGACTGTGAACTTCGTGGCCTTGTAGATAGAGCCTAAAGTCAAGGCCTGGATGAGCTCTTGGCAGGGAAGACTGGGTACCAGGCACAGCCTGAGAGCTCGCTTGCGTTTAAACTTCCTCAGGATGGTGGAACAGGGAAGAGGGATGTCCACTGAGGTAAAGGGGAACATAGGGAGCAGTTGCTCCTGGTGACCCCATGAGAGACAATTCTAGAAAGAGGGCAGCAGTGCTAGTGCCGCCAGCTGGTCTAGTAAGATGAAGCAGGGAATTTTCATCATGTTGATCAGTGTGGACATCATCGTCACGGTACCCTTGATCGGAGCAGCCGAGATAGCACAGAGACGACAACAAATCTGTGGTACTGAGACTCAGAGAACATAGGAAAGTGGAGTGCTGCCATGATGGAAGGAAGAGCTGCTGTAGCGGTGCTTCTGAGGTAAGGGAATGGTGTCTGGCTCAGAAGAAGGGCAGACCTGCTGTCAGGGCCACTCAACCATAGCAGCAGGCAGGGTGGTGGAAGAGCCTGGAGCTCCTAGACCGTGATTCTAGTACTAAATGAAGCTAGGACACCCAGAAGGTGGGTGGGAGTGGGGTAAGAGGAAGATTCAGAGAAAAGAAGAGGCACCTGTCGCTTGTGGCCACAGATCACCAGGCAGTACAAGGAGATTTGGGGGAGATTTTTGGCTGTCGTGTTGTTAATCCCCACAATGCCCAATGGAGTGCTTCCTTTCTCAATGCTCTGCACTGATGCTCCAAGGCTTGAGTGACAGACAGCGAGTGTGTCCTTCCCATCAGTGCCCATCACTCCCTATGATTTCATTAAGGGGCACCATTGGGTAGAACAAGGCTCAGCAGAGAAGTCACCACAGACCAAGATGGAAACAGGACTTATAGGAGGCTTCGCTCCCAAATTATAGGGGAAACACAGGTACCTCAAGAACGGGTACCTGCCTTTCCTCCTCTCCTGCATTTCACAAGGATCACGAGGAGATCCTTAGAGACAGTTTAGGTAACAAAACCAGATACTGTTCATCAGGCACCTTTTACCAAGCTTTGAACAAGCATGAAGCCCAGAATGTCCCCTTAGTCACTCTCCATGGCGGATTGATGAGAATGGCTCATATGTTTAAATGCTTGGTCCCTAGTTAGTGAACTGTTTGGGAAGGATTAGGAGGCGTGGACTTGCTGGAGTAGGTGTGTCACTGGAAATTTTGCTTTGAGGTTTCAAAAGTCTATGCCAAACCCAGTTAGCACCGTCCACCTCCCCTTCACCACCTCCTCCTCCTCTTCTTCCTCCTCCTCTTCTTCCTCCTCCTCCTCTTCCTCCTCCTCTTCTTCCTCCTCTCCTTCTTCCTCCTCCTCCTTCTGCTTCTTCCACTTCTGCTTCTTCTTTCCCCTCTTCCCTCTCTCTTTCTCTCCCTCTCCCTCTTCCCCCTCCCTCTCGCTCTCTCTGCCTCATAGTTGTGGGTCAACTGTGTGCTCTCTTCTACTTCTCCAGGCATCTCCAGAGCCTTCTGATGTCATGCTCCCTGCTACAGTGGTCATGGACTCACCTCCGGAACTGTAAGCAAGCCTCTAATTCAATGCTTTCTTACTTGTTATAAGTTGCCTTGGTCATGGTGTCTCTTCACAGCAGTAGAGAAGTAACTAAGACTCTTCCTGCATGGCTGCTAAGCTAACTCACAACATACCTGTCCGTGCTCCCTAATGTAGCTACATAATGTCCCTTCTGGTGATGTATGATCTGGAAGTTAAAGGCCTGATCTTCCCAGCAAACTACTGTCCATAGCTCCCCCCACCACCCCCCGATCCTAGGGACCTGGGAGCTGCCAGGGTTCCTTGAAGATGTCCTTTGCACCAGAGAGCTACATCCCTCTATTTCCGCTCCCTTCAATACCCTATTGCATGCTGGGGATGTAACTCAGATGGTAGAGAGGCTGCCTAGCACTTACGAAGTTCTGGATTTGACTCCCAGCACTCAGGAAGTGGAGGCAGGAGGATCAGAAACTCACAGTAATTCTTGGTTACATAACATATTTGAAGCCAGCTTAGTATATATGAGACTATGGTGTTTGAATGAGATGCCACCCCCATAGGCTCTGATGTTTAGTACTTGATCCCCAGTTGCTAGCGCTGTTTGAAAAGGTTTAAGATGTGTGGCCTTGCTGGAGGAAGTACATCCCTGGGTGTGGGCTTTGAGGTTTCTAGCCATTCCCAGTATGTTCTACAAGCTGCTTGCAATTAATTCAAGGTGTAAGCTCTTAGCTACTACTCCAACCACAGGGCAACCTGAATCTCACATCACCAGTCAGCACGGAGGCTGGTGTCCTATTCCTTGACTGCCCCTGCTCTATTCTTCCCATGTGGGTCAACTCCCCCCCAAGGCACAGCACCTCTAAAGGCCACTCTTCTCACCTTCCTCCTGACCTTTCCCTGAGCAGCTGGCCCTTGTCCCCAACCGCACAGTGGAGGCTTCAGAAGCCCCTCCATCCCCTTCTGTTGCTGCATTACCACGCAGTCGGTCTTTCCAGCATAGACTCTTCTAAAGACTCAGTTCCCCCTGCTTATCTCCCCAGATCCCCACAACCTTCCTCACCCCATTCTAAGCCTATGAAGTCACCCAAATGATACAATAAAAATGTGGCCACCTCCATTCCTCTAACCACCTGAGTTGGCCCCTCACCCCCTTAGCATGGGGCATCCTGGCTACTTAGCCAAGAGCAGGTTCCCACTGTCACTCCCTGTCCCGCCTTAGTCTCTCTTCTGCAGAATAGGTGCATGCTGGCGCTGTCCATCTGCTGTTTCCAGACTCAGCTTCCTCTTCCTGACTCAGTGTGAAGTCTGGTTCTGCCAGACAGTCCCACACCCGGGTCAACAGCTACATGCAGGTGTCCAGCGAACACACAGCCAGGCCACAGTGACAAGTCATTTATTAATGCTAGCACATCACAAGCTGTGATGAGCAAGTGTTCGTTTTCCTGGACCTCTTTCAGGCATGCCTTCTTTCTGCTCTCTTCAAAACTCTAAAGGTCAGTTAAGGGCTGCTCTCAGAGGCCCTTTCACCTTCTTTCTTAATATTTATTTTCATGAATATGTGTGAATTTCTACACACATGTATATGTACCACACTTGTGCCTGGTGGCCTCAGAAGTCAGAAGGTGAAATCCAATCCCCTGTAGCTGGAATTACCGATGGTTGTGAATGAGTAGGGGATGGGAGTAGAACCTGGCTCCTCTGTAAGAGCAGCCAGCGCTCTTTAATTCTGAGCTATGTAGACCAGGCTGGGCCCGAATGCAGAGATGGGGTTAAAAGTGTGCACTACCCTACTCAGCCATGACATATGTTTCTAAAGAAACCTACTCAGCTAAAGCTATAAAAAATAGAACTTGGAGGGGACTAATAAAGCAGAGTACATTGTCAGAGTGAGGACCCGGCCACCAGCAGCCTGCACAGAGGAAGGGACCAAAGACCCTGGGTCCGCTCCTGGCTGGGTCTGAATGCCACTCTCATCTGAGGCCGCTCCCTATGTACTCCCTGGAACCCCCTGCCAAGCTCATGCTGCCCCTCTGAAGCCAAGGGACTCGCCTGCTTGCCTGAGAATGGTAGAGCCAGCTGACCTATTGAGATCAAGCAAACCATGAAGAGAGTGTCCTGCTCAAACATTCAGAAAGACACTCAGCATTGCTGATCTTTAGGACATGGATTAAAGCCAAATTGAGAGAGAAAGAAAGAGGCAGAGACAGACAGAGAGAACAATACCAGGTGTAGAGAGACCAGGAATGTCAGAAGGCACAGCCATTTTGGAAAGCATTTGGCAGTAAGAGTAGAGAATGCATGCCTCCATCGTGGTGTTGACTCAGATAGCTGAAGTCTCAGATTCCCGTGAATACCCACACAGACATCAGCTTCCTTCCTACCTCAAAATGAAGCTCACCCAAATGCCTTTTATTGTTTTGTTTTTGAGATAGTTTCTCACCGTGCAGCCCTAGCTGGTCTGAAATGAACTGTCTATCTTCCTGCCTCAGCCTCAAGAGTGCTGGAATTACGGGCACACACCTCTCTGCCCAGGCCACGTGACCTTTAATGGGTGCCTATCTAAGAAATGGTGGCATTCCTTCTAAAGGCCTATTTCAGAGCAATTAATAACTATCAGCGGGCTGAAGAGATGGCACAGTATATGCAGAGCTTACCACACATGCCTGAGGCCTGAGTTCGGATCCCCCGGACCTACATAAAGCTGGACACGGTAGTTATGCATGTAATTCCAGTGTTGATGATATGGGAGGAGGAGATTGGAGAATCCCTGAAGCTTAACTGAAGTGGCGGTTCCGTGATCCTGTGTGTTTGTAAAATTCTCAGAACCACATATCCAAAGAAGATAAAATCTGATGTAGGCATATTAAGCCTAACCATGTAAATTACCAAGCGTGTTTCTACGACACAGGGGTGACCATTAGCAATAGAGCAGAGGAACAAATTACCTTAGGAGTGCAAGCATCTGAGCCCACAGCAGCTACACATCACCTCTGAAGAACCAGAATCAGCAAGTGTCACAGAGCCGGGCTAGCAGCCCAGCCTCAGGTCCAGAAGTCATGTGACCCATCTATTCCTGCCACCCAGAGCTCCACCTTGAATGGCACTCATAGAACCACATGCCAAATCCACAGCCACCTGGGCCCTTTGATTGGTAGACTCAAATGACTGACATCTTGACAAGGGGGGTCACACGCTTGGAGCACCATCCAAGTGCCTCCTCCAGAAACCCTGCGACATGGTAGTTACGGAGTGGGGATATAACCTTCCTTTCTCAGAGTCAAAATCACATTCGAAAAGAAGATCCCAGCACAGAAGTGTAGGAGGGTGAAACAGGGACTCGCTGGGTAGCAGCTTCATGGCCCTGAAGCAGTAAGCCCTCCCCTGCTCACTTCCCTGCAGACCTGGGTCTGTCTCAGGATGCCTCTGCTCTCCATAAAACCCCCAGGACCCACGCCCTCAGCAGAGGCAGAGCTCCTCCTCATAGGCTGCAGCACCTGATCCCCCACATCATCCACTTAATTGAGCTGTGCTCGCTGAATGCCCCAGCTGCAGAAGCTATGGATTTTATCTCATTATAAATCAACTTAATAGATTTATCCCGTGATGACATTCTCGAGTTGCATTCTCATTGTGTTTAAAGTTGGCAGTGCTGAAATCACAGCTCAATGTCAAAAGCTCATGTTTATAAAACAGAAAATAACACCTAAAATTTATAGAACGTAGACGAAATTAAAGAGCTACTCTAAGTAGTTGTTCTTTAACTGGAGCCCAAAGGCCTGTCAATTAGCATCTCTGGAAGATGGCAGTTTACCCTGGAGCTCCAGCTATGTCCCCTGTTCTGATGACCTGTGGACTGCACCGTAGGTGATGAGATCTATTCAGCCTCAACAACCTGCTGTCCGTTGTAATTCACGTCTCACCCCAAAAATATTGCTTTGAAACAAGTCCTAGATATTATGCCATTTCATTCATAACTAGAATAGACATGCCAGGTGGGGTTTCAATCCCTTGATGTCTTCAATCCTGATATGTCCACGGCCTGGAACAGAGTGTGATAAATACAGTCTTCAGAACAGACAGTCTCACTGCGTGAGACTTAAGCAGACTCAAGCTGTGTGGTGGAATGCCAAAGCCTGTGTCCAGCCTTAAGAACCTGGCTAATGTATTGGAAATCTAGATTTTAAAATATTTTTAAGAAAGGGTACGCATAGCCTTGGTTGGTCTGGAACTATGCAGAAGTAAAAATTGATTTGCCTTCCAAATGCTGGGATTAAAGGTACGCACACACAAGGTAGCCATACTTAGCTAAAAGTATTTTTTTTTTGTTGGCATACAACGTATTAGATTGCATTATGGAAATTTTTCCAGACAAGTCTTTTGTCTCTGTTCTTTTCTTTTCCTTGTGCCCCGTCACCCTGGTAGCCTCCTCCCTGTTTTCATGCCACATATGACCTTTTGCTCCCCACCCACTCTCACATGCACACAAACATTAAAGGTAGAATCTGCATGTGAGAGAAATCATGTGATCCTTGTCGGAGTCTGTGGCGTCTCCATTAATAGAACACTGTCGGAGCCATTCATTTTCTTGAAAGTTCCATGATGCTGTTTTCCGTACAGCTGGGTCTGTGCACCACATGCTCAGCCTCCATTTATCAGCTGACAGACATCTAGGCTGCTTCCACTCCCTAGCTGCTTCAAATAGAGCGGACTTGGCCGAGCAAATGTCTCTGTGCTAGGATACAGGGTCCCTCAGGTGGACGGCTGGCTCTATGGTGCTTCGGTTCTTCAGCTTTTGAGGTTTCACTGATGGCTGCACTAGTTTGCACTCCCAACCCGCAGTGAGTGCTGGCTCCTCCTTTCCTACATCCTAGCCAGGTTTATTGCCATTTTTTTAAACTTCAGATGTCTCTGACTAGAGTGATATAAAATGCTATCTTAGTTTGGATCACTATTGTGATAAAACACCATGGCCAAAAGCAAGTTGGGGAGGAAAGGGTTACACTCATTTTGTAGCTTCCATTGAAGGAAGTCAGGACAGGAACTCCAGCAGGACAGGGACCTGAGGGCAGAAGCTGATGCAGAGGCCATGGAAGAAGGCTGCTAACCAGCTCGCTCACACTGGTTTCCTATATAGAGTCCAGGACTACCAACCCGGTCTGGGCCCTCCCCCACCAGTAACCAGTTAAGAAAATATCCTAAGGACTTGTTTGTAGCCATGTGGATCTGAGGAGAGAGACAGATAAAAAGCTTCATTCTGGACATTCATGGAAAGGGCTACTCTCTAACTGTGTAAAGAGGGAAATCCAAAAGTAGAAGTATATGTGGATCATTTTCAGATACTAACAGCAGACTTAGAAACACATCGAACGGTTTCCTTAACGATTCGGTGTGAGCGGGGACAGCTGGTCCATATTACAACTCCACCACTCCCGTCTTGTGTTATGTACGACGCAGTAAGGCATGCCTGTAATCCCAGCCCTCGGGAGGTAGAAGGATTGGGTGTTTGAGGCCGGCCAGGGCTACAGAGTTAGAGTCTTTCTCTAAATACAAACCAAAATAAAACATAGAGAAGACAGGCGAAAAAGAAAGAAAATGTCTAGTTTTAAAGTAGCAGAAAGGAAACTTGGCATGGAAGGGTTAAAGTGCTGCTGTGTAGCGTAGCTATGGCAACAGATGCAGCTGATTTAGCACACAAGAGGGTGTTGGGAAGAGCAAAGGGAAAGAGGAGAAATGTGGTACCAGGAGAGAAGATTCTAAATAAAGGGTTGCTGAGATCTCCAGCATAGATGCTCTGTAACAGACGCAGTGTGGAGAAGGCCCAGCCACATGGAGGGTCCTGGGATCTTTCTCTGCAATGCACTTTTCCTTTTCCTTTTTTTTTTCCTTCTCTGAGACAGGGTTTTACTGTGTAACTCTCGCTGGTCTGGAACTTGCTATGTAGCCCTAGCTGTCCTTGAACTCACAGAGAGCTATTGGCCCCTGCCTTCTGAGTGCTGGCATTAAAGGCATGTGCTACCATCCCCAGCTTCAGAGATTTAAAGTGTTTTTAATTTTCTTAAACAGTCATACAAGATAATAGACACCACACCATGTGATATTGTTGAGCCAAGTGCTTTTGTGGGTCTCCTTCCCCATCTCTTCCACCCACTGCTACTGTGCCCTGCTACACACACACACACACACACACACACACACACACACACACACACACACACACACACACACACTTCCTCTCTCATGTCCCATGCATTCCACTGCCCTGCCCCATTCTTCCTCATCGCTCTTGATCTCCTTTCTGGGTTTTTTGACTTCACTTACATTCATAATTGTTTCCATATATACACATGTACATTAAAGGCTAGGATCTACAGATGAGGGAAAACATTTTTTGCCTACCTGAGTTTGGGTCATCTTGCTTATTTTATACCTATCAGATCCACCCGTTGCCCTGTATTTTCATGTTTCTTCACTGCTGAATAACACCCTATTATATATATGTACCACACGTCATTGTCCACTCCTCTGTTGACAGACATCTGGGTCATGTCCATTTCCTGGCCATTGTGAGTAGAGCAGCAGTAATCGCAAACATGCAAACCTCTCTATAGTGGGATACAGAGTCCTCTGATTATCTGCCCAGATCCCTGTAGATTATCTAAATCAAGATTCAGTTCTTTCTGGGGCCCCATGCTGAATAAAAAGTGCTGAAAATTACACTCATAAAATAACAAGTGGAAAAACACACCTACAGTTAAATGAAATTATCTTCATGAAGTCTCCATTTACCTCAATGCTTAAGAATTCTGTTCTTCAAGAGAAACAATTTATTGGTGACATTCAAATGGATTTTTCTCTTCAATAAAAAGATTCACAATTGAGCATAGGCATTTAACTCCCCTTTCTGAGCACCACAGAAAATTGCCAAAGGAATGTAAAAATAGGAACAAATTCACATCCCTTTGGGTTACCAGGAAGCGTGGCAGGAACTGTGGGGGATTGACATCTTTGAAACGTGGTTCCTCCCATCCAGGAACACCACATTCTATTTCTTAAGCCAATATTGGTGGTTCACATTTTTTTTTGTGAAAACTGTCCATTTTGTCAAGCACTCACACATGTGGGATTAGGTAACTTGCCTGCTATTTTAAATCTTCTCCCTTTTGTTCCATATGTTGCCTCCAGCATTCTGAATCTGCACCCTTTTTGTCTTCATTAGCCTTGCCAGAAGTTTGTCTATTTTACTGACTTTCTAAAAGAACTTGCTAGACACAAAGTGAGGGAGGGGCTGCTAGGGGGAGGGCAGAACTCAGGAAAGGTGGAGGTGGGGGTGTGGAGGTGGAGTCAGCAACATACCCTAGATATGGGAATGAAGAGATTGCATTTCTGTTCCAAAAGATCAATTGTGGACCTAGGGGGGGTTGAACTGGAGTTGGGGTAAGACTGGGGAATATCCCATGTGTTCCATGCTCTAGCTAATGGCAGCGTGAGCCAACAAGACCCAAGAGACGCCAGCCAGCATGCTGAGGGAGATGGAGGCAACCTTGTTGGCATAGAAACTAGAGTCTAGCTAGGTTTCTTGGGAGCTGATATAGTCACTTCTGGGAGCCAAGTCTTCCCTGTGGACCAGCGACCATGGGAAAGGAAGGAACCCTATCTGTGATCTCTCTGTCCAGGCTGCAACATGTTTTCTCTTCTCCCTTGAACTATTTCCTCTTCATGCAAGGCTCAAGGTGACCGGCCACTGTGTGCATAAGAGATGGGGTGCAGGGCAGCAAACAGTCCTCAGAGCTGCCACAAAGAAAAGTCACAGGGATTTGCCACCTAGCATGGTAAGATTTTCTAGTCATTTCCAGGCTGGGCCAAGGTTAAGACCATCCAGGTTATTACATGAAATTTGCTTTGGGGCAAACACGTTCTAAATGTGGTGGGAAGCATGAAGCCTGTAGGACAAAGGGTTGTGTCAGACCCAGTATGTCAGCCATATTTACTCCTGTACCAAGCAGTATTTGTTAATGAATATTGCTCTTTCAGCTTCCCCAGCTGAAGTGATACTCATTGACCTTGCTCACAGCTTCTAGCTTACAACCCAGCATGGTGTAGTTCTCTGATCATCGAAACCTGGGTCCACCATGCCACTCAAAAGAGCTAGAAGAGTTTCATTGGCTTCTACCCTCCTCCTTGACCCTCTATCCATGCCACACAGAGCACTGAGCCTGTGGATTACTACAGAACTCAGCTAGACTCATCCACTGTCCCAGGTAAGCAGGAGGACCTGTGTTAAATCCCAGAACCCATATGAAAACTGGGTGTAGGGGAACATGTTTGCAATCCCTGCACTCAGGAGCCAGAGACAAGAGGATGGTAATGAGGCTCACTGGCCAGTTAGCCCAGCCTACTTGGTGAGCAGCAGGCCAGTAACACATCTTGTCTCCAAAGACAAGATGAGAAGCTTATGCATAACAACATCTCAGGCTGACTCCCAGCCTTGGTATGATTGAATACACACATGTAACATTCACAAAAACCATGGAACTGGAGAAACATCTCAGTATGAGAGCACTTGCCTAACAGGCCCAAGGACCAGAGGTTAATAACCTCATGCCACGACATAGAGAGGAGCCATCCCAGTGATGTCGTAGGTGCCCCAGTTTAGGAAGACAAAAATGGTACGCCTGTGGAAGCTTAAGAGTTTGAGCTGCTTTGGTCAAGGATCCCAAAGAAGAAAGCAAGTAACTATCCCTATAAAAGTCAGGGAGCAGTTACCTCTAGGTGGGAGGAAATGGGGTGGGTAGGAGCACGGGGCTCGTGGCTACTATCACCATTTCTTGCTGATCTGCACAGTGGCCACTCAAGCATTAATTTTAGGACTCCATTAAATTGTACCTTAGTCCACATACTTTCCTATGCTTTCTATTTTGTGAAGCTTGTTTTTATTTTATAATTATGTGTATGTGTGTCTGTGCATGTATGAAGAACCACGTTCTTGGAGGCCAGTAGAGGGCGTCAGAGTCCCTGAGGATGGGAATCACCCTATGTAGGTGCTGGGAACTGATCTTGGGTCTTCTTCAAGAGCAGTATAAACTCTCAACTCCTAAGCCATCTCTCCAGCTCCCATGTTTTCTGATTTTTAAATCTTTTGTAGAATAAATAAACAAATAAAAATCATTGAAGAGCTAGGGCTATAGCTGTGGTAGAATGTGTGTTTAGTGTGTGCAATGCAAAAATAATCAGCTAATTAGTCACTGCATGAGGAACAGAGCTAACCATGTTCTGTGCTTCCTAGCACAGTTATTTTTTTTCCTTTTGCATGTGAGTATGTGGTGTTTTCAAGTGTGTGGGCACACATGTGTGTGCAGGTATGTGTGCACAAGGCTAATGTTGGGAATCTTTTTCCATGGCTCTCCACTTTGTTAACTGAGGCATGGTCTTTCAGTTGAAGCCAGAGTTCCCTGATGCAGTTAGCCTAGCTAGCCAGCTTGTGCTTCAAATCCCTTTCGCAGTTCTGTATTTACAGGTGGGTCATACTCACCTGGCATTTATGTGGGTTCTCAGGATCTGAACCCCAACTCTCATGCTTATGTGGGAAGTGCTTTGTCCACTAATCTATCTCCACACCCTGAGTTGTTTCTTTATTTTTTTAAATGCAGACAGCAAATATATATAGATATAGATATAGATATAAATATAGATATAGATATATATCTTTCATAACTTGGAAGTTTCTAGACTATTAGAAGATAATGAATAATATATAGAGTGTTAAGATGAAAAGAGTTTGACAAGGAATTACAAAAGTATTGGGTGAAAGGAATATTAATTCTTATACAAGCAAGAACCAAAAAGACATGACATTCTCTGGGGAAAAAAACCTAAGAAAGAAGTAAAATGAAAGACTGAATATCGGAAAGAGAGTGAGCACAGACACCTGTATAACTCAGAATTTCACCACTGTGAGCACAGTTAGGAGCCCAATAGGAATAGAAGCACAGGTGTTAGAAATCAAACAGGTTGATGGGAGGGGGTTACTGAGAGGGGGGAAGTGAGCAGGATAAAAAGTGAATAAGTAAAAATAAATAAAGTTAAATTAAAAAATCAAACAGATACCAACTGGCTACAGTCTTAGGTGAGAGATTAAATGGGTGTGAGGGGAGAAGGAAAGACATTAAGGTAGTAAGTCTTCCATTATTTGGTAAAGAATGGAACAAATATATATTATATGTAATTTTATTAAATACATATGCAAATTTCAAGTAAGACTAGTAGCCGAATAACCACAGAGAATACAACCCCTTTGAGTCCAAGAGCAAGACGACCTTGGGCTGCATTTAGAGAACTGCTAGCGAGGAAATGAGTCTACAATTTTTTAATGTAAAGCAAAAGTCTAGAACAACAAATCTGCCATGTACAATAAATATTAATGTTTATTAATATTGACCAGAAAAATCCAGTTGTGTTGTTTTGAAATAAACAAAAGCAAAGGTACAGCTCAGTGCAAGCAAAAGGCAAAAACCGGGCGAGTCAGGCGCAGATCCCACACATCATCTCAGCATTCAGAAAGCAAGGTGGAAAGTATGCTAGCTCAAAGCCAGCCTGGGCCAACAAAACTAAAACCAACCCCAAAAAAAGCATGGAAGAAGGAAGTTTTAAAATTTAAAACTGGGTTAAAGATTATTTAAGGCAAGGTCTTGGTTTCATTGTCACACCGTGAAATTTAAGACAACAAAGCAGACAATGAAACAAGGATACTTGGGATAAAGGTTCAGTCTATGCTGAAGACATGAAAATCGCAAGTTTTGTGTCAAGATTATGTTCCCTGGAGTTGTCCCAGACTTAGTCCTAAAACCTTCCAGGAAATCCCAGGCTGTGTGGCCAGTGCCCCACACAGCACCCCAGCCTTGGCAGCCAATGCCCCACAGAGCATAGTACCAGCAGTGTTGTCCAGCACTGTGTGTGTTGTCCAAGATGACCCACTAGCCCACTGTTCTGCATCCAGATTCAACCAACCTCACACTGAAATAGTTTGTATAGAGGAAGTGGGGCTGGAGAGATAGCGTTTGACAGTCTTATGAAGGACCCAGGTTTGGTTCCCAGCACCCACATTAGGCAGCTCATACCTGCATTAACTCCATCTCCAGGAAAGCCAATAACCTCTTCTTGCCTCCCAGGGCATTTGTACATTTGTGGTGCACATAAACTCATGCATGCACACACACATAAATAAATGATTCTATTTAAAAAAAATATGCCTCTACCATGCAACCCAGCTGTCTTGTTCTTGTATAGGTTCAAAGAAAATAGCAGTGGCTTCATTTCAAAAGACACCTCATACCCATACCTACCACAGCACTATCACAAGGGCCAACATATGGAGCCAACCTAGGTACCCAACCACAGATGACTGGCTAAAGAGAATGCTGTATGCACACTCTATGGGGTGCTATTCAGCTGTTAAAAAAATGACATCCTGTTTGCTGCTGCTAAATGGACAGAACTAAAGACATTATAGTGAATAAAAGCCAGACTCAGGGAAGCCTGCATGTTCTCTCTTGTGTATCTCACATGAATGTCTTCACTTTTCCTTCTGCTTTTGTTCTTGTTATTTTGAGACAGTGCCTCATGTAGCCTCAACTGGCCTTAGTCTCAGACTCACTATATAGCTAAGGGTGGCCTTGAACTACTGACCCTCCTCTATTTGCCAGTGCTGGGATAACAGGCAAGTATCACTCCACACCAGATGATCAAACATAAGACCCCAAGCGCGTTAGGCAAGGACTCTGCCAACTGAGCGGCTTCCCCAGGCCTGGGACCTCTTCAACAAGACGAGTAGAATACACAATAGTGACTTTCAGAGGCTTGACTGTGTGGACTGGAGAGTGTTAGAAGGAAGTTAGGAATAGATACTCAAGCACAATTGATAAAAGGAGGAAGTTCTGGTTTCCATGGCAGCATGAGGGATGACTGACAGCTTGCAATTACCTATTCCAAGTTTCATGAATAACTGAAAGACGGGGGCTAGAGGGCTGCAAATGTGAAGTCATGAGAGAGTGGAAGCAATAACTACCTTTGTTTCATCAGAACACATTGTAGACGTGTATAGGAATATCACAGTGATCCCACAAAGAAACATATCAAAAATCAAAGGGCATCTCGGGAGGCGAACACGTCAACTGTCTTGACTCACTAATGATTCATTTCATTATATAGAAACTCATGGCGCCATACCCCATAACCATTATATAGAGCAACTCACAGCACCATGGCCTGTAACAATATAATATATATATATGTATATATATAATAACTAAAATAATGACTTTAAAGACTGGGTAGGTAAGAATAAGATTATCAATGGATTAGTTTTAATTGATACCACTGAGCTTTAGGTGTTGTTTCCAGTGCCCTCAATATCTGCACGCCATTCCCATGTGCTTCGCCTGGGAACCAAGGCCAGGGTAACTGGCCTTGTCATTCCATGGGTACCATCTGAATATGAGGGACTGGGGTGTGGTGGTTAAACATAGAAGTCATTTTTGGTGCTATAGCCTTAAAATCCTTTCAAGCCAATCCTTACAATGAATACCAGCATTGTAATCTCTTTTAGAGATTCAGAATTGTACCTCAGCAATCCTGGCCATGCCCTACAACATAGTTTAGGAGCCTTCAATAGGACAGAAATTCATCTTGAAGGGAAACAAACTTCTCATGGACCCAAGGAACAGCCCGTTTGCTTTCAGTAAAATGTAACTTGAGTATACATATGTTCTCCTAAGCCTTACGTTGCTGAAATGCCAACAGGGCTATCGAGGTGGCTCAATGGGTAAGGACACTCACCAAGGAACATGTGCGATGGTCTGAAGTCCATCCTTGGCCCCCCATGTTGGAAAGAGAGAACTGACTCCCACCAGCTGTTCTCTGACCTACACATGTGCACTGTGGCACCTGTGCACACTGACACACACACAAACACATGGACACACTAAATATTTGTAACAAAAATGTTAATGCCCAAACAAGCCAGGCATGGAGGTTCATGCCTATAGTCTCTGCTTTGGGAAAGTGGAAGCAGGAGGATTGCCGTGAGTTTGAGTACTACAAAAGGTCTCAAAAAAAAAAAAAAGTGGAAAATGATGCCTCGGGTCATTTCTGCCCTCACCGTCACTTTCTGCACTTGACTATGGCAATGGCAGCTCGGGCATGGCTCTCAGCACTCCTGCAAAACAATGCTAACAGCCCCAGAACACACGGCTACTTGAAGATAATCAGATATAATTTAAAATTCTGCCCCCAAGCCACCCCCGGAGTGACTACATAAACTGGCTGCCGGTTCATTTTACAGTAACAATAGTCAGTGCTAATGTATAAAGAATGCCAGTCTGTGTCCCAAGACTCTCACGTGTAAACCGCATCAGTTCTTAGGGAAGCAGCACCTTACGCTTAGCCTCTAGATACCAGAGGGTTCTGGAGAACAAAGAGGCGGATTAACTGGCCTAAGTCTTACACCAGTAAGTCCAGCCGCCAGGTAGTTGGGTTCCACTTCACTGAGGCACCCCCTTGGCTGAGTGTAAGGCAGTTAACAGAAGTCAGTCCATCTGCAGTAGTGGATAGCTAGTCCAGGTTTTTGAGAATCAACAGGTACAACTTCTACATCACACTCTTACTGCGTGCGGCAGCTGCTGCTACTGACAAGCGCTTCCAAGTTGGTCCATGGGGAGGTGCGTTTGGCATAACCCTCTCATTCCTTACTATTGGCAGTAGTCATCAGGAGCTGATCCTCTGAGCTCAGCCAGCCATTCCCTGTGCAGGGCAGCCTCTTTCTCCCCGTGCATTCTATTCGAACTCCCCTCCCTTCGCCCATGCTCTGACTCATCAGGCCTGCGCCTCGCTCAGACAGGGCAACATAGAACCGAGGCCCGGCCCTAAAACAATCCGGAGCACATTCTTCATTATTCCTTAGTTAAAATTATCACTAGGGTAAAGTGATTCATCTTAGAGACTACTCAGGTCCCCGGACGTGTACATTACCTCAGAACACCAGGGGCATGAGAGACGGGGAGACCAAATCAAGCCTACTAAGCTCACCCTGTGTCTGACAAGGAGAGAATGGAAGGCTTCACCCCACATGCTGTGTCTGATAATGGGGTCTTCCTGGTCCCCTGCTTCCCTTTGGAAGCTGTCCTGTTTTATATTCTGGGTGAATGGCGATTCCTCTTTTTCTAAGACAATGCTTATCACATTGTAAAAATGCATTTGAGAAAGTCCTTCGTGACCACGGCTTCTTGCATGTTATGAAATGCTAACAGGGTGGAGTCCTTTGGCTATCTATGTCACTCGCCTTTGTTTCCAGAACTTCTTATCAAACCAGGCATCTAGTAGCTTCTTATGAATATTCACTGAATAATCAATGAGTGTTTACAAATAAAACACAGACAAGTGGGCTGGGCAGCTACCTTCCCGGAGTTTCTGGAAGGTCCCTCGGCTGCCATTAATTCTATCCTGCTTCCTTTTTTCTACACTAGGTTACCTTGTTATATTTTATGAATCCTTGTAAACCGACTCAAATCCCTTGTGAAACAAGGTAGGAGTTAAATAAATATACTTTTCCATGTCACATATATATTTAAAAACCTTAACATAAATCCTCTGCCAACACACACACACACACACACACACACACACACACACACACACACTTGACCATCTGCACACTTTTAAAAGAGCTGCGGTTTATCTGAGCCGTCCCATCACTGGGAAAACTAAGGCAGGAGGATGGTGAGTTTGAGGCCATCCTAGGATACATGTTGAGAACTTATCCAAGAAAAAAAAAAAATTTAAGAAGCTGAGTTTTGCTGTCTCCAACAATATAGTAATGTTTAAAGTGAGTTCTACCCCAGGCCCAGAACCTGTGAACTAACAGCATCCACACAGTTTGGTAATGTGTCTGGGACAAGCTCACTTCTAATGAGACTGGGTGACTGGATGGACAAAAAGGAACATGGGCTGGCAATGAAACTGTTGTAGATTCTGGATCAAAAAAAGAAAAAAAAAAAAGATTAGTCTGTGGGCTTTCCAAAAGTAATGTGCCCCTTTCACAGTGAAGAGTTTGTCATGCTAGGCAAGGTCCTGGTCCACAGGTACTGAGACATCTATCTGTCCACTTTATATAACAAAGGACAGAAGGCAGACACACTGTGGGTGCAGCTCAGTGGTAGAGCACCTGCATAGTGTGCTCGAGGGTTCCATCTCCAGCACCACAAAGTAACATTTTGAAAAGAGCAAAAATACTCAATAGTCGAACCCCCTGTTGCCAGCTACAGTTTCTGACACGTTACCCTCATGCTAGTAGGAAGGGGTATTGAAAGTCTGACATTTGGGTTGTTTTCGACGTCCATATTCATTTCGAGCTCCTTTATTCCGAGCATTGGGCTCATACAACCACAGTTCGAAGCACAAGTTAAACACATGACAGGCTCAGCCAGCCCCAATGCGGTGGAAGGAGCTGAGCCACTCTCTCCCTGTCCTTAGCTCTAGCGAGGATGGAAAACCAGCCCTTTCTTACCCATTAGTCAGAAATCTCCGCACAGAAACCCGAGACTTGATTTCTATTATTTATTTGAGACACTTAGCACTTCATGACAAACTGCCAGAGGAGTGGGCATGAAGAGAGGTGGTAATGATTTGTATGTCATGAAGACAATTTTTTAAAGAATTTGACAGGGTGTGGGTGAGACTTGTTTTTTATGTTTATCTATTCACTTCTGGCAGAGGATGGAGATGGAGGGTAGAAAAGGAAGGAGCCTGAAGAGCCAGACAATAGGCCGGTTGCAGGCCTGACTGGCATCCTAAAGCAGCCTGCCCTGCCCTGCTGTGTTCTCCCTTCCCCCAACACCTGGCAGGCTGTGGTTATGATTTCAAAACAAGAAACTGCTGGACTCCTGCCTTCTGGACCCCCAGACCCAGAATGGTCTTCTCTGCTCCTCCCTGGGGTGCAGAACGGAGGGGAGGAGACACGAGAGAAAGAAAAGGTGGGCGCTAAAGATGAACTAGCTGGTAGCACCTCCTCAGGGACAGCGGCCTCCACTACTCCACCCCCAAAGCTTTGGGATAACATAAAAACCCAAGCCCTGAGTGCTCAGGTATCAATTCCCCATCCTGCGCATCTGCCCTGCCAGCCCCATTGCACTCAGCCAGGCAGGCGCATCTTGTGAATCTAGACCCCAGTGCGCCTAGCTGGGCAGGCGCACATCCCGCGTGGATTCCGCAGGGCGTCGGCCCGGCCGGCCCTCCGAGAAGGCTACACCTTCTCGGTGTAGCAGGCACATTGGACCTGGAATGCCCCATGTCCGCGCGCAGGCCCATCTCCAGAGCTCAATATGACAGAACCGCAGAGCCGCAGGTGTACCCAGGCGTCCGCTCCTGCGAGGGCGCAGCCACTCCCAGGCTGAAGCTGAGCTCGCAGTCATTCTGTGGCTCCAGTACCCTGGGGATCCGCCTGCCGTGGCGCCCACCCTACTCCTTCTTTGATGCCCTACCTTGTACTCGGCGGTCTCGCATCCATCCCCAAATTCACCCAGCGCGGCTGGGCAGCGCTCCTCTACTCTGAGATCCGCTTCCTGGACTCACGGCTATTCCGCTGCGTGGCGCTTCCCGCGCGTCCCGCAGCTCGGGACAAAGGCCCTAGATCTGCGTCCCTGAGGCGGGCGCTGCAGTCAGAGTCAAGTCCAGAGCCCGCGGGAGACTGGAAGAAGTGTGAGCTCCTAGCAGTGCGCGATGACAAAGGGCCGGGCTAGTGCGCAGCGCCCCCTCCAGAGCCCGGCTTGCTGCAGCGTCCCCGCCCGCGCCCTGCAGCAGCCTGGGCCAAAGGCAGGAGGACCTGCCCCTCAGGAGAACCCCCAGTTAGACACGCTCCGCTCTGAGTTTACACTCCGGATATATTTTATTTTTATTTAGAGTCTCGGGGCATCTTGGCTTTGGGAGGTAACTTTCAGTGCTGCTAGCTAGTGACAACCGGACGACTAAACTCCAAACCTGATTGATCCTGATACTAATTCTGACCCCATCTTCAACCAGGCTGGGGGCTCACTCCTGTAACCTACACTGCCTCTGCTTCTTCTGGCCCCTTGTACTTCTCTACCTCCCACCCCCTGGAGAGACCCCAGTGGCCGAGTGGGGAATCAGAATCAATCTTCAGATCTGTTACTGCCCAGCTTTGTGACCTTGAGGACCCCACCTAACTCTGTGAGCCTGTCCTCTACTGGAAAATGACCTGGATCTAATGTGTCTGTCACCTGCACCTTTTCTAATAGTTATGACAGGATTCTTCAAGGCCTACCCCTTGGAAAGCAGACCTCCAACCTGCTTCCTCCAACTCCATGCTGGTCACTCCCAAAACTCAGAAATATGCCTGTCAAAATGCTCAGCCGCCAGAAAAACCTCTGGCCATTGAAGAAGAGCCCTGCTCTTCTGACGTTCTCAACAGCAACCTTTTGGATTCCAACGCAGTCAGGCAGTACCCAAATCTCTGAAAGTAGCCCAGGAATGGGCATGTATATACATGTTCATGGGGGAGTGTGTACATGCGCACATGAGTACATGCATGTACAGAGGCCAGAAGTTGACTTCAGGTACTTAACACATTGTCTTAGTCAAGGTTCCTATTCCTGCACAAACATCATGACCATGAAACAAGCTGGGGAGGAAAGGGTTTATTCAGCTTACACTTCCACATTGCTGTTTATCACCAAAGGAAGGCAGGACTGGAACTCAAGCAGGTCAGGAAGCAGGAGCTGAGGCAGAGGCCGTGGAGAGATGCTACAAACTGGCTTGCTTCCCCTGGCTTGCTCAGCTTGCTCTCTTATAGAACCCAGGACCACCACCCAGGGATGGCACCGCCCACATTGGGCTGGGACCTCCCGCTTTGATCAGTAGTTGAGAAAATGCCTTACAGCTGGGTTTCAGGGAGGCATTTCCTCAACAGAGGCTCCTTCCTCTGTGATAACTCCAGCTTGTGTCAAGTTGACACACAAATCCAGCCAGTACGCACATTTCCCCCTTACTTCACAGCCTCTTTCATTGAATGGAAGTGCTGCCTTGGCTAGGCTGACCGACCATCCAGTAGGACAGATGGAAACACACAACACACGCTGCTGTGCTTGGCTTTTACATCCTGCTGGGGATCAGGACTCAGTTTCTCATGCTTGCCCAGCAAGCATCCTACCTACCCATTGTCCTAGTGAGCTTTGACACAATCTGAAACAATGATTCTCAAGCATCCTAATGCTGCGTGACCCTTTAATACAGTTCTTCATGTTATGGTGACCCCCAACCATGAAATCATTTTGTTGTTACTTCATAACTGTAATTTTGCTATTGTTATGAACCATAATGTAAATATCGGATATACAACTCCCGTGGGGGCTGCAACCCACAGGTTGAGAACCACATGTTTAGAGTCATCAGAAAAGAAGGCCTCAATTGAAGATTTGCTCAGATCGGATTGGCCTCTGGGCATGTCCCTGGGGTGATTGTCTTGACTGTTAATTAGAATGGGAAGGCCCAGCCCACTGTAACCAGCATATTTCCCTAGACAGGTGACCCTGACCTGTAGAAGAAAGTTAGCTATTAAGTAGGAACCTGACTGAAGCATCCAGCAACCTTTCTCCATGGTTTCCCCTTCAGGTTCCTGCTTGAGTTCCTCCCCTAACTTCTCTCATGGATTGTAATCTATGAGGTCCTTTCCTCCTCCCCAAGTTGCTTTTGGTCATGGTGCTTTTGTCATAGAACTACAAAGAAACAGAACATTCACCAAGCTATCTCCTTCAAATATTTTAAACAAGTACTCTGATAATTCCTTTGCAAACAGGCTTGTGAGAATGGCCATTCTAGGGCTAGCCCAGTGGTAGAGTGCTTGCTTGGCCTACATAAGGTCCAAGTACTCAGAAGTAGAGAAGTGGTGGGCGGAGACTATTAACATGAATAGTCTCTCGGCAAAAGCTGCTACTGGTGCCATGTGGGAAGCTCCACCACGACAGCCCCAGAACAGCCCACGGGCATGCTGCTCAGATGCTAAGGATGACTATTTCTCAGCAGTTCTCCCCAAACCCACACCTCCTCCACCTCCACAGCTTCTCACGCACTTCCATGTCTCCTCAGATGCAGTCATGGTCTCTCTCACTCTGACATCACAACAAGCCACAAGAGTGAACTCTCCCCTCTCCTGTACCTATGTCCAAGGTTCCACTACCAAGGAAATATGAAGCAGTGTTCCCTGTCAGAACACTGCTTGGGAATTTGGGAGCCCCTTTTAGAATTCTATTAAATGGTAGGTAAGGCAGGCTCCTTTCGTAAACAGAATCTCAACAGGAATCAAGAACCATTTCCTAAACCCTCTCAAGCCAACTCTGTTACATTGAAATATCTCTCTGTAGGGTGCTGGTTTCCCCAAACTAACAGCAGACCTTGCTTGGCCCCCAGCCCTGTCTGAAGGCTTCATGCAACATCTTCCTCACCCAGTCTTAAAAGGCCTCTTCACTGGAGAAACTGAGACAGAGTAGAAAGGTAATTTACCCAAGACCACACCGCTAGTACAGGGCAGACCAGGGTTCTAAGACCTGGCTCCAAGCATGTGACAGCCTCTACTCTGCAGAGGAACGAGAACAGGGGTTCTGAAGCAGAACTGGAAGTTGTAGATCACGTCTGTAATCCAAGCACTCGGGAGGCAGAGGTAGGTGGATTGCTGAAGGTTTGAAACCACACATTTGAGACAAGCCGGAGCTGCATATCAAGTGCAAGGCCACACCTCGTCCAAAAGGAGAACTGGAACAAAGTGGAGACTAGGACGCCTTAACTCACTCAGAAAGTGCCCCCTCCTCCCAACCTGCCACAGCATTTTCAAAGCAGAAAAAAAAAAAAATCAAATGTGGCCCTCTCCTCCTAAGGCTTTAGGACTTGTTCAGATGTCTGCTAGGAGGCAGGAATTACACCAGTTTTGCACTGGCAGCCTGTGAAATACCACTGATGTTGTAGGCATTTCGCTCACTCAATTCCAAACTCATGTTGAAACCCAATCACATGTAAATATTGTTGGTGTTTCCAGCTGTCACCCTGAAAGCCCAACAATGTGTGGCCCTTCTTGGCCAGGGACAGAAGGACTCTGGGAACCCCAGTCAGAACTGGACACTGCAGCCAGGTAACCCCCAGGGGGACAGATGTAATTTAAAAGTTGATTTTCTGATCTTCAGATTTACAAGATAATTTTTCAGCTCCGAGTCTTTTGAGTATCTCTGTCAGCAGTGGATGTAGGGAGAGGAGGCAGCAGGTGCACAGCACTTTGTTTTGGGGCTTCTACGATGGCCTCAAGGGTCCCTATCCTCCTGGGATTCATCCTGAGATGTTTGTTGGCAGTAGTGATTTGCCTCTAACCAAACTTTTCAGCTAAGATGGTGGAATGTTGTCTGTCTTAGGGTTTCTATTGCTTTAAAAAAACAAACAAAAACAAAAACAAAAACAAACAAACAAAAAACCCACCATGACCAAAAAGCAAGTTGGAGAGAAAAGGGTTTATTTATTTGGCTTACACTTCCATATTGTTGCTCCTCATTGAAGGAAGTCAGGACAGGAACTCAATCTGGCAGGAACCTGGAGGCAGGAGCCTTGGAGGGGTGCTGCTTACTGGCTTGTTTCCGATGGCTTGCTCAGTCTGTTTGCTTATAGAACCCAGGGCTACCAGCCCAGGGATGACACCACCCACCATGGGCTGAGCCCTTCCCCCGCTGATCACCAGTTGAAAAACTCGTTACAGCTGGATCTCATGGAGGCATTTCTTCAGCAGAGGTTTTTTCCTCTCTGATGACTCTAGCTTATGTCAGGTTGACACACAAAACCAGCTAGCAGTGCATTGTCCTAGGGTTTCTATTGCTGTATGAAACACCTTGACCAAGAACAACCTGAGAAGGAAAGGGCTTGTTTTGTCTTACAGCTTATAGTCTACCATCCAAGGAAGTCAGGGCAGGATCCTGGAGGCAGGAAGCAACACAAAGGAGTGCTTACCTGCTTGCTCCCCGTGGCTTGCTCAGCCTGCTTTCTTATACCACCCCAGACTGCCTGCCCAGACTGGGCACCGTCCCCAGTGAGCTGGGCCCTCCCACATTACTTACTAATTAAAATAAAAAAGCCCACAGGCCAATCTGGTGGGGGCTTTTCTCAGTTGAGGGTACCTCTTCCCAAATAACTCTAACGTGTCACGTTGACAGAATACCAGTCGTTAAGAGTCTTCTCTTGTGGCAGACTCTTTTTGTTACCTTCCTAGCATGTGCACTTTTGTTAGGTGCAAATATCAGGAAGGCCTGCATGACATCAGGCATGGGGGTGACATCAGCCAATCGCCAGCTATTAGCAGAATCCCTCGCTTCAAAAGTCCTAGAGGAAACTAATTCTGCCAACAACTATGTGTGTGTGAAGTCAGGTCCCTGGCTAACACATGAGACCTGGAAACAGAGGACAAGGTAACACCACATCCACACTCAACCCCTGACCCATGGAAACTGTGAGGAATTGAATGTGTTGCTCTAAGGTTGCTCTAAAGATTATCACTCACATGAAACAGATACCCACTCTGGACTCCACATCCACTGTTCCCCCGACTTGGGGTCCAGCAGCCATCTCCAGGGCATGCTGGGATCAGCTTCTCACCCCTGAACATCAGAAAGGCTCCGAGAGGCACCTTCTACACTGCCTCCCAGCCACTTGTCTCACAGCAGTCACCTGCTTGGCACACATGTCTCAGAGCTAGCTCCTGTTCACTAGGTCTCTCCTGTTCTACTGTGGGTGCTTCCTGAGCTTGTCCCAGTTTATGCTCAGACACAACTATCCACTGTTACGGCAACTTGCCACAGCACACCAAAACTGAAAATGGGAATTCTCCTGAGATACAGTCTCCACAGTTACATAAGCCAAGTCTGACTACGATTTGGAGCCATGTATGCTGCTAAGATCCTCGACCACTATCACCAATGACAAACAGCAGCAAGACAGATGCCACCAGTGTGATGTCAACCTTCACACATCAGAAACCCTGTAAATAAATCTCTCCAGGACCTTGAAATCAGCCCAATTCCTACTAAGACCATGGCTTCTCATGGCTCCTGCCCTGCTCTGTCCACACATGAGTGGCTTTAGTCCCCAGGAAACCTGCTCCAGTCTCGGAGGCTGGAAAATGCTACCCATCCCCACCCCCACCTCAGCAGATGCTCATGTGCTTCACTCTGGATCCTGCCTCCCAGGAATGTTGCTGACTGTGCACAGCCCTTTCCAACCCCATCTCTAAATCCCCTCAACGCCATTACTGCCAGCCTCAGGAATTCCATTCTCCAGATCCTCTCTAAAGGCAAGAAGAGGGGTGCTACCTACACAAAGCATAACTGGCAAGGCCACAACCTACATTCTGAGCCCTCTGAAAGACTACTTCAGGCTAGAGAGCCTTGAGAGCTGCCAGAGAGTTTGTTCAGTCAGGGTACCCGGGCAATATTCTAGACCTTTGTGTAGTCGCCTCTTTGAATAACCTGGGCTGAAACCTTCTAAGCATACTATGGTCAAAGAAAAGCTGGCTTTGGGGGCTGGAAAGGTGACCCAGTGGGCAAGAGTGCTTGCTTTGCAAACATGAGAACTTGATTTAGAGTCCCCAGCAGGGCCAGCACTAGGGGGTGGAGACACAAAGACTGTGGGGAGCTCACAGTCTGTCCCTGCCTACCATGCCCCCAGCTTGACTTCTTGTACTGTATAAGCTGGCTGTGCTGCACATGTCTGTAATGGCCAGGCTCAGGTAGTGAAGGATGCTATCAGAAGTTCAAGGCCAACCTGGTCTGCATGCAATCCTGTCTATAAATAAATACCTCCTTTTAAATGCCAGTGGATAATAAGTTCTTAATAAGGTGAATGAATCCTAAGAGTGTACCTCCACAAAAGCAGTCATACTTACAAGCTGCCTTAGAAGTCAACCCTGACAGAAGCCACAAGCCCAGTGAATCAAAATCTCAATTATGTGGTATGGTCTTTGTTCGCAGAAGTGGCATGCTCATGGTTAGGTTAAAATACCTAACGGGGCTGGGCATGACGGCATGCATCTGAACCCTCAGAACTCAGGAGGCTGAGACATGAGGATAAGAGTTTGAGGCCAGCCTGGGCTACACTAGAAGATCTTATCTCAAACAAAACCAAACAAAAACCAACAAGTAAACCCAGAAAAATAAGTCTTGTTCCTTTTTCTGAAGAGAATTCAGGACCTGCTATCCTTTGAAAATAAAGACCTCATCCATATACATTTGTTGTGGTGCTGCTGAGCCCAGGCTGCTCTGCCACTACCCAGACTCCTGTCTGACCCAGGCCCAAAGAACTAGAATGGCATGAAAATGTCAGAATGTCCCCCGCCTAACAAGATCCAAGGAGAACTGAACATATAAGTTCAAGACTCCCTTTGGTACCCTGTATCTACCAACACTAGCACCTGGGGAGCATTGTTAGCTTAGGTAGGTGGGATAGCCCAGCAGGGAACACTGTTCCCTCTCTTTCAGGCTCAACTGTGACTATCTCACTCTTACAGGACAATAGGAGTCATTTTCTACCCTGGACTTGCAAGAGGGTGCTAATTTTATTGTCTGTGTATGAGTGTTTGCCTGCAAGTTATGTATGGGTATTGTATGCATGAAACACTTATGGAGACCATGAATCAGCATCATATCCCCTTGGAACTGGAGTTACATGTGACTGTGAATCACCATGTGGGGGCTGGGAACTGAACCCAGGTCCTCTGGAGTAGGATGATGTCACTATGCAGCAAGGCAGGTCCAGGATAAGGTGAAACCTATCATTGGATAAGAAGGAAGGGTAGGTGGTGGAAAAGTCTAGGAAAGAGAGAAAGAAAGAGAGAGGGGGGAGTGTGAGATCAAGATGGAGTCTACAAAGTTCAGATTTAGGTGGACTAGATTGATTTTATCTTGTCTAGGTGGGCAGTTTATATCATTATCAATTGGCAATGAATTTACTGTGTGGGTAAATTGTGGATTGAGAATTTCACATGTAAATCTAATTGCTAAATCACAAGATTCTGGAGCTTTGATTTTACCGGGCTAAAAAGGACAACAGTATGTGAAAGAAATGGCCAAGAGGCTTGGAGTGTACGGATCTGGTTCTGGTGCCCGTGTGGAGTAAGAACGCGCAGGGCCCACAGAGCGAGGTGTGTGTGTGTGAGTGCACGCGCCAGGTGTAGTAACTACCACCTAGGGGACCTCACGGAGAGAGTAACTAAAGGGGAGATAGCTGGGAGTGGCCAGCTTGAGGACCATGTGGCAGAGTAGCAGCGGGATCGAGCGGATCCAGCTTGTGGGAACTGATAGAAAACGTTTCTTATTATTAGGAAGAGCGACCAGTGCTCTAACCACTGAACCTCTCCAGTTCCAAGAGAATGTTTCTATTTCAAGTGGCCATACTAGGAACACCAAGGCTACCATCCACTCAGGAAGTCTTTAGAAAGCCAATCAGAATGGAAACCATGGTCAGCTGATCAGTCAGGAGGCACAGGGCACTTTTAGAGCAGAGCACTGGCTCTTTCTGTAGAGGTGAGCTTCCTGCGCGTCTTGGTGGAGCAAGCAAAAGCCTTGCTAAGCGGACACTAACCTACCAAGTACTGTGCCAGACACATTACATCTCCTGACTCTCCCTGTTAGCCTAAATACAAGACCGATACAATCATTACGTCTGTTCTACGCATAGAGCAACTAGGGATCCGTTCAGCAGCTCCTGCGAGGTCACGCAGCTAGCAAATGACACATTTGCGGCTCAGCAGTCTGCCTCCAGGCGTACTTTTAACTGCCGTTTAGCTGCTTCCCAAGATCCCCACTGCACCTCTGCAGCCCTGCATGTCAGTGAGCAGCATGCTGGTGCTGGTAGTCTCGGCTCAGTCAGTGATAAGCCTTTCTTATTTCGGCAGTATTTGCTACAGGGCTTGGGTTAGAAGGTCTGTAGCACAGGCAAACAAAAACAAAGCAACCTACCAATATCACCTAAAGGGGCACGGATCCAGAAAGCCTTCTGATGTGCTAAATAAGAGCATGAAAGAGGCTGGAGAGGTTGCTGAGCAGTAAGCAGCATTTGCTCCTCTTCCCGATGACCCAAGCTCAGATTTCAGCACTCACTTTAGACCGCTAACAACCCCCGTAATCCTAGCTAAAGGAGATCTGATGCCCTCTTCTGGTCTCTGTGGGCAGTGCACACAGGCACACACGTGTAAATCTTTAAGAGGAGGAGGAGGCAAGCCTTCTATGTGGGCTGTGTGACTCTGTGGGAAACCCCTCCCCCCATGTGCCTATGATTGGCTGGGGAACACAGTCATCTCCAAGTAAGCAAACTCCTTTCCCGTACCATCTCATTTTAATCATATTTTACATGAAGAAAAATACTCATCTTGGCGATGCTCTGTGAGCTTTTCAACTTATACATGACTGTTTTAGAAGGAATCCTTTATCAGACTCCTAATGAATGAAGTAACTCCTAGTCTCAGGTACTGCGCTCTGATGATAGCTGTACAGCTCACTATGGCCACCATACGCCCAAGGCCCCTCCTCTTCTTTCTTCAAGCCACTTGCACAGCCGGTAGGTTGGGTAGCATTTCCCAAGAGCTCTCTAGTCGAGGACACGTGAGGGTCAGAGGGTCTGCTACTGTGGACCTGCTGCTCCTCAGGGCCTTGTTTCTAGAGAGCATAGTGATTGTCAAAGAATATGGCATGTCAGTCAGGAATTTTAAGATTTAAAGCAGCACATGCTACACTCCTAAATCTGAAGGTCTCATTTCATGGATAAAAATAATGCTCACGCTGAGAGAAGAGGCCCGTCAGACCACTGTTGGAGGCTGTTCTCTAACCTCCAACGCTGTGCAAGGGCAAAGTGCATGTAGCACAATGTATGGACAGAACCCATAGTTTGCAGGGAATGCAGCACAGAGCACAGCATTTCAGTTACGCAGTTAACATGCACGGGAGAGTTAGTCTCTGCTCCTGCCTGTTATCCCAGCATGACAAGGGCTGAGGAAGAAAAACAAATCACAAAACGAAACAAAACACACCAATAAAAATTAAGATAGCCAGCTGTGTGAGCCTGTCTTAGGGTTGCAGTTGCTGTGTGATAAAATGCCGTAATCAAAGGCAGGAAAGAGTCTATAACTTTCAAGTCACACTCCCCTCACTGAGGGAATTCAGGGCAGGAACTGAAGCAGAAGCCATGGAGGATCACTGACTAATCAGCTCGCTCAGTCCAGAACACTGCTCACAGTGGGCTGAGCCTCCCATATAAATCGTCAATCAAGAAAAAAACAATGCCCCGCAGACTTGCCTATAGTATGATCTTATGGAAACCCTTTCTTAAATAAGAGTCCCTCCTCTCAGAGGACTCTGACTTGTATCAACGGCAAAAAACTAACCAGTACAGGGCGCAAACACTCTCACTGTGCTTTCTCCATTGTGGGAATAATAACCCATGCCCACAGTGTCAAAGTATCTCCTTTCCCAAGCAAACACCTGAGCAGGACTTGTAGACCCCTAAAACACTCCCCCACCAAAACCTTCTACTACACTTAAGTTTCCAGAATGTTCCTCCCACCTATAAGCCTCCCCTCTTCTGCACTTTGAAAATGTTTCCACTCTATCTGTTTGCTTTAACCCTTTGACCTCTTCTTTCCATCCTCAAACCACCAGGATAGAGGGACTTTTGAAGTTTGCTTGAACCCAAATACTTATTGACCATGGCCCCTCCACCTCCCAAGAACTGAGATGCAGCTCACTTCCTTCCCACCTTCCAAGGGCTGGGCCTGGCTTCTCCCCACCATCACCTTCTCCATCTCTGTAGTATCTTTGATGCCCACCACTCCTATTTTTCAAGATTCTCTCCTCAGTTTTATGGCCCCATCTTGTACTCCTGGGTTCTTTTCCCCCCTGCTGACTTTCCTGTCTAAGAGCATTACTTCAGGCTTTAATGTAAAGCCCTTTGTCTCAGCATAGCTTACCTTCCCTGGCGACAGATCCACCTTCAGGCCTATCCACGAGACAGACCACAAACCAGCCAGAGCCACCTTCTGCCTGCAGGATGTTTCTGAGCTGACTGACCCTTCTGATGTTAGTGGCACTCTGGGGCCTCCCGGTTATTAAGCATGGTCAGCAGATACTCACATAGCCCCTTTCTATCCTGTCTAGTGGCTAATCTGGCAGGAAACAGTGACCTGGTGTTCCAGCCATCAGAGTCCTTACAGATCTAGCAGTAGGCAGGCAGGGGTCCTACTCAGTGCCAGGAAGGCCACGGATAGATGATCAGGCCTGGGTAAAAAGCCAGGCCTGACACGTCTGATCTAAGTGACTGTGACCTATATTTTGATTTCTCCAAGTTTGGATCAAATAAAATAAATGTCAATCCTTTTCTGTAAATTGCCTAGCATGGCACCTGGCATATAGAAGTGGCTGAGAAAATGGTGGCCACCATTGCTCTAAATTACTGTTTTTTGAGACAAGGTAGTAGAAAAGCTTTGATCTAATAGTAGTACCCCTGCCTCAGGCTCCTGGGTGTAAGACCCCACACCCAGCTTTATTATTTAAATTCTTAACCGTTTACCTCTGAGGCCTTTGCCCCTTCCAGAACACAGCCAAGTATCCGTATATATTCCGTGGCACCTTTAAGGATATCAACTTTACTGGGCTTCCTGCTCTGTGGTAGAAATGGCACCAGAGCCTTCAGCTTGGCAAAGCCGCGGTTGAGATTTTTTATCTAGAAAACAAATACATGGTGAGTCACTGATTCACTTTCAGACACATCTCCAAACCACAGAAGAGGGTGGTGGGGCTGCACTTTCCACTGTGTTTTTTAAATGAAAATTAAAAAAAAAAAAATGGGGCTGGAGAGATGGCTCGGCGGTTAAGAGCACTGACTGCTCTTCCAGAGATCCTGAGTTCAATTCCCAGCAACCACATGGTGGCTCAAAGCCATCTGTAATGGGGTCTGATGCCCCCTTCTGCTGTCTGAAGACAGCTAAAGTATACTTATATGTAATAAATAAACAAATCATATATACATATGATATATATCATATGGTATATATCAGCCTTGACATCACAGTAGTGTTCTTTTTCCAGTGTCTACTAATTAGCAAAAGATCCTTCTCCATTCTTAGTCATTCTCTCCCCTACTTCCATTAAGTCTTCAGCCCCACACAGTCTTTTCCTGCTGCATTTCTGGACCCTTATTCCTGAGGTGCTTGCCTGAGAGGTTTGGGAGAAAGTACTAGGCCTAAAGGTGCTCTTCGTTCTCTCTCTCTTCAGTTCCTGTTCCAGGGTCACCCCAAAGTGCAGAGCCAAGCAGCCCAAGCCTTCTCCTTACTTCTTGGCGGTCACGTTTTGGACCAGATACTAAAACCGACCAGAAGATGGCGCTCTAACCACAGCCCACCATAAATCCCAGTTCTGCTGTGGGGGCGATTAAGAGACATTACAATTTTTTTTTGCAAATTATGGGGTAGGGGAAGATGGCTCCGTGGATAAAAGTGCTCTCTGTAAAATCTAGCGGTGAGTTTGATCACCAAATCTCATATAAGATTGAAGGAAAGAATCTACTCAATGAGGTTGTCCTCCATACTTCATATTCATATTCCCCCATAAGAATAGACAGACAGACAGACAGACAACCTTTAAGTAGCTTCCATGAGGTCTGGAGAGGTGGCTCAGTAATTAAGAGCCTGCATCGCTCTTGCAGAAGACCTGAGCTTAGTTTCTATACCCACATCAGCCAGCTCACAACTGTTTGAAACTCCCGCTCCAAGGCCCTCTCCCAGCCCCTGTACTCAGGTGCGCATATCCACATGAGACGCACACATAACTTAAAATATATTTAAAAAAAAAAAAAAACAGCACCGTCCAGGAGGGCCAGCAGGTGAGACAGCCACTCCCATAGCCCTTAATGTGCAGCTGCATGAAGATGCAGCATTAACAAGGTCACTGGGGACCTGGGCCAAGCCTCGCGAAGACGAAGTCACCCAGGAGGGCAGAAAGGGAATGCACGGGTGTCGGATATTATCACCCTCTGGCACGGCAGTGGGAGTAAGGTGGCCCTGGATTCTCACCCGCTCACGCTCTTTGGCGTTGGCCACGCGCCTGCGCTCCAGGACCAGATGCAGGTCGTCTGTGGTGGAGTAGCCACCTGAGGGCAGCCGCTTGAGTCTACAGATGGCGGCAAGTCGGGGCAGGGGCCCCAGCTGTGTCTGAAGCAGCTCCTCCAACACCTCAGCTTGCGGGGTGGCCAGGAAGGGCTCTGGAGATGCAGGCAACGACATGTCCATGGTGGCACGTCAAGGCCACGGGAGGCCAAGGGTTTTGCACCTGCTCCGCTTCAGGTGTTCCAAGCTTCCGTGCGGGTGGGCACGCGGAGGGCATGAGGTGAGAGGAGAGGGCGGGGCACGTGAGGGCACGAGGAGAGAGGAGGCAGGGCATGCAGAGGGCATGAGGTGAGAGGGGCGGGCATGTAGAGGGCATGAGGTGAGAGGGGGGGCATGTGAAGATCTGAGGCAAGGAGGGGCAGGGGATGTGAAGGGATGAGGTGAGAAGGGGCGGGGCATGTGAGGGCCTGAATTAAGAGGAGGCGGGGCATGTGAGGCCCTGCGTGGAGGGGGCGGGGCATGTGAGGGCATGAGGTGAAAGGGGGGACATTGAGGAAATGAGTTTGAGGAGGGGCGGGGCATTCTGAGGGCATGAGGTGAGGAGGGATGGGCCATGTGGAGGCCTTACTCTTGACACCTGGGTGTGTGAGGTGGGTTGTGGAGGGGGTGGTTGTAGAGGGCCTGGGCCTTGGGAAGGCAAGAGGTTGAAGGAGGCTCTGGAGTTGCCAAGGCAACTCAGCATATGGCCCAAAGGTTTTACACCTGTCCCTCGAGGCTGCAGAAGAGGGGTCAGGGTATGGTTGCAGGGAGCAGGTGGAGGTGAGAAGCCATGATGAAAGGGTCTTACAAACTGGCCCACAAGGCCTGAACGAGGGCTGGAAGCGCCAGGGCTGGCAATCAAAGTTGGCAATCAAGCTTTCCACACCTGAGCCTGGAAAGTTGCCTCCCTGGAGCTCACCTAGTGGAAGTCGAGAATTGGTTCCCAAGAGTTCCCTGACCTCTCGCCCATGTGCTGCCACACATGCACCCCACCACCACCACACACACATACATACACATTCAGACAAAATAAATAAATGAGGGGGGGGGAGGCCTACTCTGTCACACCTTGAGCTCTGGGTGAGTATGCGCAAGAGCAAGGATGAGTGACAGAGCACACGGAGGGCCACCATGGTCTGTGGGCCTTGTTCCCAGTTCACTAGGAAGCATGAGGTAGGGCTCAGGAAGGAGCAGATTTGGGGGTAGGGGAGGACACTAGGAGAGTTGGAGCCTGTGAAGGGTCAGCCCTGTGTGGGTCCTGCAGAGATTTCTGACCCAGGGGCCTTTCATCTGTGTGGAGCAGGATGGGGCATCTAAAAACCAGGAGGAGGGGTGTCAGCCTCAAGCTAGTGGAGAAGGACCTTAATCTGACTCACCTGGGAAAGGCAAGGATAGAAGGGACAGAGCAGTCCCATGGAACTCTGAACCATCAAGAGGTCTTATGCCATTAACATCTGGGGTACCAGACTCTAGGATAGGAGGAGAGGAAGGTGGTACCACAAAGGGAGCAGTGGTCCTTCAAAGGTGTTTGATCAGCAGGTCCTACATTTTCTCCGCCTCCTCCATTTGCAGCATGAAGGGGCAGGACTAGGTCGGTACACGGAGGACCATAGTAGAAGAACCTCTCCCCTGCTTCACCTCACAAGTCCATCCCCAGGATGAGTGGAAGTCCATGGTCAAGGGACTTTAACTTGGATGCACTTAGGGGAGGTGTGGAGGATGAGGAGAAATGATGCCTTACGGCCTGCCTGCACTGCCTGAAGTGCTGTGGGCCCGAGCAGTCTGGACTCTCAGAGGGGACCCTCTAATACCCCTGTATTAGAGGGTTCCAGGTGCTGACTGTGAACACTGGGTCACTGCAGCAGCTCTCGGGTTATCTCACAAGCGTGAATCACCAAGGAGGTTTGTTTCCTTTCTCTCTTGCACAGGCACACTCGTGCACACACACATGCACACACACTCTGAGATGCCTGTGTCCAGGGTTCTGATTTCATGGGTCTGAGTTTCTGAATGCATGCAAATGTTTGCACATACGTACATGTGTGCTCATTCTAAAGCTCCAAAGTATCGTCTCCCCACCTACTGAGGCTAGAAAGAACTCTGTGGAGTGAGTAGGAGTCAGAAAGCCCATCTTCAGCACAGTGAGTACAGGACACGTGCGTGATAGGATCTATGTGGAGAGTTTGTTTCAAATCCATCCTATACGTGACTTGTCTTTACAGAGAGGGTCTCATATAGTCCAGGCTGGCCTTGAACTTGCTGCCATGAAGGATGACTTCAAACTCCCGATTCTTCTGCCTCCAACTCCCAAGATGGGAATCACATTCATGTACCCCCAGGCAGGGTTCTATGCAGTGGCTCCAATTCCCACAGCAGCCACACAAGGGTCTTCTCCAGCTCCTGCCATCCCACAGAGGAGTAAACAGACACGAGAAGCTGGCTCTCCCAGCTACAGAGACTCAGATGGAGCTGCACCCAGCCCCTTGCCCCATGAGGTAAATTGACTCTGATGGCAAAGATGGTCTCTAAACAGATAATGCAGAGCTCTGCTGTTGTCCAGATGAACACGGCCCGGGCAGAAGGTGGCCAGAGCACCTGTGAGAAGGCTCTCAGAGCTGGGCGAGCCATGGCTGAGGGGCACGACTGTGCAGGTGACTTTTCCAGGGGTGCGATGAAGGGTGCATGGAGACAGTGTGAGGAGGACCTAGACTGCCACCCTGAGATCTGCAGAAGATCTGAGAGGGAAGACTGCAAGAAAGGCAGGGCTTGGGGGAGGCTCAGAAGGCAATAGGGGGCTGAGGAGAAGGCTCAATCAGTAAAGCGCTCAGCCTCAGGAGCCTGAAGACAGAGTCTGGATCTCTGAGTGCCACAGAAAAGCCAGGCACCATGTCTAACCTGGCCCACGTGGCAACATTTCTGGCCATGGAGAGACCTTGTCTCTGAAATTGGAAGGTGCCCGAAAAGCAACATCCGAGTTTGTCCTTTGACCTCCACGGCTGCATGCTGGGCACATGTGCTCCCATGCACACAACAATGCACACCTCCAAATGGTAAAGAGCACAACTGCTTGGGGTACACAGAGGAGTGAGGGGAGAAGCGGCTGGGAAGTAGACACTGCAGTGCTCAGGCTTGTGCTGCAGAATGAATCCACAGAGTCATCCCTCTGCAGCATGGACCTTCCCTCCTCCCACCTGCAGCCCAGCCTCCTCACCCCTGTCTCCAGGAAGAGGCTGTGGTGAGAGGCTCCAAGGCTGTGCAGCAGTATAGCTAGTGACTACTGGTTCTTGGGAGGACTTTATAAGAGGATCCCTCTGTTGGGTGTGGTGAGGGTACAGAGGCAGGGAAGGATGATCAAGAACTGTGGCACCAAATTAGAGTATGGAGGATTCCAGTGATGAGGAGACTGGCTTGTGGGACTATGGAAGGCAGCCTGGTTCCTGGTTGAGGAGGCTTGAACCCCAGTGACCCTGAAAGGGATGGTAGGCATTTCACCTGACTTCCAGCAAACCAGGCCCCATCACTAGCCACAGCCTTCCATAGACATGTGGCCATCAGGCACAGAAGGACAACATCCCAAGCCCCTCCACAGGTAGAGGATGTGACAATAGGTCACAAAGGCTCGAGACAGATCTCCATTATAATGAGGTACCTAAAGGCCTGGAGGACTTTGAACTTTCCTTCCCAGATACTCCTCCCTGCAAAAGGTATTTAATCTCCGGCCCACCCTGAGAAGTGGGGTACAGTTTTACTCATCCACTTCCCGCCTTGACAATATGTGTCTTAAAGTCATGAACTGTCTCTTTTCATTGGGATCCGAAGCGGGGAGCCACGGAGAAGGCCTTCACCTACAGAGCCACCATCTAATCTCCTGTAGAAGGCCTTTCTGCCCTCCCAGTGGTGGCCACCAAGCTCAAGCGTACCGCCATCAAGCCAAAGACTTTCCCCTCCCCAGCACCCCACTGCGGGACCAGCTCCCAGGACCCCCCTCTGTTCTCAGATCTTCTGCAGCAACCCAGCAGCTCCTGGATGCCCAGTAGCCTGAGAACCAGACAGCCCCAGCCTCCTTGCAGGCCCCAGGGGACTCCTGAGCCAGCTCTAGCTATGTCCCATGCCACAGACTGTGTTTCTTCACCCCTGGAGCGCTGTCCTGAGGCTTCCTACAGTCTGACACCTGCCCGGTGGCAGCATAGGGCAAGTGCAGTCAACTTTCCACATCCTGCCTCCCCAGTGGCCGAGCCCTGTGGTGGAACAAACACATGATCCATATCTCTATAACTGGTGTCAGTTTTAATCCTACACTGGCCGGGGACAGAATACTGAACAGGGATGTAGCTGGACTTTGCTGCTTTGTGAGTTCTTTTCTCACCCTTTAGCCCCACCCCCACCCCCAGCTTCACCACCTAACACTAGATAGGACAGAAACAAAGAGGGGAGAGGTGAATTAGGAAAATCCCTGACTCTAATTTCTTTATTTTTGTTTCATCTTTGAGCACAATCGCTAATGAACTGCAGCCAGCCCCTCTAAATATCCAACAGAACCTGCTCCTGGGGTCCTTGCATTTATGTACCCTCTGAAAGGGTCCCAGAATTCCAAACATCACACAATTGCAGAAATTATCTGCAGCTGGAAAAACACACTTTTAGAGCCCGAGGCAAATCATGGTCAGCTGCTGCGGACAGTCCAAAGCAGCCCCACACCCCTACACCTGGGGTTACAATGAAAGCACATTCTCTTTCTCTCTCTCTCTCTCTCTCTCTCTCTCTCTCTCTCTCTCTCTCTCGCTCTCGCTCTCTCTCTCTCTCTCTCTTTCTCGTGTGTGTGTGTGTGTGTGTGTGTGTGTGTGTTTAAAGAGACCAAAATTCCAGAATTCTCACTACACACTTCTAATCTGCCAACTGTCTCCATCCCTAATAATGATGTTCATGGGTCAGGAAAATTGTTGAAATGTGTAGAGGCACTTTCTGTGTGAGCCTAATGACCTGCGGTCAATTCCTGAGCCCATGCTAAGCGGGACGAAGAGAACCAACTCCAAACATGGCCTCTGACATGAGCACATGCCCATAGATATCCACACAAAGACACGCATTCACCAACGCTCATACCTACAAGTACATGCTCACACTCGAAAAGAGCCTTACCTGCATACACACTCATATATTCACACGCAAATGCAGAAACCTCCTGTCAATGTGAAGCCGTGTACAGGCTTTTCTGTAATGGTATGAGCAGTTCCTCCAGTGTGTATTCTTCTGCTGGAGAAACTGCCCCTTGTCCCCAGGAAAACAGGCCCGGATGTCACTTCATGTAGGATCTATGACTTCTTCTTTGTCTTGGGTCCCATCATGATGTGTGTGATCCCAAAACCTGTCCACTCATGTTCTCACCTTCAGAGATCTCCGGATGAGAACGCTGCGGCACCCAGAATGCCAACAGCACAAACCATGTGGTGGTCAGTGTTACAGCCTGCTCCTGCTATCAACCCATCCATCCATGTCACAGACATGGAGTTCCTGCAGGGCAGACAGGGGCAGACACTCAAGGATGGGTGACAGGAATGCTCACTTCCCCCAGTCAGCTAAAGAACCTCTGTCTCCTCTGATGGCTGCAGTCAGTCTGTGGAGAACTTTATCCCTCTGCTCCTTCTAAATCTCTGTCAACCATCGAAGAAGTAGCCAGAGAGACCGGAGCACTGACCACGTGTTGTGAGCAATAAGGGGTCCTTTATGGCTACCCGCACCCTATACCCAGTGTCTTTTGGCTCCTGGGAGCTACAGTGATAATTTGTGGCTCCGCGCTACTCCAGAATATGAACACCCTATATCTCTAGCTTTGGTCTAAACAGGGCATCAATATCACTGCTGTTCAAAGCTCTGAGAAGCTGAAGCAGGAGAATCACCAAATATCTGAGACCAGCCTGCCTTCTATAGAAATCCTACCCACCCCACCCCAAAAAAGATGACTAAGTGTCTACTCAGAAACGCCATCACACTCCAGCCCTCAGAGAGCACTAATACCACTCACTAACTAACAGGAAAATGTCACAGCGCAGGGCAGAGAAACAGCTCCACAGTCACCTGAGTTAAGGAGAGCACCTGAGAGGTTCTTTGCCCTGGCTGAAGGAGAAGCACCAGCAGCTCAGGAGGTGTCTCCTCTCCTCTCTAGAACTGGCTTTGTTTGGAAGAGTCTCACTGTGTAATTCAAACAGTCTAAAGGTGATGATAACTCTAACACCTCTCTTTCTGAGAATCAGGATGGGAGCCAGCACACCCAGCAAGCTTTTGGTTTTTTGCCTTCTGAATGAGTTACCTGATTGCCTTGGGCCTCAGTGAACAGTGTGGGCATACACAAAGCTCTTCCCAGAACTGATAAGTGAGGCCTGAGGGGGCTGTGCCCCAGGACAACAAACAATTCCTGTGTCCCACCTCCTTTCTCAGGCCCCTCTGCCTGCTGCCCCAGGTCTGCAGGGCCCACAGAATGGGTGCCATTGGGCTTTGTCTGGTGCCAGCCCGGAACAGCTGAAGGCTGAGGGGAAATCCCACATGCACTTGGAGAAAATTTCCACTCGTTGCATTGTCTTGCTGCCTCAGGCTGGCCAGGCACATCCAACTTCCACAGGAACTCCAGATTCTCCAGGTCTCCTTCCTGGAGTTGCTCTCAGTCCCCCAGTGCTGGGAAATCCAGAGGAGGGATCTGCCTCAAGCCTGAGCACACCTAGCAAGACCTGTGCGCAGAAACGTTTCCCGAGTCCTGTGCTTATGGGTCTCTATTTTTCTTGTTTTTGTTTTTGTAAGACTATTTTCTGTGTGTGTTCTGCCTGCGTGTAGGTATGTGCATTCCTGGTGACAGCTGAGGGCCCCAGAGGGAGTTAGATCCCCGGGAACCAGGAAGTTCAGGGCAGTGTGGGTTCTTAGATCCAAACTCTGGTCCTCACAAGTGAGCCCAATTGTCAGCACCGAGCCTTCCTTAGAGGCCACATGCACACTGTCTTCAAAGTAAATGGTGCTCTGGAGAGCACTGCAAAGCAGAAGGGTTTCTTCCCCCCGATCTGTTTATCTGGGAGCATGGACAAGTGATGACCTTGGATGCTCAGCCCAGTCCTATACCAACAGAGCAACCGCTCCTAAAGCTCTGCATTGGGCAGCAGTGTGGTGAGCGGCAGCAGGGGAGGGATATCTGTGTCTCCAGGGCCAGCTCTGATGTGGAGAGAGATCAGCTCTGTCTTCACCAAGGCCAGACCAGCCAGCAGCAGGGGAGAGCTTGGTAAGGAAGGGCAGATGGAAGAAGTGGAAAGAAGAGGGTTTCTGGGGCGGGGGCGGGGTGGAATGGGAGCATGCGCAGAGAGGGCATCTACTGCTGGACTTCCTGTACTCATGTGATCGGAGACATCCACTGGGCCAGTGGTAAGAACACGGCGTGCTGTAGTTAGGGTTGGTTGTCAGGATAGCTCCCATGTAAGATCCATTTGTTGAGTGCTGACTGCGGAGATGGGTGAGAGCTCATCTCTCTCAGGCAGGAATGACTGGTGCAATGGTTGCCAACCCTGGCTGCCCTCGAGGGTTCCATCAGGAATCACTCTCTACCCAAGGAATTCATTACTGTCATGTTACTCTCACAAGTCTAGGCAACATTGGAACACCAGCTCATTTCATAAAGAAAAGTTCAGTGTTGACTTCAGCTTTGAACACCGTCCTAGCTGTGGTCCTCGGGGAGTCAACAGGTGGCCTTATCGGGGTGGATGTCTAGACAACTGAACCATGAAGCTGGATGCCATCTGGAACTCTGAAAAGGATTCAAGGCCCAGGGAGGAACAAACTGCCTCCTAAATATGTGTGTCCATGGATGAGTGCTGCTTTCCCAGATCGGAGAAGCTTCTTTTCCTAAATATGTGTGTCCATGGATGAGTGCTGCTTTCCCAGATCGGAGAAGCTTCTTTTCCTAAATATGTGTGCCATGGATGAGTGCTGCTTTCCCCAGATCGGAGAAGCTGCTTCTGCTCAGGGAGCGGTTAATGTATAGATTCGTTACTTGTCAAAGGGTTGAGAACAAGTATTGAGTGATAAGCCCCAAATGAGACATCTATATCACACACACACACACACACACACACACACACACACACACACACACACACACACACGCAGGGTGCATGTTGTAAATGGCACAGAAACAATGTAAGAGATGGAGACTGGGGAGGAGTGCTGTGACAGCCTCTCTTCTGCACAGGTAGAGGCCATTGCACTCATGAAAGCCCAGCAGCCGTGGTTACTTCCACTAAAGCCCCACAAGGTGGAGCCCTTCAGCATCCCAGCATGCACGGAGCTATTGATCCTTAAATATTTGAGAGGGAGGAATCATTTTCCTTTAGGGGTGTAGAGAATGGGAAGTTGCTAGGATCTAAAGGACCCCACAAGCATGCACAAGCAAGAAATCCCAATTAAACTCAGTGGATTGTTCAAACACAGAAAATGGGGCCAGCAACTTGGTTTCACAGAACCCTTGCCACCAAGCCAGACAAGCAGAGTTTAATCCCAGGATCCCATATGGTGGAAGAAGAGAACTGGATTGCTGCAAGCTATCGTGAACCTCACAGAACCTCTAACATATACATACATGCACGAGAGACAAAGTAAATAAATGTTCATTTAAATAAGACTTGATAGTAGGAGTGTTTAGAAGAGAGGCTTCGAAAAGGCTTGGAGGAGCGTGCAAGAGGGCAGTGTAAATATTATCAAGAATCAAGAATCAAGGATAAAGTTTAAAATTTATAACCATAGTAATTAAAAGTCTTTAATCCCAGTCTTGGGAGGCAGGAGCAAGTGAATCTTTGTTAAGTTCCAGGCCAGCCTGTGCTAGCTAGCTGCAGGCCAGAAATTGCTTCACATTGAGATCCAGTCACAATAAACAACAAAGACAATAAAGACAGAAAAGGGGAAAATGAGGTAAGGGGAAATAGATGAGCAACTAGGACAAGGTCGCCCACCCCAGCACCTCACTAATCCTCACTGCTGTCAATCACACCTCTCAGTTAATGTCTATGACGCCGGATCAGAGAGAAGACTCAGGAGCACGACACACCAGGCAACTTTTATTGTAGAATTAGATGGTGTTGTTAAGAAACTGCAAGTCTGTTTCAAAGTACACTTAGTAAATAAGAGTTTCCGTGAACTTTATGGAGAATGGCTGTGTTCTGGGCAGCTTCACTTCTAGGCAGGGCCGTCATTAGCAGAAGCGGCGAAGAGACTGTACCCACTCAGAGTCCACAGTGAGCTTCTTACTGTAGTCCGCCGCTGACACTTAATTTGTCGTCATCCCCTTGCAGGACACCAACTTTGTTGCCGGGCGGAAGCAAGCACTGCCTTCAGCAGTGAGGTCGTTACTTCAAAGCAACTCCAGACTTCCGGGAAACATGTTCAGGGAGCAGACCCTCTCTAGGCCACACAGATTTTCATGGTGTAGTGTGTTGTGATCAGCGGTCACAGTGCTCAGTCAGGATGATGGTCATCAGGACAACATGGTTGCAGGACTGGGCAATCTGAAGGGCTGACGTGGAGTATGAGGAGGGGAGGAGGGCTGCCTCATGCAGTTTTACATAAGACAACCTTGATGCAGACCACAGAGCTGCAGTCATCTCCTCTTGTCTCACAGAGCTTGTGAGGGGGTCCCCTCTGTTCCGGAAATCCTTATCATACCTGTGATACTCTGGAGCTTCAATAGTCAGTCAGTGATCACCAAAGTGCAAAGGTCAACACTTTAAGGGCTTAGGCCCCAAACAGCATCCTCAAAGGTTCTTCTGGGAGCCCAGCAGAGCATACCCATCGACAGGATATTCTCTGATAAACACCGATCTCTTTCCCAGTTTCCATGGTGCTGGGGTACCAGGCTACCGTCAAGCATCTTACCTATGGAGACGCCATGCTGAAACTGCGGTTTGTGGAACATCAGTGAAGCTCACCTGAGTCAGGAACTTCACTTTACGTGTTTGTCAGTTGGCTTTAAGTTCTGCGCCTTACTTTTTAGGTAAGACTTTGTCTCTCACAGAAACCCTCTGAGCAGAGTCAGACTACGGCTGATGTCTGGATCTGAGTCCTCTGTCCTTCTTCAGTTGGTTTGTGAGCGTCCTCAGGCATCCTGAGGCAGGCAAGGCAGCCGAGCAGGGGGTGCACTGGGCCCTTAGGTCCTTACTGGTTCCCAGACACAAAATCCCATCTTAACCTCTTAGCAAAAACACCATCTACCAAAATCAACTTCCAGTTACTATGAGCTAACACACTGTTCTACTCTGAAGTAAGGTTCATCAATAGAGAACAATAAGTGTCTTCCTCTGGACTCTGTGAATGAACACATGTGCCATTCATACACACCAGTGAACATACATGACACAGATGTGACACATATGACATAGGTTGGACATATACATAGATATCTACACTATCCCCCACACACACACATATACCAAATCACATATACACAAAGTCTGCACACACACACACACACACACACACACACACACACACACACACACTGATGAAGGTGTGCAGGATTCCACTCATCACAAATCTGAGACAGTCACCATGCTGCTCAGGGTGGGGACATGGCTGCAGTCCTGCAACTAGAAAAAAGGAAATGTGGGTAAGGCATGGAAAACTCCCTTTTGAAACAACACATACTTTATATAGTACACCAAAAGAGAGACTCATGTGACCCAGGCTAGACCAAGTAACCTAGGCAGCCCTGGAGGATCCTGAACTTATGTTCCTGCCACTAGCTCCCAGTGCTGGATTGCAGGCAAACACCAGGACAGATTTCAGTAGTGCTAGGAACTGAAGCCCGGCTCTAGTGCTTGAAACAGGAGCACTCTCTCAGCTGACCCACATCCCCATACACAAGCCTCTGGTGTAAGAAGCTCACTGAAGGCCGATAGTCCTCAGCCTAGAGGTGAGATCAGGATGTCAGTGACAGCATGGCAATGGGTCCAGGACCCACCACCCCCACCCAGTCCCCCCATGGTCTTAGTGTCTCCCCATTATCTCTGCACATATTTTCCAGAGTCGCTCATGAAATATTCTTTATGAAAAGGGACCCTTGACTTCACTGTAGTGTTGGAGTCATAAGGCGACCTAATAGTCCCTGAGGGGATGCTCAGACTTGACAGGCAACGCTGTAGGATTTAGAAACCTGACACAGAATGGCTGTGTACCCTGGCCTGGCCTCAAACTGATGATCCTCCTGCTGCAGATGTGTTTCACCATGGCCAGGTTTGGAAGGGTTCCTTATATTGGGAATCTTGGCACTGGTGTTCCAGGCTTCGTGTGTGTGTGTGTGTGTGTGTGTGTGTGTGTGTGTGTGTGTGTGTGTGTGTGTGTGTGTAATCTCTATTTAATACCCTGGTACCTAAACATTACATCTCAAGCCAGAGCTCGGTGAACAGATCTGTTGGAAAGTTCTTCCCCGCACGAATCTGGAAACCCTATCTGCATTTGATGCCTGAGGCTGCACAGTGGGGCTGCAGAGACCTCACAGTAACAGTACCCGTGCTCTTTGGGGAGCAGGCGGTGCTCAACAAGTGACCCAGATCTAGGGCCTCCCACCACCTCTTCTAACCACAGCAGGCGCTGAACCCACGTGCACAAATCCACAGACACACAGAAATACGGTGAAATCATTATCCGATTTTAAAGACTACACATGAAGTTACAGAAATAAAAGTAATGAACTATATACATGTTTTACAAAGGAAAATAGTTTATTAGGTTTTACTTTATTGTTAGGATCAGCAGTGTGGTGCAAACTATATATAAATATATACACATTTATTATGATACATCTAAAACATCATTTCTTTGATGTATTATGTTCATTGGCTTGGGCATACTGAAATTTCATCTCTGGAATGAATCCATCTTCAGCATATGAAATTACTGTTTTGATGTTTCTTTGAAATCCATTTGATAGTGTTCTGTGATCGATTTTTATTTATCAGTCCATCAAAAAAGTCTGGATTTTCTTGGGTCGATTTAGTGTGAGCACGTTCTCAGATTAGCTTTATGCGTTCTGGAAGACTTGATGTAAAAGATCCATTTGGGGTTTTGGATCACTGATAAACTCACACCACATTTGCATAATTTGTGCCCATATCTTCTTGGGGCCACATACTATTTTCTATATATTTCAAAGAATTATTTCATAAGTTAATGTCAATTTGGAATGTGCCTAATATATGTTTACAGTCTCTTCAATTGCAAACAAACTTTGTTCTGTTCACTTATGCCTTTTACCTTTCCAATTAGCAGTGTATATTGATCTGTTTTTCATTGTGGTTGAATTTTCATGATTAAAAATACATGTGGGTTGAAATATGGCTGTCACCCAAAGTTTAACTACCAGCCACTCATGTTTAAAAAATAATTGTGAGTGTCCCTTCAGTCTGTGCAGTGGGTTATCATTGTGAGTTTCCCTTCAGTCTGGGCAGTGGATTATCACTGTGAGTTTCCCTTCAGTCTGGGCAGTGGGTTATCACTGTGAGTGTCCCTTCAGTCTGTGCAGTGGATTATCACTGTGAGTTTCCCTTCAGTCTGGGCAGTGGGTTATCACTGTGAGTTTCCCTTCAGTCTGGGCAGTGGATTATCAATGTGAGTTTCCCTTCAGTCTGGGCAGTGGGTTATCACTGTGAGTTTCCCTTCAGTCTGGGCAGTGGATTATCACTGTGAGTTTCCCTTCAGTCTGGGCAGTGGGTTATCACTGTGAGTGTTGTGAGGTACTTTCAGAAATTATGAACTAAGTCAAAGGTTTTTATTAGTGGTGACCACGATTTTCTACAGTCTTTCCCGGGACTTAGTCCACTACTCTGACTTCAGATGTCCTGTCCTTTAGTTCCACGATAGGTGAACTCAGACTCTACTCAGTGCTGTAGAAGTCTTGCCCCTGAGTCCCTCTCTGTTTTCTGTGTTTACTAAAACATAAAACCATGCTATACATGTAAGCGTTACATCTCTGCTCCAAGAGGGGAAGGTTTCCCCATTGAAAACGTTACAGCTCTGTTCCTGCAGGGGAAAGTTTCCCCAGTGAAAGTGGTACAGCTGGCAATCGGGAACCAAGGAAAACCACAAAGTCACACTGCACGACAAACCTCACACAAGAGATTTACTGGGAGGGGAAAATCAGGTGTATGCCTCTGCTCAAGGGAGAAGCAGCAGGCCGCTGAGCAAAAGGAGGGTTTGTACAGGGTTTATGGTGGTGGGGAGGGGACAAAGCTTTCCAGGGTGGCCTGTCATTGAGGGGATTTTTGTGGTAGAGACATTTAGCTTAGAGCAATTAACAAGCAGCAAATTGAGAGAATCTAGTAAGACAATGGGTGAGGTCAAAGAAGATGGTCCTTTCTCTAGATGTTTAAGTTTGGCCCCAATGTCAGGGAAAACTCTGGAATAGGTTGTAAGGAGTTGTTTTTTATCTGGAGTCTCAGGATCAAGATTGGTATACTGTAAGAAGGCCTTTGTAAGGTGGTCTAAAAATTAAGACGGGTTTTCCTATTTGTCCTGGATGATCTCTCGGTGCTCATTTGGGTTTTTTGTTCTTGTTTTGTAATTTACCACTTTTTAAAAAGTGGCCTTGTAGTGACTGGCCAGCAGGCAATTTATAAGTTGGTCTCTAGCTAGAATGCCCCCTGGAATATTGTCATTCCATTCAAAATCCTTGCGGGGTACTGTGTCAGCCCAGACTGAGGGGGCAGCATTAGTTTGGTGAATTTTGTCCGTATGCGTTCTAGCCTGACCCAGACTTGTCTGTGCTCCAGGGAGAGAAGGTTGCTGGTGAGAATCCTGTAAATGTCATGGAAGGTGAGACTGTAAGGTTGTGTGATAACACTGGGGCTCTTTAATGAAAGTGGAGGGATTAGTGACGTGAGACCCCAATCTCTCCTCTACCTGAGAGAGATCACTTAATAAAAAAGAGACGCATGCCCTGACCATAACATCCACTATGGCAACCCCACCTCCCACAAAGGAAGAACTGGGGCCAGGTTAGGCTGGGTATGGGAGCTAAGGGAGTCCATGACAGAGCAGGAACAATAGTGGAGGGAGGGCCTAAGCACTGTTGTGGGCTGAAAGGAAGTGCTGGGGAGATTTGATGAGGGTGGCACTGGAAAGGAAGAAGGAGAGACTGGGGTGGGGGGGAGCTGGAGGAGAAAGAACTGTGGGTTTAGACCAATAGGGGAGGGGCTCATTAGCCTGATACAAAGTAATGGTTGTGGTTTCATAGCTAGGAAGAGTTAGGTGGGGGAAGGGGTCAGGGCTTAGAGCAGGAATAAGACAAAGCTGGGACGTAGGGAATGGGGAATCTCTTTCCATTTCCCTGATTGCTTGCAGTATTTGTTTGTTTGTTATTTTTTTTCTTTTTTTTCGGAGCTGGGGACTGAACGTAGGGCCTTGCGCTTGCTAGGCAAGAGCTTTACCACTGAGCTAAATCCCCAACCCCTTGCTTGCAGTATTTGTAAAGGTCCTAAATAATATTAGGATCTAGGGTGCCATTAGGCAGCCATTTGGATTGATTATCTAAGGGATATTAAGGTCAAGTTCTATTGCGAAAGTGAATAAATTTAGGTCCTTTCAGGTCAGGTGCAAGGTGTAGAGGCTGGAGATTTTCTAGAGGCATCCCAAGGGGGAATGAGAAAATATGGAAGACACCATTCCCATGGCTAGGAGAGAGGAAGGAAAATGTCACTGCGGGTGTCCCCAGGACTCAGGGAGGACTGAAAGAGGACCAACCCACTCTGTGGGTCGTCACCACACTCAACCGGGGGTCAGGAGCTTAGCCTGCCAGCCACAGGAGACTCGGGGCCTGGTACCAGGTCTTCTTAGAGGCCAGAAAGCAAAGACTAAAACTGAATAGGGTCTCATCTGTAGGAAAGGGTTGGGGAATGGAGTCGCAAAAGCCACGAGGGCCTAGAGGAGCTGTGGGGTTTACGGGCAGTTCCGATGTGAAAGTGGGAGAGGAAAGCAGGGAGCGGTGCAACAGGCCAGTGGGGCCTAAAGAAGCTGCAGGACCGCAGCCCTAAGGGTGGTGGGGTAGCAGCAGGTGAAGAGGGCCAGCCATAGCCTTAAAGACCGTGGCTGGGGTTACCTCTGCCTGCAAGAGTACCAGAGAGGTGCTGGACACCCAGTGGTCACTTTGTTGGACTCAGGGAAATGTCTACACCAAATAAAGGGGGGAGCTTACCTAACTGCAGCTGGTGGATGGGGTACTGAGTCATAGGTGAGCTGGAAGTGAGTCTGTTGTGGGTGGACTGGAGGTAAGGGGAGGTAAGGGGTACTGCGACTCAGACCACTAGGGGAAGCAAGGCACCAGAGAGTCACAGCAAACACACAGCTCTGCTCCAGTGGGGAACGTTTCCCCAGTACAAGTGTAGCAGCGGGAAGGGCTGCTCTGGCAGAGAGGTGGCAGAGGTTTCCCTGCTCCTTTTACCCTACAATGCACAACTCTCACGGCGCCCGGTTTGTGAAAACAGTGAAACTAGCTCTCAATAGAATAGAAGAAGGGTGGTTTAATACCATTTTTGGCCGTTCAGTGAGATTGTTAAAAACATTCATGTTCACCTCTCATGATGTTCAAGGCGGAGCATTTTCTATAAGAGAAGATGAAAACCCCAACCAAACCAGACACAAACGCCTCCCAATTTTGCAGACAGAAATATGCCTGCAAGGGTTGGGGATTTAGCTCAGTGGTAGAGCGCTTGCCTAGCAAGCGCAAGGCCCTGGGTTCGGTCCCCAGCTCCGGAAAAAAAAAGAAAAAGAAAAAAAAGAAATATGCCTGCAAAATTGAAGTTAAATAAATGGCGTCACTTTTAGTTACACTGACCATAAAATGGGTGAACTTCTCTGAGACCTTTATAACAAGAATATGAATATATGCATATATACATCTATGTGTATATATGCACATCATGTGGGGACATGCTTCAAAATGTATGTTTCCTTTGTCAGGAAAGAGAGCATACATGTGTGAAAGTAAATACTATGAACAATGTTCAAAATGTACATAAAGAACACGGAAACATGTGGGGCAGCGCGGGAGGAGAATTAAACTTTTGTTCCTGGTCTGAGAAAATTGAAGTTCTGAGGTGGAAGCGCCACCTAGCACATCCGCACTACCTGCCTCAAACTACAGAGGGCGCGGCGGATACAAACTACAGTTGGAGAGTGACGCTCTCCTGCGGGTTTTTCCACCGTCCTCAGTGCATGCCAATGCGCACGCGCATACGGAAGGCTCGCGCCCAACAGTCCTCAGGTCGGTTTTTTTTAGGGGGGTGGGAGGCGTAGTGGGTGCTGATGGTATGAGAGGTCCGGTCTGATTTGAAGACACCCTGCCCTAGGTACCAGCTGGAGATGTTCTGTCACTTCCAGGACGTTGAAGGTAGAGGGAGTCACTTGAGGGAGTTTCTGCTGTCCTTGCCACCGGATGATTTTGCTACTTTGCTTACAGGTGTTGGCGCTTTACTTCTTGCAACTGTCTGCTTGTTTCCTTCCCCAGATTTCCAAAGCCCGTAGTTTTATCTTCACAAATAAGGAGTCGCTGAAGCTGGTGTGGCCAGACTGGGCTCTACCGGTTCCAGAATCTAAGTCCTTAGTTTTATATCTAAACAAATACCTAAAACCCCCTTCCCAGGCTTCGGTTACCTTTTAGATTCACAAATGAGCAATACATAGAAGCAGACTCAACGCTACTGTCCTCTGTCCCTAGACTTTACCCGTTTATCTCCTGGATATCCTTGGGGTCTGGCAGCTTCCCTCGGGCTTCAGTATCCCAGTACAGAATTTGCCTGACTGTAGCGCAAAAGAGTCCATATTTGCCCAATTATCTACTCTCATTTTTCTCCAAGGCATTTTTTTTTTACACAAGAAACCCCAAATATAGAGAATTCTTAAAATCTGGACTAGAGTGGGGAGACAGACCAAAGACCTTAAAAACTATTAAAAACAAAAAAGCCAGCTCAGCTCAGACTCCCCACCCTGACGCCTAGCATGACTGAGGTTCAGGTTGCCTAATCACATAAGAACATGGGGCTTTCTCCTAGTGGAGTTGATATCAGTTGTGTGAAGGATGAAAACACTGAGGTGTAAGTGTTGAATTTGAGCACTTTAGCTAGTGTGTTCTATCATGTTTTCCTTAATATTAATGGTTAGTATAGAAAACACAGGGTTTCCTTCCCTTTTCATGCACAGAATCATTCCGCATGACCCATTCTCCTTCAGATATAATCCCTGTTCTGCTTCCTTGCTGCTTATGTCGCCTTAGTATTTGAAGCCAGGCTGAATTTTGTCAGGGATACAGAAGGTCTGTCCATTCCCAGTTTGGGGCATTGCTTATTGGTGGAGACTGCTGCCTTGTGTCTGTTTCAGGTGTGGGAATGGGGAGAAGGAAAATAGAGGTAGTTATTAGGAGGAGTAGAGGTTGAACAGCAAAAGGCAGAGCAGAGAGACAGGACGTGCCATGTGGACTTGGCTTCCACTTAAAGACGCCTTCATTCTCTGAAGAGAAGAAAGGTAACATGCAACTGAGCTAACCACACTCCATGTAACAGGTCAAAACCTTAGCTCTGGTGGACAACGACACCTGGGACTCATTTGCTGTTTTCGAAATTCTTTTCTGAAAGGTAAGCGAAAGTTCAGAATTCTTTTAGACATCTAAATTCCCCTTGTAGGAAGTTCTCAACCAGGTCATTACTCCCTTACCCTTCTTATAGTAAAATGACTGTGAGACATTACTACCAGAAACGAAACTCACAGGTCAATAGGATCTTCCTTCACGTAGACCTAGGAAAGACATCAGGGTAACGCCCTAACTATAACATCAGGAATACACTAAATTTATGCTGAGGTCTTTCAGTGTGTGAATGCATAGGCTTGACAACACTAGAAACATATGTAGGACAAGTACTCTCTGAACCGGAAAGGGAGTTTACTACAGGAAATCTATTGAAAAGTCAAAGTGTGAGGAAGAATGGCCACCTAATAAAGTTAGTTTAGGTTCTAAGGTGTACATGGGACAGTTTTAATGTTGATATTCAAAACATTTAGGTGTGGGACACAAGCAACACACACTAGTCTAGTTCCTCTAGAAGAACAGAACATATAGAATCAGTATCTGTGTGTGTGTGTGTGTGTGTGTGTGTGTATGTGTTAGTGTGTGTATGTGTGTGTGTGTGTGTATTTATTAGAATGGCTTTCTGGCTGTGCTCCAGCCAGTCCAACAATGTGGTCCACCAGGCTGGAGGTCTCAGGTGGTCTTCGGTGAGCATTGGAATCTTGAAGAAGTGGGCTCTAATGCTTGTAAAGGAATGGACTTTCTAGACAAGGCAGGATGGAGCAGGAAGAAAGAGAGCTTCCTCCTTCCGTGTCCTTTATAAAGATGTCAGCAGATGTGGCTTAGATGAGAGGTGGGTCTTTGCATCTCAAAAGATCTGAGTTATGTTGTATATTCCCACTTCAAAGATTTGGATTAGAATTGTGTCTTCCTTGTCAAAGTAATTAAGAAGATGTCCATCATCGGTGTGCCCATCCATTTAAGTTTTAGTTAATTCAACTTGACAAGCAAGAAGAGCCATTACAAGTGTCAACTTGACACACAATCATATCCCCTTATGTCCTACTTAATTTCCAAATGAAAACAACAGCCAGGACATAATTATGCCTAACATGATATAACTATACCTTGTATGATCACAGTGCACTACAAATTTAGAATAGGGGACAATGTCCATTGAGGGACATTCTTTTAGTGTCTCAAGTAAGATAATCACTAACAGTCTCTTAATTGATGTTACATGACATGACAAAAAAATCAAGGGAAGAAAACACAAACATCTGCACAAACACATTTTAACCAAATAAGGCACCTGTCAGTTATAATCCTCATTCCTGCAACTGGTCAGTGCCCCCCAGCTGGTATTTCTACCCCCTTCCCATACTACCCAGTCCGTATTACCTTCACCCTCTGCAAGCCCCTCAGCACATCTTGGCTCTTTTCCTGGAGGAGTGATCCCTACCTTCATTCCTGAAGCATCCCTCTGCGTCCTTTGTCCTCCTGCCTGGATTAGGTCATAGTAGTTTCCAATTGACTTTAATCTCAGGGCATGGCAGCACCAAGAGGTGCCCCAAAGGACCCCCTGCACTCCAGACATAATCTTTCCTACCCCATTGTGGAGAGGCAATCCAACCATCATCCCTATGTCCTGCCTGCAATCATGGCCTTTAATTTGCTCTGTTGTATGTACAGAGAAGAAAGGTGTGCATGCCATGTTTATGCTGATGGAACACTTCACGGGCAGAACAATATTTCCTTAAAGCCACAAGTTAATTTAAAAGTCCACTTATAAAATAAGAACATGAGAAAATGCTGTCATTGGGTTCCTCCGGTGATACTCTCTTGTCCAATGACATAAGGTCTCTTCTCCAACATCTGGCCACAGCTGTCTAGAGGTCATGATCATGGAATTTAGTGTCAACCTGACTGGGTGGAGCCTTATTTCCAGATATAACCATGAGGTATTACTAAGGAAACTCATATGTGGGTGCCTGGACTCTATGGTCAAGGTCCTCTCTTAACACAAGTGGACAGCATGCAGCTAGCAGGAGCTACGTGGGGAAAACAGGGGGAAAAATGAGATTTTCTGTGTCTCCCCTGGGACATGCATGTTCTTTCTCTGTCTTTTGATTCCAGGCCTGCTAGGCTGTGGACTCTGGTTTGTGAACTTGTGTTCCTGCATCCTCAGGTCTCCTCAGGCTTCAGCCTGAGACTCACACAAGTAGCTCCCCTGTTCTGTGTTTTTCAGACAAGCACCATTATTTCAGTGTTTCTACCTTGTAGAAAGCCTGTTGTGGAAATGCCCAGCCATATGGACCAGTTCTTCTAAGAGGTCCTCAGGAGCTTCACTTAGATTCAAAGGATGCTGAGGTCAACAGGGAACCTAACAGAGAAACTTTTCTCAAGAGCAGGCCTCCACAGAGGGTCTCCCCTAAGGCAAAGTGTGGAGTATGGCAGCTCCTTGAGAACCTGTAACTGTAGAGTCACAGGAAAACTGCAGTCCTGAGATGGCCTGGGAGAGCGTCTGGGAGACTGACCCACAAAAGTCATAGTGGACAGAGCTCCTTTTGGACCAGCCACTCCTTTTATATTTATTCTTAGCAGAACTGAGCATTTTCTCCTGGACTTCCACTGTGTTTTACAAGCGAGCAGATTGCCCAGTACACAGCCTCACAACTGGAGAAGAGTGGCTCTCTCACCTGTATCTGGAAGTGTGGAGATTGCTCACTGCACAGGCTCATAGACACAATGAGGAGCACCCGGCTTTCCAAGTCTGGCATCAGTGGTGACTTACCTGTCGTCTTAGTTTGGATTCATTGCTTCAGACATCATGACCGTGGCAACTCTTATGAACAGTTCATCGGGGCTAGTTTACAGTTTCAGAGGATCAGTCCATTGTCATGGTAGGTGGACAAAACTTGAGCATAGGAGGAGATCTCAAAGCCCATCCCCACCGTGACACACTTCCTCCAGCAAGGCCACGCCTACTAATAGGGTCATGGCCCCACTACCGCATTGTACTCCCTGGCCCCCACAGGCTTGTTCAAATACATGAATCTATATGAGTCTCAACAACGTTTAAAAACCCAAAGTTCAAAGTCTCTTCTGAGATTCATGCACTCTCTTAACTGTAATCCCATAGAAAATCAAAAGCAGATCACGTACCTCCAGTATCACAGGATATACATTACTGTTCCAAGATGCCATTGTGAGGGAATATTGGACCAAAGCAAGACTAAACACCAGCTGGGCAAACTCCACACTCTGCATCTCCATGTCTGACGTAAAGGGCTTTTCCGATTTCCTACTCCTTTCGTCTTCATTGACTGCAATAAGCTTCGTCCTCTTGGCCTGCTTAGCGGCTTTCTTTGGCAAGTACCCCATGGCTCTGATTCCCAAGGCAACTTCAGCTTCACAACTTCTTGATCCACAGGTGATCCTTCAGGCTCCTCCAAAGGGCTTGGGGTCACTGCTCCAGCTCTGCCCTCTGTAGCATTCCAGGCTCAGGTTGATCCACTCCACTGCTGCTGCTGTTCTTGGTGGTCATCCCATGGTACTGGCATCTCCAATATGCTGAAGTCTTCCACTGCAACTATGCTTCAACAATAGCCTCTCGTTTGCTCTCTTCATGGTACCAATCCTCAACTTCTTTGCATGACCCCTTCAGTCTTGGGCTGTTAACTGCAACTGAGGCTGCACCTTCACCAATGGCCTTTCCTGGCCTCTCACAGTTCCAAGCCTCAGCTGCTCTCCATGACCCCTTTATGCCTTCAAAACTTTACCAAGTCCAGCTGCAGTATGAGGTACAACCTTGGTTATCTCTGGAAAACAGCTTCTCTGTGCTCTCAGAAAACATTCCCGGAAGATTTCACTTCAGTGATGCTAGTGTCTTCTTAATCACTGCTAATTTCTTAGCTCCAGCCAAACAGCATCAATTGTCTGAATAAACCCTTCTCTTCTTGACTCTAACGCCAGAGGCACGTGGCCAAAGCTGCCAAGTTCTGCTGTTTGTGGAAACTGGAACAAGACCCCCTTGTTCTATTACATCCTTTACTGCTTAAGCTTGGCTGTCCTGTAACTTGCTCTGTAAACTAACCTTGAACTCAAGGATCTGCATGGCTCTGCCTCCTGAATGCTGGGATTAAAGGCATGTACCACCATACCTGGACCTAAGCTTTTTTCTACTTGGAAATGCTCTGTACCAAGCTGGTCTTAAACTCAAGAGATCTGCTTGCCCCTGTCTCCTGGGATTAAAGGCCTGTGCCACCATGACTGAGACTGAGCTGAAGCTTTTGTCTCAGTAGCTCTGTGCTGCTCTAGAGACTTCAGGCCAACCCACAGAGACGGTGAAGACCTACACTGAGGGTGTTCTTTCTTGTCCCAGTGCAGACAGATGTCTGATATTTGATGTGCTTTTGCATTTTCCCCACAAAGAGTCTAAGGGAACAGACCAGAGTGACTAAGATGTACAGAAATGTGCAGATGTCCACATGAGTCCTTGACAAGATGTGGCCTCTGCATGCAAGGTTCTGGGCATACCTGGGCTGAGAAGAGGCACACCCTGAAAGCCCTTGTCTCCCTCTATCTCCATGCTGGAGAGAGAAATGCGTGTGACCTTTTCAATAGCAGACATTTGGTTTTGATGGCCAATAATATGTGAGGGGGGCAGGAAGTGAGAGGAGAAGGCTTGGAACAAAAGCAGAAGAAGGTGGAGACATGGAATGTGCAGAGAAGGAAGGCGAGGAGGGACAGCAATAAGAGGGCATCTCCTTCCATCTTCATGCCCACAAAATTAAAAAATGGCTGCCACTTGCATTATCTAGGGGTGAAGGGCCATTCTTGAGAGCTAAGGTGCACCAGAAATGTGGGTGTGAATTGGAGTCACCTGCAAGTCTTATAAGAGACATCCAGAGGCAACTTGATGGGGCCTGAGGAGTGGATCCCATGGCTAATAGGCTCAGCCATAGACAAGAGCCCAGGTCTCCAGTGGTAAATAGGGAGGTCTCTGGGAGGGAGGGGTTATTACCTAAACTCCATCACCAAGAGAAGAACACAATGGTTTGAGGAGATATTAGGGGACCTGCTGACAGGATTTTTGGATGATTAAGAAAAGACACTAGATTTTGACAGAAAGACCACCAAAAGCAAAAAGAAGGAAAAATTGCCAACCAAGCCAAATTGAACAAAATATGGAGTGGATCTGCCCTGGCAACAGGAGGCCATGGCAAGGTTCACTCTCCCAACTCCCCACAAGACAGCTGGAATGCCAGATGAATAGTGGGCATCAGCCCATGTCCTGAGGAATATTTAGGATGCTTAGAAATGGGAAAGTCACCAATTGACCACTGTTGGATGAAGGGAGTAGGCTCCGGATTGTCTAGAAAGTTCACAAACTTGATGGGAGTTGGGGTGGAAATCCTGCAGACCCATCTGAGTTAAGGTTCCAATGAAGGGTTCTGGGAATTGGCACAGAACACACCCAGACACCAAATTCTCAGCACAAAGGAGATTTTACTTGACAAGCAGAGGGGTGGGAATGGGCTGTCTCCGGATTGGCCAAGGACAGCGGCAGGTGGCTCTTCAGGAGAGGCTTGTAAGGAACAGAAAGGGAAGTCTGGGTTAGGTGAGTTGGTAAGTCCTGATTGGACCTGTTAGCCAGTATAGCAGATAATGAATTTTGATCTCTGGACCTTGGTGGTCAGCCTCAGGGTTGAGTTAGGCATAAGGAAGTGGCCAAATGAGGGAAGGCCCTTGGTGGCTAGCTTTGGGAATTGGAAGTGGGGGAGGGAAGATCTGTTGGCACTGTGTTTGTAATGCTTGGGCCTGTTAGAAACCCTCTAGAATAATCTTGCCATCCATAATATAAATAAATGGCACTCAGATACTGTCTGGTGGACAGCTGCTGGTGCTCAAAGTCCCTTCATTTGCACCAAATAGTTGGGATTTCTTGGAGGCTTAGATAACCAGTATTGATGTCTCCACATTTTCTCAGAGCAGATGGTGTTAGACCATGCACCTTACAGGAAGGCTGTTATAGCAACCACATAAGACACTTTGAGAATATCACTGAGCACTTCAATAGATTGAAGCTGTAGACCATTTTGTTCTTGTTCTTGCCAGACCTGAATCCAGCATACTCACCGTTTGTATTTGGAGAAACACGTGGCTGGAATGGATTCTGGAATCATCCTTTGATACTTAAAATGGGTGTGCAAGTTGACAGTGGACAAGAAGGCTGTCTGGGATGGATGGATCAGATGGATGAGTCTGAGAAGACAATGCAAGTTCCCAGTGAGCCCACCCAGCCATGCCTGATCCATCAAGGGAGGTAGGCCAAGAAGCTTCATTTACTGGCCCCCACCATGATTCCCCAGATCATGCCAGGGAAACACTGGTCTACCAGGTGGAGAAGAAGGGACGACCTGCTTTGTCCTCCTGACTCATGGAGGTCAAAATAAGCTGAGCTTCTCTCAGTTTCTTCCTAGCTGGGCCCTCACTGAGGACAAGACTCGAGTCATCCATGTTCTACGTGATGTCTAAACCATTCCGACCTTTGCTCTCCACCTCTAACCCCTCTGCTTCCCTCCTCAATGTCTGACTCTGATTCCATCGTCGCCATGGGTTACCATGACTACTTCAAACATGAGCTCCTCAATCTCTCGGGGTCCTCAGCTGCCCACCTTCAGTCTTGGGACCTGTGTGACTTCTCCCTGTGTGAAGAGGAGCTCCTCTGCCCTCCCGGTGTGGCACTGCACTGCTGCCACACTTTCTTACCCCTCATCCCTTCCCTCCCCTCCGCCACTGGCTCAACTGCACGGCTGAGTGGGGATGAACCTCGCAGACGTTAGGGCAAGCCATGGCAGTGTAAAGTTACACACCCAACCACTGCATTTCAAGGTGTGATCCACGCAGTGCTGAGGTACATCATGGCAGGAGGCACACTTAGGGGGTGAACTCTAAAGAAAGGGAGGAAGGGATGGTGGGAGCAGGGGGTTCAGTCTCAGCGGAAGGAAGTGGGAAAGTGTTCCTGGCAGGGTCCTGTTTCCTCCCTATGTGGTGTATGCACATGGCTGCTCAGAGAATCAGCAAACTACATTGTTAGTCCGTGTACACTCACAAGTAACTGTACTTAAAACAGTGAGCTTTTGGATAACTAAAGTCAAGTCAAAGAAAAAACAAAGAGCAAGGAAAGGAACGACTCAAACCACGATCACAGCATTTCACAGTTGCCAGCACGGTTAGCCCAGCTCTGTCCCTCACAGCATTTCACAGTTGCCAGCACGGTTAGCCCAGCTCTGTCCCTCACAGCCTCATCGCTCTCCCAACACCCAGATGGCAGGCTCAGAATGACAGTCCAGACAGACTCCCCCATAACCGTAACTCTCATCCAATGACTTTTTTCTTGAGGGAGGGTCTTCCTGTGTAGCATAGGTTGGTAACAATGTCACCATCCAGCAGTGTCACCCTCCTGAGCTAGGATTCCAGGAGTGTACCAGTGCACACAGCATCCTATGACTTCTTTAAACCTTGCAGTCTCTGCCCATCATGGCCTAAACTCAGGAAGCCAGCATTCTCCATGAGCCCAACTCCATCAGCAGATCTGATGCTCTTCCTGCTGGAGCCTGGCCCTGGGTCCCATCCTGAGTTCCTTCCCACTGTCCCTGCTTTCGTGGCTCTTGTGAGACTCAGAACCAGTTCTTCTGCAGCCTTGGTCCTCTGTCACCCCCACTGTTCCCTGCTTGTCTTTGTAGACCTCCTCCTCAAATGAGGGAATCATTTCTCCTGCAGTCCGTTCTCCCCATTCCTTGGCCCCTGGGCCAGCTCCATGTGGAAGCCTTCCAGGTCCCTCTCCTACTTTCACCTGGCTTCCTGGAACCTGCTTCCAATGGCCAACAATGGCTCCACAGATCTGATATCGCACAGTGCCTTAAGTTCCACACAGGGACTGAAGCCCCCTTCCAAAGGCCGTCCTCCTCTGGACACCCTGACATGCTGCTGAGAGGGTCGTTGCCATCCCTGCGAGCCCAGCTCCAAGACTGCCCTGTCTCAGGCACCTTCTATCCTCATTTCCTGGATCTCTGGAATCTCACAATCCCCCACTCAGCCATCACCCTCTCATCATTCCATGTTAGCAGCTCCCAAACCTTCGCTGACCTCCCCACCTCACCCAGCCTTGTAGCTCCTTCCTCTCAACATCTGCACTGGCTTTGGTCACAGCACTGCCTGAAGTCCCTGAAGAGTTGTCCCTCTACTCAAAAGCACCACTGTTCTTCCTTCCCCGTGGGACAGTGGGGAGCATGGCTCTGATGGGTCATACCGCTGACCCCTCCCCCATGAAACTCTTCTTTGGCCCCTCTCATTCACAAGTCCTCATAAGTCACCTCAGGGGTGACCCTCTTGCTCTTAAACCCACGGTGCCCTGTTTTCGCCTCCTGGAGCACACAGTGCACTCTGCCTCCTGTGACCAGGCACTCATTTTCTGTGTCATGTCCCATTTGTGTCCCTAGGCACAACATGCAAACCAGTAAAGATCTACACAATTGAAAGAGAAGAAGGAATCACAGGAGAATGCCGTATGCACAGGTCGGCACTTCCCGAGACCTGAGTTTGGTGTCTGGGATCTCTCCGAATCTAAAAATAAGCTACTTGGCTGTGGCCTACCAGACTGTTGTGTGAGTTTCAGGTCCTGTAACAAGAAGAGAATACGCACACGGGAGCGCTTGGATGCGCACAAAGGCAAGTGCTGCTCCATAGAGAGAAATGCAGTCATTAGAATGAATGCCCTTGGCTTGTTTAATGTTTAATATGTACAGCTTTTAGGTATGATCTTTATAGCCTGTTCACATATGATCTATGACACTTGACTCTCACCATCCAGATTCAAAAGGAACTGGAAGTTTGAAAAATAGTTTTTAATAACAAGTTTACAAAAAGCTCTCAAGGTTGGAACACGTGTACTAACATGTGCTCAGAGACCAAAGAGATCGAATGGCTTGACTCTGCTGAGAGAGAGACTTGGCCAGTGTGCTTCTAAGAGGCAGAGAGGAGGAGGCCCACCCTCGGGGAGGACATATTTGCTTACATGAATCCAGCCTATAGTGAGCAGCCCCAGTTCCTCCTGAATCATAAACAGCTCTCCTCATTCTTCGTGTGACAATAATCAGGGCCTCTGTCTTGCTCTAGGATAATCACATGTCTTATGAGGTACACTTCTCTCACCTGCCATGAGAAAACTTGTCACAATTTCCTGGGGCCATAATGACCCACAGTGGGCAGAAAATGTATTCTCCAAGTTGGGCCAGGGCTGACTGGGAGCTGTGACTGTGGACTTTGCTCCCAGCTTGAGTGGATGGAGCGATATTTCTGGATTTGACTGTGAAGTGATTCTGAAGAAACTTATGTGTGGTTCACAGACTCGGTAGGCAAGGCCCGCCCTTCACTCAGGCAGCAATGTGAAGCCATCTGAGAGCCGCACTGGGAGAAGCAGTGTGGAGCAGACACTTCCTCTGCGTCTCCTGGGATAGACATGCTTGCTTTAGCTTTCTTCATCAGATATCCAAGTCTGTTCACTCTGAGGAGTGAGTGTGTGGTTCTCTAGTCTCTTCAGATTCTCAGACTGAGACTCACAAAAGCGGCTTCCCTGGTCTGTGCCTTTCGGACATGGGCTGCGCCAAGCTACAGTATTCCAGAGTGTCCGCCTGAAGAAAGCCTGCTGTGGGGTGCTCAGGCATATCGCCACAGAGTGTCCCCAGTAGAGCGATGCTGTAGGGACGGGGCAGCCCCTCGAGGCCCTGGAACTGCAGGGCGATCGTGCGCTCATGCAGCCTGGCAAAGCTGCAGCCCGAGACTCCAACTGTGAAAGCGAACGTGCACTGGGCCCAGCACAGCCACAGCGGCAGGTCCTCAGCTTAGCTGGAGTCAGTCACCCCTCTCCCGATTATTTCTCCCAGATGAACAGGAACTGAACAGCTCACTCCTGCTCCTTCATCACATTTTGCCAGTGTGTGCTCTTCTGACTGCACGGCTCACGGCTGCAGAAGGCTAACTCATCATCAGGAAGCCTGGTGGTTACAGCCAGGCAAGGCTGATCATCTCACCTGTGTCTAATTGAGACAGCACTACAGTTAGAAGATTGTCCTCATCCAAGATGAAGTTTTTGACTCATTCAAGTCAAAGGCCATTTTTATAAATTAGGGTGGCAGGACACAAAAGGACAGCACTCATCACACGAGGTTCTGTACCACAGCAGAGTAAGTGGGACCATGGAAGCAGAGGAGACTGAGGACGTGGACAGGGGGACGAAGCCTTCTCTGTGGTGCTCGGTGCCCCAGACTTCAGACGCATGTCCACCAGCACTGCCCCACCTTACCAGTGAGCTCCAGTCTCACGCTGTGTGGCTGACCCAGACGCGATGGGGACCACTTCTGCACAAGGCTTTTCCAAGGCAGGAACCTGTGGTGACTTACCTGGCCTTGTTGCCATCACACTCCCCCAGGCTGAGTGGCTGATGTGGGGTTAAGTCATCGTCAGGGGCTTCCTCTGGGCCACACCCCAGTGGTGGCTTGAAAGGTGCGGTTCCTGCTGAAGAGGCTTCAGCCTTTGTAGATGACCATGCTGCACCAGGGCGCACGCCCGCGCACACACACACACACACACACACACACACACACACACACACTTTCTTCCTCACTACCCACTAGCCCAGCTGTATGAGAGCCCCCTTTGGCAAATCCTTCTAAGGTTTTTGTAGAACAGTTTTGATATCTTCCCAGAAAGCAGCATTCTATGCCACTTCCTATCTAATACAGAAAGAGAAAAGGATTTAGGCTAACACTTCAAATCTCGGAAGAAAAAGCATAGTCAGCACAGAGATGACCAAAACATAGTCCAGGCCCGACATCACAGCATAGAATCTGTGCTCCCCTCTGTAACCATAAGCATAATGGCGCCGTGGTACACAGATGCTACCCATGTACTCAGTGGCTATATGGCTGTCTTCTGTAACAGCTAAGTCTCAATTTTCTCAGGAATCTACTTCACTTTGTGTGTGCACACTTGTGCCTGTGTGTGTGTGATCATGTGCACGTACATATGTGCAAGTGAGAGTGGAGGTTAGACATAGATTTTTTGGTATGTACTTCCAATGTGATCTACCTTATTTTCTCTGGGAAAGGGTCTTTAATTAATCTGGACACTCTTACAGTTGGCCTGGCTGGCTGGCCAGTGAGCCTCAGAGGTTGACCCAACCTGTAATTGCCTCCTTAGTGCTGTGGCTATCAGCACTTATAACTCTGCACGTGTTTTTATTATCATTATCCTTGTTAATTCTTGAACTCTTGGGTCCTCATGCTTGCCTGACTAGCCCTTTATGGACTGAATGTCTCCAGCCTTCATTTAAAGCTTCGCTCTAATCTTGGTGCACCTTCGCTGTCTGTCCCCTGAAACCTGTCATCTACAGTTCCGTTCTGTATCTGTGCTGATATGTGTATTCTGTATCCTAAGCAAGACTGACTAGTCAAACCAACTCTACAGTTGGTTTTAGCCATCTCAGCTAAATTCCGATTGGAAACAAAGACTCCAATTTTCCTCCCCAAGGTCACTTGAATTCAGTGATATGTAAAAAACACTAAATGGCAAAAGATACACACCTTTCGCTTGGTTCTTTTGACGTGTTAGGATGAGAGCACCTTACCCTGCCAACCATTAACACAGGCACACAGAACAGCCAAGCAGATACATATACAGCAGGGATAGGTGACTCCAGTGTGCATTCCTGCCCAACACCTGAGCACTGCAGAGTGCTGGGATCACCTCCAGGAGCCGGAACTAACTGTCCCCAACAAGACCCACTGCATACCCCTGGGAAGATCAGTGGCTACAAAAAGCTTTAGGGCAATGGTCCTCAAAGGTCCTAATGTTAGAACACTTTAATACAGTCCCTCATATTGTGGTGATCCCAGCCACAGAATTATTTTGTTACTTCATTACTGTAATTTTGCTACTGTTGTGAATCGTAATATAAATATTTTTGAAGATAGAGCTTTGCCAGAAGGGTCTCGACCCACAGGTCACAGGCACTGAACCCAAACTTCCCATACCTGTGATCTGAAATGCCTTGTGTTCTGGTAAGAATCTTCACCATGTCCAAATTTCTTGCTGTAGATATGGCAGAAAGTTCACAGATGTATGTCCTCAAGTCGCCCTCTTGGGGACATGAGTCAAATGTGAGATTTTTCATATTACCTTTGGAAGTTTATTGAGTCACTAGTCTTTATGCCCCCAAAACAAACTAGCACATTAAAGTCGCTCGGTCCGAAGGCACCAGCTGAGTAGCCGACACACACTACACTGTCTCTGTGACCTTCACTGTCTGTCCCCTGTAACCTGTAGTAGAAGGTGACTTCAGGTTCTCAGACCTGGAAAAAAAATGGCATTGACAGAAACCAAAATGGAAAGGTGGAGCAGTTCTAATGTCAGAAAAGAGGGAAAGAGGACAGGCGGGGAGAGGCAGCAGTGTCTCGTGACTTCACCCCTGCCCTGCCGTCCTGCTCCTCTCTTGTTGCTCTGCTGCACCAGCTCCTGTCCTGCCCAGTGCTGAGGAGCTGAGGCTTGAACCCTGCCAGCCTGTTCTCTCTAAACATCACATGCCCTCTATGGGTCTCGACTCAGCATGTGCCTTGCCTCAGCAAAACCCCATCCAACCACCTTTGCAAAGAACCCTTAAGTTTCCACTTCCCACGTATCAGTAGGATACGTCCTGTAATTTTAGAAGGCAGGGTAACGCCCCAACTGTAATATAAGGAATAAACCAAACACATGCTAGTGCCTTCCAGTGTATGAAGGTGTAGGCTTGACTACACTAGATACAAGGATCGGTCAGTACTCCCTGTGTCAAAAAATTAAAATTGTGTCTTACTGGGCTGGAGAGATGGCTCCGAGGTTAAGAGCACTGGCTGCTCTTCCAGAGGTCCTGAGTTCAACCCATCTGTAATGGGTTCTGATGCCCTCTTCTGGCCTGCAGGTGTACATGCAGATAGAGCACTCATACATAAATCATTTAAAATGTGTGTCTTACTGTTCTAATGCTATGAAGAGACACCATGAAGAAGGCAAGTCTTATATAAGGAAGTATTTAAATGGGGGTGTGTTTACAGTTTTAGAGGGTTAATCTGGCACAGCCATATCTAATGGGAACACAGCTGTTTGATAAGAATTCCGCAAAGCCAAGCCAAGCCACTATGATTGCCATCTCACCATCTTTAACTTTTGGGTTTGACCTCTGTGTGTTGCATGCCTGGGGGCTTTTACTATTTGTACAACTTGGAGATATTGAATTTACAGGAAATTTCTTGTAGTCTTTTGTACCTTCTCACAGGAGTACTGCTCCTAAGCTTCTCCAGGGAAGTCCTGAGCATACAACCTCTCCTGCTTTTAGAGAGATATTCTTATATGGCCATACTTGAAGGTCTTCCTTGTGCCCTGGAGGTTGTCCTGCACATAAAAATGCCAGAGATCTCCTTATGAGGCCCTGGCTCCAAGATCTCCTTGGAACATCTGCCCTGTACTTACTCAGGAACAAGATATCACTGCTGGTTCAGCAGACAATGAAGGATTTATTTCTTCAGTCAAAGGCAGAAAAGGCAGTTTTGGGGGTGGGGATGGAAGTACATCTTCTGCTGATGGTGAAGAGACGACTTTCTCAGGTGAGAGAAACCCTTGAAAAGAGTTCAAAGTTCTCAACTTTGATAGATAGGATCCTCCCACACATCACCTGTACTGGCTGGTTTTATGTGTCAACTGACACAAGCTAGAGTTATCACAGAGAAAGCTTTTCTTGAGGAAATGCCTCAATGAGATCCAGCTGTAAGGCATTTTCTTAACTAGTGATCAAGGGGGGAAGACCCAGCCCATTGTGGGTGGTGCCGTCCCTGGGCTGGTGGTCCTGGGTTCTGTAAGAAAGCAGGCTGAGCAAGCCAGGGGAAGCAAGCCAGTAAACAGCACCCTCCATGCCCTCTGCATCAGCTCCTGCCTCCAGGTTCCTGCCCTGTGTGAGTTCCTGTCCTAACTTCCTTTGGTGATGAACAGCAATGTGGAATTGTAAGCTGAATAAACCCTTTCCTCCCCAACTTGCTTCTTGATCATGTTTCGTGCAGGAATGCAAACCCTGACTAAGACATCCCCAAAACAAGTCAGCATGAAGACCCCCCTCTTTACCCATTAATGCCTTTTAACTGCTGACCCCCTCTGAAGCTGGGACTTGAATTTTCACTGTAATTCAGTCAACCCTATAATGGGGGCTTCAGTTTGATTTTCCACATCTTGAGCCCTGTTGCTGCTGGAGAGAAGACTCACTTCCGGAGCACACAGAAACCTTGAGACTTTGATGTGCATCTGGAGCCATTCTCTTTTATCACCGAGTTCACTGTTGCCCTTCAACATATTCTGAGATACTAGAAGTTGGTTAATTTTATCACGGAATTCATCCATTTAATTTGTCAGTTTACTCAGAGATGTGAGGAGCAACCAACCAGCATCATTGTTTTCCTTATTTTTCCACAAATTGTCAAAAATTTTATATACAGATCACTAAATCCATTGCCTCTTGAAATTGGTGAGCCAGGATAATAGAGCGTGTTTGACTCATTAAGTTTGTAAAGCAGTTCATACCATGGGCTTTCGGTAACCTCTGAACATTTACACAAGGTGTCAGGAGCTGTAGGTGCTGGCAAATGGATGGAAGTAGGAAATATCATCCTGAGTGAGGTAACCCAGACCCAAAAGAACTTGCATGGTATGCACTCAGAAGTGAATAGCAGCCACACAGTATATCCACGTTGTGGTAAATCTCCAACCCCAATAAGCCCATGCAAGGAAAACACGACTCAGTTGTATATTTATAAACTGCACGCCTATAGTGGGCAGATCTGCCTCTAGCCCACTTTTTCCCCCAGCTATGAAATCCCTGGTACTCGCCATTTCTCCAGGCCTTGTGCTTCTTCCAACAACTCTCCCTCAGTCCTCCATTCACTGTCTCCTGCAACAACTCCTCCCCTCCCCTCCCCTTCCTGTCTTGCCTGGAAAACCCGCCTCCTCATTTCCTCCCAATGATTAGCTATTTGTCATCTTTATTAGCCAATCAGATAATTAAGGGAATTCTTCTACATATCCATGCTATAATTCACGGACCCAAAGAAGCTAAAAGACAAGGAGTGTACAAGTCCAAGGTATTTACACACTTCATGTTAGAGTCACATTAGTAGGTATGATTTTTATAAAAAGGAAATAAAATATGTACCTGATGCCCTAAGCTCTAGAAAACATGGAATAAAATTAGTTTGAAAGGATCAGAGAAATATGTAGATCCCTGAAGCCAAGTTCAGAAAACCATTAGAGAAACATTCTAGACCATGTAGAGAAGGAAGAGGTGACACTTTGCTTTGTCCTCCTGGTTCATGGAAGGAAAATTAAGGTGTCTCTCAATGTGTTCTTAGCTGGGAGCTTCCTGGCAAGTAGATGCTTTTGTTCATGCATGCTTAGGTCTGTCTGCTGTCTCAACATAAACTCTTCTAAGCTTTCTGCTCCAGGGTCTAAACCCCCTCTGTATCCTTGCCTGCCTACAGCAGACCCTCATCCGACCTCACTGAGGTGAAGGCTGCATGAGGAGAGGCTGTATGACTCCAACAACAGTTGCGCAATCTCTGAGTCTGCAGCTCTCTGACGCCAGCCCTGACTCAGAGGGCTGTGTGCTTTCTTGCTGTGCAAGTACAAGTCCCTGTGCCCTTCTGATGTGGTACTGTCCTAAACTTTATCCCACCTATCTTCCCCCCTCTTGCACTGCACCCAGGGTGTACACACACACACACATACACACACACACACACACACACACACACACACACACACACACGACAACTACATGCCAGAGTTGTCTATAATTCTTGAAGGGGTTAAGAAGAGGAAGCTGAATGTAAAACATATCTTACAATTGTATTTCAACAAAGTTAGAGAAAAGCAGAGCTGAGGAACAGCATGAAGGGATGTGGATCTAGGAGATAAACTCAAAAGACAGGGAGGAAAGGATGGGAGGAGCCAAAGAGGCTCACTCTTGGAGCTAAGGAGTTGGGGGATAGAGCAGGCTCCTAGCTGCTTTCAGTTTCCTTCAGTAGTATATGCCATAGATGCTTGCTTCATGATTCATGGAGCTGCAGTTGGTCCATGGACGCTCATACTCATAACTAGGCCATGTTAACAAAAGATTTTGGGTAACCAAAGCCAAGTCAAAACAAAACATGACCAAGTCAATGCCCAACAAACAGGTAATCAGTCTGTCAGCCTAGCACCACCAAGAGCTGACTCATTGCTCTCCTCACCCCAAGAGCCAACCTTCAAGGTGGCAGTGACTACCATAACCATAACATTCATCCCCTGACTAAAGCAACATCCAAACTCAGCTTCAACTTCTGAAGATCTGAGTGCCACCGTGCTCTCCACCCCTCTCAGTAGCAAGGCCTGAAAGGTCTGTGATCCAGGACTAAAAGCACTGGCAAGCATGGGCTCTTCCGGCTGACTCTATAAAGCCACAGATGCTGAGATGAATCACATCTCTCCTGCTTGGCCCATGTGAGCCTAGGCTCATCCCTGCAACAGCAGACCGGTCTTTCCAGGGTTCTTGGGATGCTTTGTGGAGAGGCCCATCCCTCTCTGCACATGTCTGCAGCAGGCCTCCTCCTTTACTGTCATGGTTGGATCTTTACTACATCACTCCCAGGTTTGTTGGGCAATGAGGAAGGAGCTCACATTCTCTGGTCAGGGGCCTCGCCCTCACGGTTCCCAGAGCTCTTCACAGGTTTCTCAGCATTGCTCTGTATTCGTAGGGGGCTTCCATCTCCGAAAATGACCACACATTTTGTGGACACATGCCAAGACTTTACCTATTTTATATTCCCAGGCTCACCACTAAGTGGGTGCTCAGAATGTTCCATACGGCGATTTAAGTCTTCCTACTCAGTTTAGAATTAAGGTAGTCAAACAGCCTGCTTTTCCTTCAAGACAATGTCTCACTCTGTATTAGAGGCTACCCTTGAACTTATAGGAAGCCCCCTGCCTCATATTCCCAATGGCTGGCATTATTGCTGTGAGATACCAGCCTGAATCAGAACAAAATGTTCCTAACTATAGCATTATAGCAAATGGTTTAATTCAAAGGGCTTATCTAAATCTGAAAACATTCAAATATGAAATCATTAATTTCAATGTGACCAGTGATCTGTGCAAAGCCAGATGCTGAGTATCTCTTCTGAGAGTCAAAGAAGTCCAAGAAAGAAGAATGCATCTCAACTGAGAAAGAAATTCTCGCTTCTTTACCTGTGTTCCCCAGAGGTTTCAATGCTTTCTGCGGTGTTCTTATGGGCAGCAGAAAAAGTGGGAGCAAGTCAATGAGGAGAGCAGAGAACTCAAGCCTCAGATACTATGAGCTTCAGTGACCAAGAGGGGAAAGCCTGAAGCCACAGGGCAGGGCCAGGTTTCCCCAAGCAGAACTCAGAGGTAGGCCCCTGAGAGTCAAAGGTTAAGCTGTTGGGATTTCCCTCTGTGAGCCATTCTCATGAAGGCACCACAAAGGGAGCACAGAATCTTCCCTCCAGCTCTGGCCACAGCTAACTGAGAGCTATAACCATGGAAATGTTAGTGCCAATCTGATTGGATGGGACATTATTTCTGGATGAGACCATGAAGTGTTTCTAAGGAAATTATTTGGATCCAAGGAAGTTGTGGGCCAGGTCCACTCTCAGCCTGGGTTGGGTACAGTGTGGCCAGCTGAGAACAGCACAGGACAAACAGGCTGAGGAAATTTCCTCTGTGCCTCTCCTGGGACTGGCATGCTCTCCTCTGTCCTTAGAGAGCAGAACTCCAGGTCACCTGGACTCCGGGTTGTGGTCTTGTGTTTCCCTGAATCTTCTGATCTCTGGCCTCAGAATGATACTCACACAGTGTCTCTCCTGGCCTCTAGTTTACAGAAGTAGACTGAAACAAGCTACCAGCATTCCAGCGTCTGCACCTTGGAGAAAGCCTGCTGTGGGAACACTCATCCATATAGGCCAACACCCCCTAAGTGCAGTCCTAAAGAACTGAGCTTAGATATCAAAAGATGTCATGCCCTGGACCCATGCAGAGACTTGTTCCTCAGAGAGTCCCCTCTATGGAAATGTAGGCATAGGATGACCTCTTGAGTACCTGGGACTCTAGGGTGATCAGTGAATACCTTCAGCCTTGAAAGGCTGCAGCTTTGGGACCCCCACTCTGAATAGCTGGTGCAATGAGCCCAACATGGACATAGCAACAAGGTTCTAGACATAGTTGGGGTCAGTCACCCCTTCCATGGTTTCTTTCCTCCCCTCTCGACTATCATAGTAGCCTATGCTATTTTCCCATTGTACTTTAGAAACAGGTGGATCACTGACTGCACAGGCTACAGCTGGAGAAGGCGGACTGTGAAAATGTGGGCTTTTCTATGCCCACCATTGCCTTGTGTAATGAGACACCGAGATCTTTATATTTATTAATATAAATATACTTTAGGCACTACAGCTGGGCAAATTCTGATCTATTCTAGCTGGATAATGCTGGCCTTAGACTACTTCCCACCCATGTGACCTGTTATCTGTCATCTTAGTCTCATGTGGTGCCTCCTTCCTCATCCGTGTCTGATGGTGACTCCTCTGGTCCCGCTTGAGACCCCCATCTCTATCTGGGCCAGGAAGTCCCGCCTTTTCCTCTCCTGCCCAGCTATAGGCTGTTCAGGCCTTTATTTTAACCAACCAGAAAGTGATGGAGTGCAATGTTTTACAAAATACTAAGTCAGGAGATGCTTCATAACAATGACCATCCAAAGTCCTGGACTGCAACCAGATCTCTACATACAGAAATCAGCATTTGAATACACAGTGCACAAAAACAACCCCACAGCTGTCTGTTTCCCCAGTGTCTGGAAGTGTGTAGATTGCTGACTGCACAGCCCTGCAGACATACTGAGAACTACCTCCACACATTCCTTTCCGACTCAGGAACCAGAGGTGGCTTACCTGAGCTTGTGAGCCTCACATGCTTCCTCCCTGAGCAAATGATGCTTGTATACTGAAGGCCGTTTAGCACACAATATTTTAAAATAATACTTCTCTACCCTGAACAGCTGATGCTGATATATGGGTCACATCTTTTTAAGTGGTACTTTCCACAGCATGAGCGGGTGATGCGGATATATGGGGCCATGTCTTTTTGACTGTTACATTCCCCAGCATGAGTCATCTTCTAGGTCATGTGCCTGCAGTGGCTTGGTGGGTGGGGTTTCTACTTAATAGGCTTCAGTCTTAGTGAATGGTCACATTGTCATCTTCACAGGGGTTTTCTGCATCAGCCACCACTAGCCCAGTCGGACCAGAGTCCACCTCAATGAATTCTCTAGATAACTGTTTAAATTTATTTCAACTCACACCAGAAGGCAACATTCTGGGCCACCCACTTTTTCTTACTTCTGAAGGACCAGGAAGAATTCAGACCCCCTAGCAAACAGAGTAGAGTCAAAAATGTAGGTTAGCCAGTTCAGTGACTGTGCTCCAGGAACTAGCTGACCATAAAGTTAGATTACAATCTTGAAAACAATCTTGAGAAACAGGGAGTGTCCCCTTGTGATTTTTCACTGGTATTCTCGACATTTTCTAATGATGCCATTCCTACCCCCTTGGGTTGTGGTTTCTTCCTTTAAATACCCCTTCTCCCAGCTACTTGGGGTCGAACTCCTCTACCCCAGCATGGGATATGAGTCTCGACCCCAGTGCACTGGTTTCTGTCAATAAACCTCGTGCCATTACAGCAAGGACGGTCTCTCGTGAGTTCTTGGGGGGTCGAGTCATCCCAAGGCTTGAGTGAGGGTCTCCCTGCTCCGGGGGTCTTTCACTTTTTGTGCAGAAAGAGAAAACATTTAGGTTTCATGTCTTAGGGAAAAGTCTTTTCAGCGTGGATATATCCAAAGTGTAGGTTTGTTCTGGTCTGATTTCCAGCAAAGAATTCATGCTCCCCTGAACAGCCCTGGGCCATGGAGCCACTGCCCCCTTACTGAATTACCATACAGTGTCTTTAGGAAGAGTGAAGTCTAATATTCCCAATACCATCCCCCTGCACTTTTGTGTGTGTTCATATACTTGGGTGTGGGTGCGTGCATGAGTGTGAGCATAGCGGTCAGCTTTAGGTGGCCATCTCCAGTTGTGGTCTACCTTAGTTTAGTTTTTTGGGGGCAGAGAGTCTTTTAAGCACCAAGGATCAGTCCGTCTCTTCCTTCCCAGTGCTGGGATAAGCCTGTGACAGGCTGCCTGAGCAGCAAAAAGACAGTCAAAATACACACCAATATTGACACACCCTGCTTCCCTGCCAACTCTTGTCTACCATGAGGGCCATGTGGGCACAAACAGAACTAAGTCTCATATTCATGAAATTCCTGTCATGGCACCACCACCTGAGGTCCCCATGTCTTTGAATAGCAAGGACAGGTATGCGCGTGAGCTGCCAAAAACCCCATTAAAGGTGAGAAGTGTGAACAGGAGCAGGGTGAGTGAGGGGTCAGTCATGGGAAAGGAGATGAAGCTGCAGGCTCTCACATTTAATATGTGTTATATAGACACAGAGCCCCCCTTACCACCATGAAGCTCAGTGCAGCAGGAGGAAAACAGGCAGAGACCTGCTGAGCACCATGGCCAGCAAGGGCCAGGAAAGACTCCCGAGTTCCTGCTTCCAACCCCAGCATGGCACTGGCAGGCTGTAGACAGTGCGGTATGGAGAGGGGAGAAGTGTCCACAGACCCACCTGCAGCCAGCTCACACAGGTGGGCTGTAAACACCTAGAGGCCCACTAGCTACCGTGCATTGCAGACCTAGGAGGCCACTCAGAGCCCCTCCCCCTCCCCTGCCAGTCATATGGCCCTCCTGCAGTGGGAGCCACTACAATGTACAAGTATGTGGACAGATGGGAGGGAAAGAGAAGTGGGACAGCTTGAGCGTTGTGAAGAGAGAATGAAGCGGAGACTAAAGGATGGACCGTAATAGCCTATTGTGAGTAGCCAGCCCTCCCACCTGTGCTGTGGCTGAGGGCCCATGTCTGGGCCCATGACTGTGCAGAGCAGGAGTCAGTGTCAATGTCTGTGGCACATATTACCACTCAAGATCACAGGGATGTCCCTAGTCTGGGCAGCCGCCAGGGCTCACATAGATGTCCAGAGACGGAGCAGAGCTGGCCCTACCCCTCACTGGCTATGTTGCTCTGGAGAACTGGCCCCATCTCTTACCAGCGGCAGCACTTGGCAGAATGGGCCCTGTGCCTCCATGAACAGCCAAGCAGAGCTGGCCCTGGTGGTGGGTCGCTTAGCCAACTCTGAGGGAGATCGCATGGGAATGCTGGCCCTGCCCCGTCACTGTCTATGTCACCATACGCAGTGACAGTGGTGTAGGTGCAGAGGGGATGGCCCAGCCCAACCCTCAGCACGTGCAGAAATAAGATCATGAGAGCAGGAGAGCTGACCCTGCCCCTCATCAGCTGTAGCACTTGGGAGAATGGGTGCTGCATCTCTGCTGGGCAGCATAGTAGAGCTAGCTTTGGAGGAAGCTAGTCCCAAGGGAGGAGGAGGAGAGAGAGAGAGAGAGAGAGAGAGAGAGAGAGAGAGAGAGAGAGAGAGAGAGAGAGGCACACTCCCTCCCACACTCATCTGCCTTGAGCTGGGGAGGGTATGAGAGTGATGCCCTCGCTCACTTTTCCCCTCTCCATTTGTGGGGGTCAGGAGAGCTGGCCCTGCCTCTCACTGACCGAAGCACTCAGAATGAGCCCTGAGCTTCCCCTGGGCAACACAACAGAACTGATCCTGATGCTGAAGGCACAGGTAAGCCGGCCCTGAGGTTGTGAGAACAGCAGAGCTGGCCCAGTCCCTCACAGACTGCAGCACTTAGCAGAATGGGCCTTGTACCTTGACTGAGCAGCACAGTGGAGCTGGCTCTGGAAGCGCGGGTGGGTGAGAGCTGGCCCGAGGGCATGAGGGCGGGAGAGATGGCCTTGCCTCCTGCAGAAGGCAGCATTGAGTGGCAGAGCCAGGACAGTGCTGGTGTGATGAGGGAGAGCCAGCGGGCTGACCAGCTCAGCTGCCACTCAAGCCCAGATTCAAAGCTTTGAATTGGCCCACCCCCAAATCTACATCATCTGCCAACTATTGGGCCAAGTGAAAAGGCTGGTTCGGATGATCCAAAACTGCAGGATCTCCATGACACAGCTCAACAATAGGATAACTAGGAGGAATCCCTGTGAGGATCCAATATTGATTGTGTCGCAGAAGCCAGAGACCCCAAACCAATGACTCATCACAAGCAACAGTTGCAAGTGAAGATGTGAGGTCAGAATGCTATACTGCTGGCCACACTGTGACTACAGCTTGCACGATGAGATGTTTTTCTATACTTTGTTTTGTTTGTTTGTTTGATTAGTTGGCTGGTCTGTCTGTGTGTCTTTATAAATTTCTGAGTGGGGGAGGTTGCAAGGGGGAGAGCAGACACAGGGGGCAGGAGATGATGTGCATGGGGTGCATGATGCAAAATTCAAAGAATCAATACAAAGTTAAGAACCAATAAATAAAGTGAAATGTGTTACGTTAGGGGAAGTCCTTGTCTGTGCTGCCTTTTACTTTGGCTGGCATCATGCAGGTGACAGTGTTCCCACAGCTGACACTCTCATCTGCTTTGAATTTGAGTTTGTGGCCAAGTTCAGTTGAATTCTTCATTCACTCTCATGGTAAGAGACAGAGACTGGGTCGCTCTGAGAGAGAAGGGGGAAAGGGGGAAAGAGATAACATTTAACCCTGCTCCATCCATGCCAGTGGCCAGCACAGAATGTGCGTATATCACAGACTGCTCCTCAGGATATCAGAGAAGATAAAACACCAATGCAGATGAAATTAGTGAACAAGTCCAGCCGGGGACAGTAACATGCAGGAAGCAGAGTGATGGGGTTGGCACCAGGGACATCTGTGACCTGGGGACCATAATACAAAGTGGCTCTTGAAGAGAGTTTGACTTAAACAGCTTAGATATTGGGATCATCATCGAAGAGGTTAGGTACCTATGAGTGAGACACTTATCAGAAGGTTGTGTGTAAACATAAACCCTGCAGTCACCACACACAGCCTTCTGATATCACTGAGGGAAATAGGGAGCAAGTCGGCTAGGCAGGCAGGATCCCAACGCAAGCCTTCTGCAATGCAATAGGAGCGAGAAGCAGAAGGCATCGAGGCCAGGTGCCCTCGTTAGTTTAGTAAGCGTCATATCCAAGGCTGTCTCAGCACTTGAGGGACAAGAAAGGAAAACTCAGATCCTGCTGTTTAAGGAAGTTGGGGTCTAGGGCTGAGAGGCAGCAGAAGGAAATAAACCTTTGAGAGCTGTGACCTCCGTATACCAGAGCACCTCACCTGTCTTGACCTTTGCTGGGGACTCAGAGTGTTTGTGAGAAGTGTGATACATTCTGAAGCAAACTGGTCACAGCACTGGTCAGCACACTGGGAATGCAAAAGACAAGGTGCGACATGAACCCTTGGGGGAACTGTGACATTTTCTGGTAAGGGTGGGTGATATAATAAGGTTGAGGAGAGGATGGCATGGTAGTGAGCCTTCTGTTGTGGATTTTTGTCCACTGAATAAAACTGGTTTTTACCTTTGTGAGTGGTTTTCAGCTGGAGGCCACTTCTTGGGTAGGAATGAGAGATTGTGGCCACTTTCCCATCTGGTGCTAGGACCTCATCTGGATTGGACCTGCACAGTCCCTGCACAGGCGGTCTGTGTTCCTGTGTGCGTCAGGCCTGTTGTGTGTGGATGACAGTGTTTCCCTTGGTGTCCTCATCCTCCCTGGTCTTGCAATCGTTCCTTCTCCTCTGCCAAGTTGCTCTCTGAGCCCTTGGGGCGGGGTGTGATGAAAACATCCCATTTAGGACTGAGTTTTCCAAAGTCTCACATTCCCTGCACATTGCCAACAAACTATTTTATAAACTAATGTCAGTTTGGAATGCGCCTAATTTACATTTACAGTCTTTTCAATCATCCACAAACTTTGTTCCGTTAACTTATAGCTTTTCTTTTCAAATTAGCAAAATACTAACATTGACCTGTTTTTCACTGTGGGAAGATTTTCAGAATGATAAATACATATGGGTTTAAAATTGACTATAGTATGACTATCCACCAAAAGATTTAACTACTGATAATTTGTCCATTTATTCAATAACTCTGACTTTTCTGTCAGCTTACGCTGATCTACCCTGCTGTGAATATCCTAACATGGATGTGAGGGCCCTTCAGAGATTACAAAACAGTGGATAACTTATTTCTTAATGACCGCTGTAATTATCCACAGTCTACACTGGGACTTAGTCTGCTACTCTGACTTCTGATGTGCTGTCCTTTGGTTCTACTTGTACACAAATCAGAGATTTCCTAACTGGCACAGGAGCCTCTGAGTGATCTTTTCTCAGACAGTGCACAATCACGTGTAATTCCAGATCTAGGGGATCTGGCACTCTTTCTGATATCCACAAGCACTGGATTCACATGCATAGATCCACAGACACAGAATTAAAAATTAAAAATGAAATCAATTTTTAAGACCTATAAAATGAAATTACAGAAATAAATAAAATTAATAACTTGTATCAATGTTTTCAGAAGAAAGCTAAAATTTCGCTGGAGAGATGGCTCAGTGGTTAAGAGCACTGACTGCTCTCCCAGAGGTCCTGAGTTCAATTCCCAGCAACCACATGGTGGCTCACAACCATCTCTAATGGGATCTGATGCTCTCTTCTGGTGCGTCTGAGGACAGCTGCAGTGTACTCATATACATAAATAAATAAATCATAAAAAAAAGAAAGCTAAAATTTCATTGTTACTTTTAGTGCTAGCTGCAGTAGTGTGATGCAATCTATATAAGCACATATACATGTATTAGATGTGATACGTATGAAGCATACACATACACACACAATCATTGTTTTACCTTTAGTATCGATGCTCGGATGCAGGATCTTACCCTTTCTTGGGTCTCTGCATCCCTGGCTCTTATATATATTTGTGGGACGGTGTTCTGATCTTTTCACTGTGTTGCTCCTCTGAATCCAAACTCAGTGGAAGAGTCCGGGCGTGGTGTGGAGTAAAGTGCCAGGATCTCATTGTTCCAAGGCTGATCTGACCTACTGAGATCTGATCAGTTAAACCTGTTATCATGGCTACATCTTGGGAGAAGAAACCATTTCCTAGACAAATGTGAACCCTAATCTCTAGGCAAAATTCCAAAATGAAATATGCTTAGTTCACCTATCTGACATGGCTTTCCCTTTGCATTCAGACTGCTGACTGAAACGTAGTGAAAGTGCTGAAGGATGAGGTAGCATTGAATAAGCGTTGAATAAGTTAATGGTTCCCATACTTGGGGAACCCCAAGTTACTCTCCCCCTCCCCACATTACTGGGGATGGAATCCAGGGCCTCGAGCATGCTGAGTGCACACTCTGCCACTGAGCTACACCCCAGTCCTGCTTGCTTCATCCTCTCAACCTCCCTGTAAAGCACATAGAATTAATACCCCAGATATCAGGGAAATTGGGCAGGAAGGGCCACCATCCTGATGGTTGCAAGTCAGAGAAAACCCATTCCCACAACCCACTGCCTCCTTGGTACATGGCCATTATGGATTTCTGGAAGGTGAGTGATGGGGCTGAATAGCCAAGTGTGGTGATAAACCTCATCGGCTCTGTGTCCTGGCTGGGAACCTGGCCTTGGGTTCTTGTACAGAAGTATGGATGCAGAAGAGAGGTGTATCCTGTTTACATGGATTGAACCCTCTAAGTGGGCAGAATGATATTTAATTAATGCCATCAGTCGTAAGTTTAAAATTTCCAGTTCTGAGCCAGTGAATATAACCCTAGCCTATAATCCTCTATGCCTATAATCCTAGCACCCAGGAGGCAGCGCCAGGCACATCTCTGTGAGTTCAAAAGCCAGGCTGGTCTACAGAGCAACTTCCAGGACAGTCAGAGCTACACAGAGAAACTCTGTCTTAAAAAACAAACTCCAATTCTGAGATGGGGCTTACAGTCAAGTAGAGATGTCCCTTCATCCCCAAAGCCCCTCCCCCTTTCTGCTCTTCTCTCTCCTCAATCTTCTCCCCTTCCCTCACTCCCTCCTCTCCTCTCTTCTCCACATTGCCACTCTTCCTCCTCCTCTTCCTGTTGGTGAGCTCCTCCTCCACCTCCTTTTCCTCTTCTTCCACCCCTTCTCTCCATCTATCTCCCTCTCTGTATTTCTGAGTCTCTGTCTTGCATATTGGACAGAGGTAATTTGGAGACAGCTTTTTTTTAAAAGACTCTCAGCTCTCTTCTATAGTGAATGAAGCAGAAATGATGAGTTGAGAAATCATGACGATCTAATACATAGCAATAGACAATTCTAAGTGAATGAAAACTTCCCTAGACAAACATTGTAGAAGAAAAAAGGAGTCAGGGAATGGGTTAGACCTGCTTAAATTGCTCAATGCCAGGGACAGACAGGAGGGAAAGGGGAAATGTTTTAACAGAGTCCACTAAGCCCTGTGGAATAACATCCAAGAGAAAGAAAGAAATTTGGGGGGGGGGTGTTGAGCAAGCAGGAAGGCAAGTTTGTCACATTCCCCACTAGCTCTGCAGAGGAAATGAGACATGACTCCAAATGGATACTGTATTTGTTGTGGGAATTCTTTAACCTCTTACTCTCGAGGTCCTTACATTCACATTAAATTCAGACTTCTTGAAGTCTTTTCTTAGAAAACAGGCAAATTTTTTTCCATATCTTTTAAAGAGTAAATTCTGTTCATCAGAGTACAGGGCTTAAAGGAAGCCTTTGGAGAGTCAGGTGAGACAATATGTGGATTTTCTTTCATATATAAACAGGTCTCAAACAGTATCTTCCAGAACCACATCCTACACACTCACTATTTATATTTGGAGGAACATACCACTGTGACTGATTCTGGCATCATCCTTAGATGCCCAATATGGGTGTATAACAACACTGGACAAGAAGGTTCTCTGGGTTAGATGGGTCTGAGAAGACAAAAGCCAAAAATTTCTAATGAACCCAGCCAGCCATGTCTGATCTAACAAGAAAGGTAGGTAGGCCAAGGAGATTCAGCAACTGGCTCCTGTCGGGGACGGACTGCCGGACTAGGCAAAGCTAGTGCCCTGCCCTGAGCAGATTCCTGAGAAGGGCTTGACCTTTTCAAAGAAAGAACACGTCCCGGGGAAGACTGTTGCCTTTGTCTAAGGAGGATATCTGCAGTTTAATGATTCACCTTATGTCCTTGGGCAGTTCCCAGTACTCCCCCAGCCCTAAGCTTCAATTCCTGCTTCAGAGCTTTAAATGCTGTACATTCCTCTCAATAGACAGACCTTGACAAGGACACTGCTTGGTCTCGCTCCTCTTTCTCGCCCATTCTCCCACAGGTATGGGTCCCCCTCGACCCCCACAAATAACTGGGTCCCCACTGGCGGGGGCAGGCCGCCACCATGATTCCCCAAATTATGCCAGAGAAACACTCTAGTCTGCTAGTCTGAGAAGAAAGAGGGGATGATCTGCTTTGTCCTCCTTCCATCATGGAAGTCTAAAGCTGAGCTTCCCTGAATGTCATCCTAGCTGGGCTCTCACTGAGGATAAGGTTTCTTTGTTCATTCATGTTTAATTATTTTTGATGTCCAAGCCATAAACTTCATTCTCTAGCCTCTAACCCACTCTGCTTCCCCCCAGCAGGAAACAGCCAAGTCTGAATCCCCAGGACGACTTCAAAGCAATCTCCATGACTACTTCAAACATCAGTTCAACCATCTCTCTGGGTTTCAGCTCCCTGCTTTCCACCCTGCCTCTGTGATTTTTTTTTTTTTCTTATACGGAGAGGAGCCCCTCCGCCCTTCTGGTGCATTACTATATCGCTGTCAGTATCTTGCCCCTCTTGTTTTTCCTCCCCTTCTCCACCGGCTCATCTGGTGTAAAACCCATCAGACAACTGCATATGAGAATGTGGATACACCTTATACACCTTGAAGGCATTAGCACCCAGATGTAAAAGATATGTATCTTGCAATCGCACTTTGACTTATCAAGTGTTATGATCAGAATACTCAGTTTGCAATGATAGTAAATATTATGAAAAATGAATTATAAGCTACATTTAGAAATTTCAAACTAAAAGTTTAAACTTATTTTTAAAATTGCTATCATAAATTTCTATAGTCTAATCTGGGGACTTAGTCCACTATTCTGCAGATGCCCTGTACTTTGGTCTACCACTTGAATAATTCAGATATTCCCTAGGAAACACAGGGCCTGACATTGTATGGAAATTTTGGACTTGAGCTCCTCTTTTATCTCTGGGTTATTTTTGGTGCTTGTTAAAACCCATGATGTCCGGGTTGGGGATTTGGCTCAGTGGAAGAGCGCTTGCCTAGTAAGCGCAAGGCCCTGGGTTCGGTCCCCAGCTCCAAAAAAAAGAAAAGAAAAAACAAAACAAAACAAAAAACCCATGATGTCCACAGCTATTGTGACACCTGGCCTGTGGACACCATTTTTTTTGCAATTAGAATATATTGTTTTTAAAAAGTGTTAGCATGTGTTTCATTCCAGTAATCACTTGTCTAGGAATTCAGATACAGTATACACCTATAGGGATGTTCACACCACCATCTTTTCTGTAACAGAAGATCAGAAACACAAACAAAACAAACAAAAACTCCAATTGTGTTAAAGTGGCCCATAACCCTTAATTCTAGAACTGAAAAAGTAGGCGAAGGCCGATCTCTGTGATTTCAAGGTTACTCTATGAAGCAAGTTCCAGATCTCAGAGTGTTATATAATGATACCTTACCTTAAAACAAACAAAAAACTCCAAACAGGTGGAGGTATTTCAATATTGGAATGGTTAAAAGTTGGTATTTTTAATTATGTTGACTATACTAAGTGTCCTGTGTCGTTCAAAATTAGGAGAATATATATATATATATATTCCCCCGCCTGTGGCACCACACACACATATATGGATGAAGAAACGTTAAATATATCAAATAAGGAGAAATATGTAGTATAAAACTTTTGGTATATTTCTTTTTGGCGGAAAAAAGGATACACATGTGTAAAAGAAAATCATGAATATACAAAATGTAAACAATTGACAACGTTCGCGAAGAATGCAGGGATCGGAGGGGTGGGGCTGAATTTCTGTTCCTTGTCCTGAGCAGTTTTGCCGACGCAAGTAATTATTCGCACAGCTGCAATACCGGCCTCCATCCAGATAAGTACAATATTGTTGGAACCAATGGCAGGTTGACAAACCTTATTCTCAGCGCGACGTGTGACGTCATCACGGAGGGGCAAGGCGCATGCGCACTAGCGAGGCATCGACGCGGCGCGTTCCTTTGCCGGCGCTTTGGTTCCGGCGGCGTTTTCTGGCAGCCCTGAGGTCGCTGCTTTGGCTGCTCTGGCACGTCTGGCGTTGGGTGGGCGGCATCTCTGCGCCCACATGAACCAGTGGCATTATGGCCGATACAGTCGGGGCCGGGACTTTACTGCCCGTGCCCCACCCAAGAAGAAGGGCAGAAACCAGATCCCGGAAAGGTAAGGCGCTTTGGTTCCGGTCCTGGCGTTCCGGCTGCCTTGGTGGCCCAGAGTCTTGGCGTTCTCCCTGGCCTCGCGCCCTTCCGCCTCCCAGAGTCCTCCGCGCCGAACCCCCCCACACTTCCCCACCCCGCATTCTGGGGTCTCAGGTCTGTCCGGACCGGGCTCTGTGGAGCTCGGACCAGGGCGGAAGGGCGCAGTGGGGCGCGGCTGCCAGTATTAGGCGTTCCTTGATCACTGAAGCCACAGTCTTCAGCTTGTTGAGACTCTGTGTGGGATCCGGTCTGAGCTGTATACACCCTGTGCTCGCTTGGGACAGGCTAGAGAGGTTCTTTTGCTTCCAGGACTCTGAGGGCGGAGGTGTCATTTGCGGGAGTTAACCCTGCCTGTGCCAATGGCTAGTTTTATGATTTTGCTCACAGGTGCTATGAATATGAACCTTTACTTGCGGCCGTTTGCTTCCCTTTTTCGATTTCAAAAGTCGGTCGTTTTATCTCCACAAATAAAAAATAGCTGAAGCCAGACGTGGCCCAATCGGCCTCTCTCCTTCCTAGAATTCATCAAGTCCTTTGTTTTATCGCAACAAATAAGCAATACTTAAAAACTCAAGATGAAAGGACTTCAGTTCAAGCACTTCTTTTTATAGCCACAAATGAGCAGTACCTAAAATTCAACATGGACATAATGTCTCTCTCCCCTCCCAGACTTGAGTAAACACTTCGTTTTATCTCCTGGATATCTTCACAGTCTGTCAGCTCTTCTCTATCATCCCAGTACAGAACTTGCCTGACATATTGCGGAAGACAGTCGTCTATATACTCACCAACCCATTTCTTTTTAAGATTTATTTTTATGTATATGTGTACACTGTAGCTGTCTTCAGACACACCAGAAGAGGGCATTGGATCCCATTACAGATGGTTGTGAGCCACCATGTGGTTGCTGGGAATTGAACTTAGGATACCTCAAAGAGCAGTCAGTGCTCTTAACCGCTGAGCCATCTCTCCAGCCCCTGGCCAGTTCATTTTTAACATATCTTATATAGTTAATTATTTAACCATTAATATTTTAACTAAAGTATAAGTATGTTGTAAATTATTGTTTATTAATATTTTATTAATAAATTCACTTTATTGGGTATAAAATTCTTAACTAAAAATTAAAAATAATTTTAGGTATTGCTTATTTATGGAGATAAAACAAGATAAATATCAAGTAGTAATTGTGAGACAGTTCATAGATGTAAGGTAAAGCTTGACTTTAAAAATAAAAAGCCAACCTTCTTGTCACAGCCTGCCACACTAGCCCACTGTGTCTCCAGTCTCTCACCACTCAGTCCTCTCCGTACTCCAGGTATATGAATGAACCATACATGTGTAATTCATGGACACAGACCAACTCAGCTCTGACTCTCCACACGGAAGCTCAGGTTGTATGAATGGAGATTTGTACACATTGAGCTGATGTCACTGGTGTGGAAACTGAAAACACTGCAGTGAAAGTGTTGAGTGTTAGCTCCTTCAGCCGGTATGGGGCATTCATTACTCCTTGCCGCTTTTAATATTTTTTAGTTACCATACAAAATACAAGTTTCATTATGACATTTTCTACATGTATGTCATTGTACTTTGCTCATAGTCACCCCCACACATACACCTTCCCCTTTCTCCTGCCCATGTTTTACTAGTTTCTTTCCTCCCCCTAAATAATTCACCACTGTCCTGTCTCAAATATGTATTACATGTTTAAAACTAGATTCCACCTAGGAGGGGAAATACACACTGTCTTTCCCTTTTCTGCCTCTTGTTGCCCTTTCCCCTCCCTTAACCCCTTTCCCCGCTGACACAATCTCCCTTCTATTTTCTCGTCTGATATATCACTTTAGTATTTGATTCTAGGCTGGATTTGTAGGCAGTTCTGTTCTCTGGTAATTCTAGTTTTAGGTACTGTTTGCTGAGACCTATGTGCTGCTTTGTTGACTTGTATCTGTCTTCAAGATGGGGAAACAGAAGGAAGGATGGTAGGTCGTTACTTGTGCAGAATAAATAGGACAAAAGGCAGAGCAGGGTAAAGGGACATTCTGTGTGTATGAGGTACCTATTGGAGCCTTATTCTTGGAGACAAGGCTGGCATTCAGTCTGACTAACCAATGCCCTGTGTCACAGGTGGAAAGACTATCTCCCAGTTGGGCAACGGATGCCTGGGACTCGTTTCATTGCTTTCAAAGTTCCTTTGCAAAAAGTAAGTGAAAATTAAGATTACAGAATCTTTTCAGAAACAAATTCCTCATGGAGAATGCTGTCTCTTAATCAAGAATAATTTTAATGTGTTATATTTTATGTCAGCCCAACTTAACTAGATAATTCACTGTGTTGATATGGTAGTTGCTGTGCTGGAAATTCACGAGAGTGGGAGGGGGTGTTCATTGGTGAAATGCATTGAAATTTTAAGGCTTAGGCAAATAGGAACACATTTTTATTTGCTCTTGTTTTTACCTTGTGTATTTAATGTTGACTAGGAAATTCTTAAGCCTTTCAGGTAGGGAGACAAACACAGAAATATGTATATATTAAAGTGAGCTTACGTTCTTCCCACCACTGGAAGAAAGATTGTTGCAAGCTTCCAGAAGAGTGGAAACAGCCTTTTGGTCTCACCGGGTCCTCACTTTATGGGGCTGGGATAAATGCATCGTGTGATGCAGGACTTGATGTAGGTTTGCTCTCTTACTTCACTCTCTTACAGAAATTTGAAGCAAAGCTTATGCCAGAAGAATGCTTTTCTCCTTTGGATCTTTTTAATAAAATTCAAGAACAAAATGAAGAACTTGGATTGATAATCGATTTAACATATACTCAGCGCTATTATAAAGTAGAGGTAAGTGGACCTCTGACTGAAAAAGAAATAATTCATAGTAATTTAATACTTTTCATCCTGTGGTGATGCAAAAACTAAACTTCATTCATGGGTAGTAATAATTCTTAAAGAAAAGCCAATAGTTTCCCTAATTTCATTTTCAAGTGCGATCGAAGGCCAGGTGTGGGTGGTAGTTAATGGCTATAATCCCAGATCTTAGGAGTCTATGGCAGAAGGATCACAAATTCAAGGCCACCTTGGACTACCTAAGTCTTCAACAACGAAAAACACACATACACACATACTAGATTGGAGACGTGCATTAAACTATAATACGTAGTAATTATTATCAGTCTCTTTAATCAGCAAAAGTTCTGTAAACATTGAACATTAATTCTCCCTTCTCCTATACACCAGACCCCTAGTAACCTCTTAACCTGCTTTATTACTATGAATTTCCCAGTTCTAGGTATCTCATAGGAGTAGCATAATACAGCATAACATGCATTTAAATGTTAAATTAATTAAAATAGAATTCTGTCGTTTCCCTTAACCTCCTAGCCCCACCTTCGCACTCAGCCTCTTCCTCTTTAGTGTTGCTGCATGTACACGATGCACCCTGCTGAGTCTGTCTAGTTCTGCTTGTATGTGTGGCTTTTTTTTGGGCCACGCTTTATAGTACTTATATCTGAAGGCTGATTCTCCCTTTCTCAGATGTTCTTCATTCAGGGGCTGGGCCTTCTGCAGTTTCTCCCATCCATGTTGGCATGTCAACTGATGGCTACTGTTTAGATCTTGTTTAAGCACCCGTATTGTTGCAGTTTCATGGGTGTAGCCTTCCCTGTCATACGTATGGAATATAATCTCGCAGCTGACCTCGACCTCCTGGTCTTTGAGCTCTTACAGTATCTCTACCTCCTCCTTATGTTCTCAGAGCCTTAGATGTAAGGTCGTATTTAGAAGTAGTTTTCTGCATTTTGACTAGTTGTGGCTTTTTGTAATCTGTGTGCTGTAAGAGGAAGAAAGTATCTTTGATGTGGTGGGAGAGTTACACTGTCTGTGGAGTAATTTTTTAAAGGTTTATTTATTTGTATGAGTGTTTGCCTGCCTGTATATATGTGCACCACAGACCTGCCAGGTGTCTGTGAGGACAGAAGTGGACATTATATTGAGTGTAACTGAAATTACAGATGATTATGAACTGCTATGTGCTGGGAGTTGAACCAGAGTCTTCTGCACGAGCTGTCTCTCCAGCCCCAGTATCATGTAATACTTGCCTTTCTGTGACTGAATGATTTTAGTAATTATGTCTCTGACATTTATTAAAGCACATATCAGAATCTTTTTCTTTTCTGACTCAATATTAAGTTATACATATATGCTGTATTTCATTATTGGTGCTATCTATTTCACCCCCATTCTGCCTTCTGAATTCCCCTGCCCCTGTGTAGATGGGGGCGGGGGTGTTGGGGTGGAGGCAATTATTCGTTGTTTTTGTTTTGGTGTTTGTTTGTTTGTTTTCCATGAGAAGGACTCTCATAGTGTGGCTCTAGCTGGCCTGAAATGTATTATATGTACACTGGGCTGGTCTCCAGCCCACAAAGGCAAGCTGCTCCTGCCTCCCATGTGCAGAGATTCATTGTGTGCACCACCACATCAGCGTGTTTCGTCTTATTCTAATGGAACTCTTAAATACTATAGAATTCATCTCTACATCTTTGGTATGTGTATTTAAGATACAGTGCTTTTTCCTTAACATCAGTTCTTTTATGTCAGATATGCAATTTGATAGCTCCTAACTGTCATAAGAATTGTTAGTTTGCAGTTGGCTGTCTGTCTGATCTGATTAAGTCTATACATTGCTGTCCATGTCTCTTTATTTTGTCCATCCCGTGAATTCTTGCTTTGAGAGATCCAGTCAGGCTGTACCATCTAAATGTTAGCTGTGTGCCTCCACATGCTAGTATAGCCCAGTGTTCTCTGCCAGTGGGCTAGCATAGCCAGATTCAGGATTCTGTTTTCCTTTCTCCTTTTCTCCCTCCTCCCTCCTCCTGATCCTCTAAGCCCTGGTTTCCCTTTCTCTTTCCCACCCTCCTTTCCTCTCTTCCTTATTGTTCTATTTGGGGTTTAGTATTTGAAACAGAGTCCTAGTATGTAGCCCTGGTTGACTCATGATCTTCCTCCTCAGTCTCTCTAATACTGGAATTATAATTCTATAGCACTCCACCTGCCTTTGTTTATTTATTTAAATTTGAGATAATGCCTCATATAGTCCAGGCTGCCCTCAGTCACCGAGGATGGCCTTAAACTCCTGATCCTCCTGCCTCTACCTCCCAAGTGCTGTGATTACAGGCATGGACCGCCACACCCAGCCTGATTTCCTTTTCTAAGAAGTCTTTGTTTTAATGCATGCTTGTGTGCTGGCATGAGTTTATGGGCAACACTATCATTGCCTACAGAACTTAGAAAAGGGTGTCAGAAACTGGAACTGGAGTTGCAGACAGTAACTGGCTATCTGGGTCTTGGGAACTAAACCCTCATTCTCTTCAAAAACAGTAAAAACTCTTTTAACTATGAGCCATTTTCTGTCAAAACCTTGATTTTCCTTTTAATGTGGCAATTTTAAGCATTTCAAGATGGGTTCTTGCTATATCGGCCTGACTGATCTTGAACCCCTGTGCTCAGCCTACTGAGACACAAGGATTACAAAGGTGTACAGCTGTACCCAACATGAGACGTTTTCATAAGTTGTCACATGTCCTTTAGTTAAGGGGGCATATAACGAGTGGTTGTCTCTTATGGTGTTACAAGTTAATTAATGATTGCTCTATTAATTCCTTTGAGGCTTCAAAAAGTTGATCTTCTTTTTCTTTTTTCTTTTTTGAGACAGGCTCTTGCTGTGTAGCCCAGGCTGACTTCAAACTCAAGATTATCCTGCCTCAGCCTCCCAGGGTCTAGGATTACAGGTGTATGCCACCATACCAGGCTATACAAGGTGAATTTTATCATTCATGTTTTATTTACTCAGTAATGTCCACAGGATTCTTTCCTCTATGCTTTCAAAATAACATCTTGGCTCCCTGATAGCCGCCAATAGTGACTAGTCAGAGCTTATTTAATTAGTTAAATTTTTTCTGTCATCACAAATGCCCATGTAGTTGCCTTTTTGAATTGGAGCACAGGTGGAGGGCCTCTCTTTGGATAGTTGAGGCTTCTCAGTTCGACTCCTAAAACCTTTTTTAGACAATATTATTAAGAACTTCATACACGTATAATATACTTTTCTGATCACAGTCACCCCAATACCACAGCTAAATCCTCCTGATTTACACTCCAATGTCATGTCCTCTTCTTTTTATATTTGTTATAATAATAAGTTCACCACATGCTTGGTGGTCCCCATGGAGAGTAGAAGGGGTCAGATCCTTTAGACCTAAAGTGATAGGTAGTTGTGAGCTGCCTGGTGTGGGTGCTGGGAGCTCAACCCAGGTCTTAAGCTCTCACCCTCTGAGCCATTTCTCCACTCCATCCCCTCTGCCTTTTAAAAATAATCCACTGAGTTCAAAATTAATGCTGCTCAAGTGCACATGTCTACGCTGTCTACTGGAGCATGACCAACTACCCAGGGCCATAGTCCTGAAGAAAACTGACCTGGCCTCTCCAAACAGCCACCAGCTGCCAGTAGCCCCTCAGTAGGTTAAACCACTTCTCAGTGCTGACCGTGGAATGCCCTGATCCTTCGTGATCGCTCGGTCTTCACCTTAGTTGTCTCCTGTCCCAGGCTGACTCTGCCTTGCAGAGAGCTTTGTTTCCTTTCTGTGTTGGTAGTTTTCAGGTACATGAGTGTTGAGTATATACTGCTAATTGACTGATACTGTTAGACAAGCCAGGAACTCTATAAAATTTGTGATAGTGCTTTCCAGTTAAACCCAGAGTTACAGATTTTCACCTAACCTCTCTTTTTTCCCTGAGATTTAGTGTGTGTGTGTGCGTGTGCGTGTGTGTGTGCGTGTGCGTGTATGTGTGCGCGTGTGCGCGCGTGCGTGTATCTGTGTAGCTGTGTCTGTCTGTGTAGTGTCTACCACGTGTGTAGGTGTCGGCTGAGGTCAGAAGAGGGCGCCGGATGGTCTGGAGCAGGAGTTACAGGCTGTTGTGAGCCGTCAGACTTGGGTGTTGAGAACTGAACTACGCCCACTGGAAGAACAGCAAGCGCTGCTGAGCTCGAGCCACCTCTCCAACCCTACTTCCTGTTCTCTCTGCTAGTCACGGCTCCTTTCGCCCAGTCATTACTACTGTGTGCAGGCACAGAAGAGTGAAAAGCCGTTGATTCTGTTTAGTCTCACGGCATACACGCCCTGATTCACGTGGTATTTGGTGTGTTCTGCATTCCTAGTGACTGTTCTCTGGTCTCCGTGAGAACCAAGTTCTCTGTCCTGCTTGAAACTGCTTTGTAGGAAGTGGCTCTCTAGTCAGAAGTCGGTCATAGTGAGTCTGTCATTATCAGCTTATTTCAGGCTCCTCGAATCCTTCATTACTACTTACAAATGAAGTAATGTCTGTCTGTCTTTGTTTTGCTTTCTAGGATTTGCCAAAAACAATTTCTTACATAAAAATTCTTACAGTTGGTCATCAGGTACCTGACAGTGGCACTATTTTTCAGTTCAAAAGTGCAGTTAAAGAGTTTTTAAAGAGAAATAAAAACAATGGTAAGTTTTTGGTTTGGTTTTTTTGTTTTGTTTTCCTTGTCTGAACTCTATTTTGAATAGGTTTGGAGACTTTTCAGATTTCTTCTATTTTTAGTTACATATGTGTGCTTATAGCTGTGTGCCTATGAGTGCAGGTCCTCAGAGAGTCCAGAGTTACAGGCAGTTGTGAGCCATGCAGCATGGATGCTGGAACTGAGTTTGGATCCTTATCAAGAGCAGATGTGCTTTCCAGCACTGAGCCGTTTCTCCAGGGCAGTGTGATATTGTTAATATTCTAATATTAGGTCTGCTGTTTTTTCAATATGTCAACTGGTGGGAATAAAGTGTTTTTCCTCTTGTTGGCCACACAGAAACAAAATTTGACTGAAAACTGTGTTTCCCTTTCTCTGTGGCTAAGGAATGAGAGGTAGAAGATTGAAAATGCAGGATCCGAAAGTTCCATAAAGAGAACAGAAGGCAAAGGCTGGGGGAAGTGTACAAGTGGGCAGGAGGCTTGCATCTCTATAGTACATACTGACGGTGTCTCTGCTGTCTTTCCATTTGGAGTATAGTTGGGATTGCTATTTACTGTCATGAGTAGAGGCTGGACTGAGAGGTCTGTATCTTCAATACAGAGCACTTGCCTGGCTTGCGTGAGTCCCAGTTTCAAACTTCAGCATTGTGTGCATGTGCAAACACACACACACACTGCAGTTTCCTCTTCATATTAAGACAGCTCTCTTTGTCTAATGCAACCCTCTAGTACCTTTTAATATGAATTATTTTATTTAACCAGTACCTGCAAAATTTCCACAACAATGAGCTTTTGGCAGGTTATTCTTGATAACATGTTTTTAAAGCCACTTTTCAACATAGCAGCACTATTTCACAAACTTGTCTCACTCTTCAGAAAATTGTATAAATTATTTTTGGTGTATCTTGTTTCTTAACTCTACATTTTCTATTTTATAGACAAACTTATTGGTGTCCACTGTACCCATGGCTTAAATAGGACTGGCTACCTCATTTGCAGGTGAGTTGCCAACCCAAAAGTCAAATAATGTTTTGTGTGTGTGTGTGTGTGTGTGTGTGTGTGTGTTTACAATGGTGATATAAACTTAGACATGGGTTAAATACAGAGCAGTGTGGCCTCTACCCAGAAACTGCCATGAGCAATACCCTTGTAGACGTCACAGATAGAGAAATAAGCACATCTCTGTGGCTTCACGTATAATAGACATTCAGTTTTGCAGTTAAAAACACAGTAGGAATCTTCTTGGACATATCTGCAGACTGTTAAAGGCAAGCCTGTTTTTCGTTGCTTGTTTGTTCGTTTGTCGCGTACTGATGTACATACAAGTCAGAAGTTTGGGGGTTGGTAAAGCATTAAAGTGGCATGAGTGTCTTTGGATCCACTGCTGCACTAAATTCAGATGCATTCTGGTGCTTCTTAAAGAATCGCCGTGCTATGTGACTTTATGCTCGTCCTTACTGAGTGATAGTTTGTGTGAGCAGTGTGAGTGCGGGCAAAGATGATTGTTTAACCTGCCTCTGAAGAAAGAAGGAAGACTAGAATAATATAATAATAATAAGACTATAGAATTATCACTGTCAGCTACGGAGGAGTGCAGGAACATGAGAGCAAATGAGAGGGAGGCTTTGGCCTATCTCCTCAAGAAGACAGTACATTTCCATGGAGAGTCTGAGTGACCGTCTGAAGGTTGAACTAGTACTGGCTGAGTAAGGGCACAGAAGAGACTATAAACTTAAGGCTCAGCCAAGAGCCTAGAGTAGGATTCCATACACTGTGCTGGAGGAGGTGGGCAGTGCGGTAAGTATGGCAGTGCAGTGGACTGCGGGTGTGGGGAGGAGTCAGCTGGGCCGTGCAAAGTGGTATTGCAGTCTGTTTGGGTTTTTTGTTGTTGCACCTTTTGGGGATGTGTTGTTGAACCCCCATCTATTTCTGCTGAGTAAAGGATATTCAAGAGTGGTGGAGGCAAGGAGTCATTAGGTTTTTGTACAAATTAACGTATTGATGGTCACTTGGACAAGGATGTCAAGGCCATTTTATAGAAGGAGGCAGTCATCACTGTCAGGACCCTGGTGGTAGATTGAAGGTGAAAATCAGGAAAAGTAGGTGACAGTGACATTAGCTCCTGGTTTTGGCCCATATCATTTGTCTGCTGCATTACTATTTTTCCCAGTTGCTCTGTTGGTTACTGATGAGTGCACAGCGATACTAAGGAAACTTCCTGTGTTTTAGTTCACAAAGCAGGTGGATGGAAATGACTGCTAAATCTGCCTTTGAAACATTTGCCAGTTTGGTCATGCATTTCTTTATTAATTATATTGTTATATTAATATAAGTATCTTTATTAATATATTTCTAAATTAGTCGATCTTGGGATAGTCTTTTTTTATGGTCATGGCATGTTATTCTCTAACTATTGGATTAGATATATGGTATTTTCTTAGGATTTGTATGTCTCCACTTGTAAGTGAAATTGGACCTGTTTTCATTTTTTCTTTTCGTATATTTAAGTGACCCAAATTATGTTGTTTTGTTAGATATTTGATTGATGTAGAAGGCATGAGGCCAGATGATGCAATTGAATGTAAGTATGAGGGGTGCCACTGTCTTTCCCTTCCTATAAAAGCAAAAGGTGGAAATGGTAGAACCACTCTTCAAGTTTTGGAAAAAGTAATGTATATGAGGCAATATAAGATACCAGAAGGAAAGTGGAGAGCGAAAAGGAAGGAGTGTTGCTTGTGGGGCTGGGGATGTGGCTCAGTGGCAGAACATCTGCTCAGCGTGTGGAACCCAAGTGTGGTCTCCAGCACCAGGGGAAGGAAGAGCAAGGATAGGGATGGAAGACAGCCTTTTGCCAAAGAGCTTAAGAAGGAACATGTCTGCAGGAGTGAGCTGCATCAGCCTGTGACTAGTCAGTGAGTGTGAGCTCTGATCTGCATTCTCGGCCAGATCCCTTCCCGTGCCTCTGTTCTAATAGTTCATCTTCATCCACTCCTCAGTGTTCAACAGGTGCCGGGGACATTGCATAGAAAGGCAGAACTACATTGAAAACCTGCAGAAACGTCGTGTCAGAAAGTAAGTCTTCCATCTTCTTAGGCGAGATTCGTGGCTAGGAAAGCCTCTTTGGTATAGTTCAAGCAGCACATTTGCCTGGCCGCTTGCTCACTTGTGAGCAAAACCTAAACAACTGGGAGTGGGGAGATGACATCAGACATTCAGGAGTCAAAATACAGTCACTAAACTGGCCACTGGAGCTGGAGTCTGCTGACACTGTGGCGCACTTCTCTTTCAGGAACCAGAATGTTAGTGCATCTAGATCAGGTGGTCTTGAAGACTCAGCACATCTTACAGAACAAGTCCACACCACTAACAAACCTGTGAACAAAGGACCTAAGAAAAGCCGACGTGGTGGTCATGTGGCATCGTCCCAGCATGTTCAGACCCAGAGCTCAGCGTACTCATTCAGGTACCTGTGCTTCTCCCTTTCCCAGAACTGAGGTGGACACTGTATTTTAAGCCAGGGGAAAGTCCACTGTGATAATGACCAGCAATTGGTATTTCCTTCCCAATCAGGGTCAGTCATGCTGCTTAGCAAATCAAACACTGGATGGGAAATGTGTAGCTCTTCAGACACAGCTGAGAAAAGGAAATGTTATTTTATTATCTTTTTTTAATTAACTTAATCTAAGAGGAATTAGATGGGCCTACTAGAAAATAAAATCTTGCATTCTTGGTTCGAAACCCAAGATTCTACCTCTCAGGTATATCCCTAGGCTTTAAGACTTTGGGAATAAAAAAGGCTGTCATTAAAGAACAAATACAAATCCAGACAGGGGTAGTACACTGGCAGGAAGATCAGGAGTTCATCATTGGCTATATAGTGAGCTCCAGGTCAACATAGACCCAGGCCTGGGGGGGGGGGGTGAAAGAGTAAAGTCATAATAGAGATATTTACACATGTTTTGAGCAGATTAAATCATAAAAGGATTTCAGTTGGGAAATGGGGAAATTCTCTGTTCAGTCAAAATTGTCTGTCTCCTTAGAAAGGGGAGATAGAGAAGAAGGGAGAGAGGGTGGGCAGATAGAGAAGATGGGCCTTTAGTAGGGTGATTAACTCGTGTAACTCTGTGGGCTGAGAAGTCGCCCAATGAGCCCTCTGTAAGTTGGAAACCCTGGGTTGCCAGTAGTGGTGCTCAGACCAAAGGAGCATGGCGATTTTTCTAGGAGTGGTGAAGAAAGGCCAGAGAAGCCTTAGATAGGGGGTGGAAGGGCAGGCGGGAGGGTAAACGTGCCCTTGCTCTGCTTTGTGCTGGTGCTGCTCTCCTGTCCAGGTGTTTTGTGCTCACCCACATGCAAAGCAGACCTTCCTTATGAGCCTACTCCTCATACTTCAATCTGTTTTGGAAACACTCTTATTGGCAGATGCAAAACTACAGCTCTGTATCCATTCCTTACTATAGTCAGGATGCTACACACAATTAACAACCATCGCTTGCAAAACATTTTGGCTATTAATTTAGTTTAAGTTTTTATGAGCATTCAAGGGTTTTAACAGTCAGGCTGGGTTTGAATTTGTCTCCTTACTCTGCCATTGACACTATGTGCCATCTTGGGTGAGCCCACATCTCTAATTTCCGTTCTCTGAGGTGGAGATTTTCAAATGCATAACCCATAGCAATGGTTTTTACCTTGCTACATCTGTTAAAGCAAGTTGGTATTGTAACACCTTCAAAAATATGCTGCTGGTAACACTGAGAGTGGAGAGCCCTTTTGAGTCAGTTTTAATGGTCATAAAGATGTTCGTACCTAATCAGTTCCGTTTTAACACTGTACTTTTCAAATCCTGCTGTCTTAAGACAGAGCTAGGTGCTCTGTGTACAGTAGTATATACTGTGAGATGCTAATCCCCAAAATATTGATGGCGGGAAAACTGGTATGGCCTGTGATTCTAAGAATGGAGATACAGCTAAGTGACCCTAATGGTACTGTGACATTTTTATAAAGCCACTGAAATTGAAACATTTATAACAGTAAAAGTCGTAGCAGGAGCTGGAGAGTAGGCTCAGCAGTTGAGAGCACTGGCTGCTCTTGCAGAAAAATCAGTTCAGTTCCCAGCCCCACATGGCTGCTCACAACCAACAGTGGCAATAGTCAGAATGATGGAAAGGGATAGAGGCCAAAGACGCAACTGACCGAATGTGACTAAGTGAGATTTGGGGGTGGGGGCGGGGGTGCTGCCTGCATGAGGACAACCCAAGTCTCACTCTTTTCTTCACACTTTGACCTTGTCTGAGGTAGAGCCTCTCGTAGTCCCACTGCATATTCCAGGCCAGCTGCCCTCAAGCTCCCAGGGATCCTCCTTTCTCTGCCTCCCATATTATCATAGGGATTGCAGACACATGCTACCGTTTGTCAGCTCTCTCTGGGTTCTGGGGATCCAGCCCATGTGAATGGCATGAGCTGTACTCACTGAGCCATCTCCCCAGTCCTAGCTTCATAAAAAATGAAGAGAAAGGTAAGTGATTATCTGCTTGGGTCGCCCTGGTAGGAAAGAGTGAAATTGAGTATCTGTATTATTTTATAAAGCTTGTTATTGTTTGTTAATCCTGACAATGATTTGTTGCTTCTTGTTTAAGAAAATGGTCACAAAATCAGAGTGTTTACCAGAGAGGCTTCGTCCCTCCTCCTGGTCCAGCTGGAGAGGACTATTCACAGAGAAGATTCTTCTGGAGCATGAGACCAAATGGCAGTCAAGCAACCCATCATAAGAAGTGGATTGCTGCTAGTTACCAGAGACCTTTCTACCCAGCCTCCTGGGAATGGAATGTGTGACACACTGTGGCTGAACTGTCATAGGGCCACCTGAGATCAGAGCTAGATAGAAGACAGCTGGATGACTCTTAATAAAATCAGGTCAAAAGAATTTAAAAAAAAATTTTTGAACATTTTTAACTTTTTAAACTGTTTTGCTATTCTTTCATGTATGTTGAAGGTGAACTTCCTTACTTTTTCCCTCCCTGCTGGTGCGTGCAGCAGTTCTGGCACAAGAAGACCTCCCTTCCAGGCCTCAACTTTACTCGGAGAATTCTGAATAGATAAACTGTTACAAACTTGCAGGTTTTTAATTGCCTTTGGTTTCCCCTGTATATTCCCTTCCCTCGTGCTTGTACTGTGCTGTGCAGGTGCAGAGAGTCATAGTGTTTTAACCTGTTCTTTACTGACAGTCTGGAAGGGTTTCTATTTTCCCTGACTGATCAGATTTTCTACTAAAACTCTAGCCAGGAGACAGTTTCTTTCTTTGCACCTGTTCCCTGTCCTTGTGGGACTCTGATCAGCGTGTTTTCCTTGTTGGTCAGTGTTGGGATTTGACCAGTTTCTTACTGACCCGCCAGGTTAGGCATCTAATAGAGAAATGTAAAATTTTAGGGACTGATTGATTGCCAAGTTGGGCAAGAAGAAACTAATTGATAAACTAGAGTGCTGGTTAAGTTGTAATTTCCCTGACAAGGTAACTGCCATCATCAGGGTAGAGCTTTCCTGAAGGCTACCAGACCTCTGAGGATGTGAAAGGTTGAGCAGACTAGGAATGTCATCTGTCCTTGGGTATCTGGGAAGACTGACGGTTGTGCTTACTCCGAGGTCCTCTAGTTAGGATCTCGTCCACTTGTCTCCCACACTGGGATGGTGCTCTTTCTCTGGAACACACTTCAGGCTACATGAAGGTGCTAATTCACCTTAGAACTCACTCAGGAAGTTGCTTCTCAGAGCACAACGTAGTCCACAGCAAATGTTGGTGAAGGACTAGGCAGCTTGTCTTCTGTCTTGTAAGCCACTAATCTTAAGGATTGTAAAACTGACCAACTGATGCTACACACAGTAGCTATTTTCTCCCTCATGTGTGAACATGTGGAGGGAGCCTCTCCCTAGTGAGGTCCAGCAGTCTGTCTATTCTGGCCTGCAGCAGCTTTAGCTCAGTCAAGGTGCTCTGCACTTGAGTCGAGAGTTTTTCTCTACTCATCACATTAACAGATTCAAAGTGCTTCCTGCTGTGAGACTTCCCCCTGCAGAATCTGCCCCAGAATATACTGGGGCAGACCAGTGTAAGAAACTGGAGCAGACGGTTAGAAACCAAAAGAGGACCAAGCTGGGGCAGGTAGAGAAGTGCACCCCATCTGGAAGGTGTAAAGAACACATTGGCAAACCACCTCTGGAGGGCACTGCCAGGAGAGGGCCATTGTGTGAGCTCTACCACCTTCAGGGATTGATCCTGCTACTGCCCGGTTCCTCTGCCTTTGGATTGCCAATACCTAGTTAATACCTTCTTTTTCATCGGATGACTCATAAGTTGTGTTTTTTACTTCAGAAACACACGTGAGTGTTTTCTCAGGCAGCTTTCCTGAAGTTACCATGGAAAGGTGTCCTCTGGGTACCTGCGCGTCAGGTCTCGGGTAGCAGCCTAAGGAGCTCTGCCTGATTCTATGTCTTCTCTCCTTTTTAATACTCTTACCGATTGCCATTGCTTGATTTTCCAATTTATACATTGATGGATTCTTCCTTTAGCAAATGAGGATTTAGCTCTCAGCCTGCCTACTCACACCACAGCTGTTTGCTGTTCCTCTTTGATGAAATCACTAGATGAGTGTTAGATATCATGAGCTGTCGTGTTTCATGGCTGTGGGTTCTTTTATGCCTTCCCATTTCCTTAACGTTTTGCCTCATTCATTCATTTCTCCATGTTCTGCTGATTATGTCACAAATTCACCCTCCATATCTGATAGCATTATAAACCGTCTCAGTGAGTGATGCGCCCTTTTGCTTTGACTCCTTTGCTGAAGCTTCTTAAAATGTCCCAGTTAGGTGCCAAGTCCAGGTGTTAGGGCTGCCATGGTGGAGGATCATAGACTAAGGGATGTAATCTATAGGAATCTTTTGTTTCTCATAGTTCTAGAAACTGGGAAGGATGGAGTCAGCAAGAATTTGTTTTTTGTAGATGACTGGTACCTCACCATCTTCTTGTGGCCTTCTTTGTCTTCACATCTCCCCCACTCAAGCACTCCCTCCTTTCTTATGATGTCCTGAGATGCGTCCTCTGCTCTCTCTTCTCAAAGATGCCAAGTCATCAGATTCAGACTCACTGTGGCGACCTCATGTTAACGCCTTTGCCTCTTGAAAGACGTCCCCAAATGCAGTGATGTTTCAGATACTGGGGCTTAGAACGCTACCAGGAATTTGAGGAAACACTACTGTCCATAGGAGGCACACTTGTGTTCCTTACACATGGGACACAGCTCCCGACCTGAGCTCTCTTCCCTCTTGTCATTTCTTACAACCCACTTATGTGCCCTGGGCCCAGGGTCCTCCTTTCATGACTATAATTTCCCATTTGATCATTATGTCCTTCAGCGGGTTCTCAGGGAAGGGTGGGGGGGATAACAGCCGAGCCACAGAAATGGATGTTTGATTCTCTGCTCCTGTCCTTTAATTAGCTACAGTATTTTTATTTTTATTTAACCTTTTCATGTTAATCTCCAGCATTTTTCTTCTGATACATAGGGGTTGTAGATGCTGAGGTTGACCAGGACCTTAAGCATACTAGACATGTACTCTGTCATTGAACTATACCGCCAGCCTTCTGACCTATATATGTGATGTATATAAACGTGATAAAAATATAAAAGATAAAGCATTTTTTGATATTTAAATATATTACATATATGATTTTTTTTTTTTTAAAAAAAGATACGGGTTCAGTTTATTCTGCAGGCTAGCCTTGAACCCAGGGCTCCACCGTCCATCTGCCCAGTCTCCTAGCATGTGGGAGTTCATGCCCAGCTCTAAATTTTAATTCCTAAGAGTTATTAGCTCATTCTTTTCTTAAAAAACAATAATCACAGTATATTTCTTGGTTATTACATGTTTACTACACTCAAATTACGGAGGGAGGTTCCGTGTAGGAGTCTAATTTCCAGTAAAACTTAAAGCTTCCCAGAATTGTGTCCAAACAAATTCCTGTGTTCTTTCCTACTGAAGTGTCAAATGGCTTATGGCCTTGGGGAAGGGACTGCCAAGGCTTTCTGTACCTGGCTGCAAGCTGACTTTTCCTTCAATGTTTACCTCTCTGAATGCCAGCCATTTTGCACTCATACTCTGTCTTGAATGTTGTCCTTTGTCTGTAATCTGTCTCTGGTCTCTGAGCTAGGCATTCGTGTATGAACCACTCTCTAGAAAGTCTTCTCCTTCAACCCTACCCCAGTGAATTATCTTTCTGCAGTGTATTCTGTGTACGCTGAACTAAAATACTACTTCAGGTTCTGTGCCACCATGTCAGAGTAGCACAGTATGACAGTACCTTTTTGCAGGGAAGGATACACCCTGTCTTGCCTTTGCAAATGAGTCTTAAAATTCCCAAGCTAAATCTTTAATCCCAGCACTTGGAAAACAGAGGCAGGCAGATCTCTGAATACAGGCCAGCTTGGTCTACAGAGGGAGTTCCAGGACAGCCAAAGCTACACAGAGAAGCCCCATCATGAAAATGGGAAAAAAAATTCCCAGGCCAAGTAGGACAGATTGACTCTGGTCATCATGGTAACTCTGGCACCACCACACCACGTTCTATCTTTTATTATAAAATATAACCCCACTTCCAACTACAGGGGATGGGACACAGACGACCATGGCATCTGGCTCCCTGAGCTGCTGCCAGAGGGTGAGGTGAGGAGACAGAAGTGGGGAGGACCAGAGGCACCTAGCAAGCAACACCCTTGTTCTGCCTTGGGTTACTTGCACGGTTTCATCTAATGAGCCTTCCAGAGAAAGTCCGGACGGAATATCACGCCAGGGAGCCTGGCACTTACTAAAGCAGTGCACACATTGTATCCCGTGGCTGTGTTGTCCCCTGCCTCAGACCTTTCCTCACCACTCTGTACATCACAGAAATGCCAATGACTTAATTCTCATCTCCAGCCCTGCTTTCTGAAGGACCTCCAGTGTTTATGGGTCACACGCTCTTAACCTTACACGACTGATAGACCCGGTCTCTCACCAACTCACACGCTACAAAGACTTGGACCTTTTGAGAAAACCCGTGTCAGTTACATGGACAGAACAATTTATCAGTACCTAAGGTTTCATTTGGGGTTATATTTGCGTGACATGGAGAAGAGTTTTAGAATCTGGAGTAAGACTATATTTAGTTTAACAACCAGCACAGTTGTGACTGTTTATGCAAGGCCCATCTCACAGCATAGCACAGTTACACCTTCTGAACCGTCTTGCACATGCTGGATAATGGTCTCCTTGCATCTGTAGGAAGAAGGGTCATTAGCTCGAGGTAGCTTTTTTTTTTTTTAAGAAAACTAAAACAAATTTCTGTGTGCATCCTGACTCCACCCTCTAACTCCCGTCTGCTTCACAGCTCTTCCCACCAGCCCAGCCCTGGCAACTGCTGATCCAGTTTTTCTCTGACCTTTTCTCAAATGCCGTGCAGGGGAAATCAGGATGTAGGCTGCTGAGTGGGGTCTCGCGTTTGGCTACTGGCTTTAAGGTCTGTGTTACAGGATGGATCAGCGGTCACTTCCCTCTGTTGCTGAGTTGTTCTACTCTATGGTTATCTTGCACTTTGTTTAATCACCAACCAGATAAAAGATATTTAGGTTGTAGGGGTTTTTTAATTTTTAAATTTAAATATAACATTTTTATATAGGATTTTATGTAAATACCTTCCCTTTCCCCTCCCCGTGGAGTGGAATGCTGCCATGTATGTTTAACTTTATAATAAATTGTCAAACTTTCCCAAACAGTTGTACTATTTTGTATTCTACCAACAAGAAATGAGTGTTCCAGTTACACCTCACTAGCAGTTAGTAGTGTGCATGTGTTGGGGGTGCAGGGGGGCTATCCTCAGAAGGTTCTGTCCACCGTGAGAACTTGGTTGTTTTAGTTGGTTGGTTGGGTTGGGGGTTTTTTGGTTGGTTGGTTGGTTGGTTGGGGGGGGGGTTTTTTGGTTGGTTGGTGGGTGGTTGGTTGGTGGGTTGGTTGGTTGGTTGGTTGGTTGGTTGGGTTGGGGGTTTTTTGGTTGGTTTTGTTTTTGTTTTTTGGGGTTCGGTTGCTTGAGACAGGCTTTCTCTGTGTAGGTCTGCCTGCCTGTCTCTGGAGTGCTGGGATTAAAGGCATGTACCACCATACCCAGCTCCACATTGTTTTGTGGGGGTTGGGGGTTGTTTGTTTGGGACAGGGTGTTGCATTGGCGTAGAGCTTGCCTGAGTACTTGTCCCCCACCTCTCTATCCCTACTGAGCTATCTCTAACTCAAATTTTAGCTATTTTGATTTAGAAAGATAGGTTGTCTCACTGTGCTTTTGAAATTATTTTAAAGATACAATGGATATATTTTACAGGTGTTTAAAATTGCTTTGTATGTGTGGTAGTTTGAATAAGTATGGCCCCCATAGAGTCATGTGTTTGCTTGGCCCGTAGGGAGTGGCACTATTAGGAATGTGGCCTGGGAGAAACCGTGTCACTGTGGGGGCAGGCTTTGAGGCCTAGGCCTGTGGTCTAGCTACAGCCAGTGTGTCTGCTGCCTTCAGATCAGGATGCAGAACGCAGCTCTTTCTCCAGCACTCTGCCATACTTCTGCCATGACAGTAACGAACTAAACCTCTGACATTGTAAGCCAGCCCCAAATAAACGCTTTTCTTTATAAGAGCTGCCATGGTCACGATGTCGCTTCACAGCAACAAAATCAGAACTATGCACGTGTCTATGAAGCCATGATGAAATCACAGCAAATCTGAACCCTCTCCATCCAGACCCTTTCCAAAGAGTTACTGATCTCCGTGGCAGTCCCGGAAGAATCGGAGTCATAGTGTGAACTCTTCCTATGTCTGCCTGCTGTTACAACCTCAGATAACCGTTCCTCAGGAGCTCTATATTTTGTTTGAGATAGCATCTCACCAGGTAACTGGTGACCTGGAGCTTACTATGTAGACCAGGCTAGCCTTAACCCCACAGAGGTCACCTACCTCTGCCTCCTGAGTGCCGGGATTAAAGGTGTACACACCCAGCTCCCAATCTGTCATTTTATCTCTTTTTGAGGCCGGTCTTGCCGTCCTTGGAACTTACCCAACAAACTAGGCTGGCTGGCCACT